>NC_136708.1:14279758-14560338 GCF_947650265.1 Symphodus melops | reverse complement strand
GTATTTGTTTTTATGCAAAGTTTGATTTTACTTCACAAATCATTTGGACTTTGTTCATGAACATGCTCCTGCCACTTAAATCACACCAGGAAAGTCCAGATCGCACCAACCCGCCACCATCAGCAAACGGCAGGAATGGGCTTCTGGCCCCCAAGCTAGAATTGATCGGAGAGGATGACACACTGGACAGCTACGACCTCTATGACCCCTATGGTGATGACCAGTCAGAGCGCGGGGATATGGACTTCCTGGAGATGGAGCTTGTGAGAAGTAAGTTCACACATAATTGGTCCCTTTGCTGAATCTGAATTCGGTTTCTCTCCATTAAGACCTTTGGAAAATGTTTTTCAAGTTTTATGATGAGAATACCTGGTGGTCCTGTCCTTATCATTCAAAAGAACAAAATAATTAGTTTGATTTTTTATAATTTGTATAAGTTCTGCCTTAGACT
This sequence comes from Symphodus melops, assembly GCF_947650265.1. Taxonomy (NCBI): domain Eukaryota; kingdom Metazoa; phylum Chordata; class Actinopteri; order Labriformes; family Labridae; genus Symphodus; species Symphodus melops. Next base: position 14,559,887 of record NC_136708.1, on the reverse strand, counting down.
ACATTATTTATTTCCAACCCTTCAGTTCAGCTTCATAAAATAAAGAAATGTTGAAGTCTGCAGATGGTTGGGCTGAATGCAGTTGGTAATCTGTGACACCAATACTGGATGACAAATTCTTCAAAGTTCAGAGTTCATTCAAATTAGATTTTTTTTATCTGAGAAAAGCTAAGCCTCCCATAAAGACCTACTTTGCTTTGAAAAAATGGGTAAAATAATTCTTCTTAAAAAAAAAAAAACTTTTGTATTTATCATCTTAATTGTGTCAGATCATAATTGCGATTAAATGTGCAAAACAGATTTGAGCAACCATATAGGAGCGAAATCTCCCCATTAATCAAAGTTTCATTTCTCTGCATCTTATCTTCTCTTAATTAGATAAAAAAAAAAAAACTAAAAAAAAAAACTAATCACCCTTCTCTTGGTGTTTCTTTAGGTAAAAGTGACAGTGTTCTCGCCATGGCAGACGCCACTCTCGACCACATGGACCATGATGCATTATTCCTCTGCCACATAGAGCCTTCCATCTTTGCCGACCGCCTCTCACCCTATCACAGCTCACCTCCAATGGCCGGTCCCCTCTTCACCTCCAATTACAACACTCAGACTACCAAGTTTGGCAACATCAGACGCAGCAGCAGCGCCGGCAGTCAAGATCTTCTCCGCTTCCAAACGAACAACCACCAAACACACGCTCCCAACGCGAAGGTCTCCCGCCTCTCTGCGTTCTTACAGGAAATGGAAAATGATGACGGTCAGGAGGCGCTGCTGAACAACCAGCTCAATGAGCAGAGGACACTGAACGGACGGCTGTTAGCCGGTGTAACTAATGCTGACGGAGACAACACTAACAAACTGAGCTCCAAAGGACAGGCCCATAGAGCTGGAATGGTCAAGGGTTGGTATTTTTTTTTAAAACATAGTTTTACTTATCAAGTCGTTTTTCTTCTGTCTTCATTACGTTAGCTAGATATTAAGACTAGAATCAGGGAAAACATTAGCCTGGCTCTGTCTACCAGCAAATATTGAGCTAATTTATCATCTGTAAGAAATAAATGAGCCATTCATTTTAAGGCTGAGTTGTAGGCTTCACTACTCTTTGACTATGAGGTCAACCACCAGCACAGATTTCATGAACGTTGTGCCTTTTGTAGTCTGAAAAACAGAAGTTTCAGAAGACAATTGATCCACTGTTTTGGTTATGTCGGAAGAGATCAATTATTTAGTGGCTTCCTTATCCACCACATTCTGTCTTATTTGACAAAACGATTTAGTGACAATGTTGTAACTTTGTTTTTTGTTTTTCTTTATTATTTCAGCGGCTAGTACAGGAGCCCCCATGCGGCAGCCCCGTCACCGTCACACCTTCTACCGCCAGCCGTCCTGCACCTTCTCCTACTACGGTCGAGTCGGTAGCCATCGCTACCGTTACCGCCGGGCCAACGCTGCTTTCCTCATCAAGCCATCTCGCAGCATGAGCGACCTGTACGAAGTGGAGGAAAGACACAGGAGGAGGAGCAGACAGAGGAACAGACACCGCAGTGGAAACACCAACTCTTCCAGCGGGGACACAGAAAGTGAAGAGGGAGAAGTAAGCGTCAATATTTAATTTTTTTCTTCTATTACCGGCTGTTCGTATTTCATGCGTTTCTGCGGGTCTAATCTTGTTTCCTCTTTTGAGGTCGAGACAACCGTGCGGCTGCTGTGGCTCTCCATGCTGAAGATGCCTCCTGAGCTGCTGCGGCTGTGCGCCTGTCACCTGCTCACTTGGTTCGCCATCATTGCCGAGGCGGTCTTCTTCACTGATTTCATGGGACAAGTCATCTACCATGGAGACCCTACTGTACGAGACTAAGCAGCTGCACACACCTAGAAAGATCACTGGATATATTCCTCGATGCGTCTGAAGTTTGATTACTTACGAATGAATGACTTTTCCATATCGATCTAAAAATCAAACATTTCAGACGAGGAAGTGTCCAAAGCTAAACCAAAAATCGACAGAGCTCCCATGTTTTTCTTTCTTCTCTCTCTTTAGGCTCCTGCTAACTCAACATTGCTTGAAAACTATCACAGAGGAGTTCAGATGGGATGTTGGGGACTGGTTATATATGCCATGACTGCCGCTACATGCTCAGGTAACACATTGAGCTCACTTGATATCATCATAAAAAAACATCATGTTCTTTGAAATAAACACCTAACTAATCCACCTTCTCCAGCTGTTCTCCAGAAATACCTTGACAACTTCGACCTGAGCATTAAGGTCATCTACATCCTGGGAACGTTGGGCTTTTCTATAGGTACGAACCACGGCACAGTGAAAAAAAAAGTTCAAAAGAAATGTGTGGGGAAAAAAAGTAAATGAGTCTTTATCTTTCTTGTTATAGGAACTGCGATCATGGCAATCTTCCCTAATGTGTACGTTGCAATGGTGATGATCAGCAGCATGGGCATCATCTCTATGAGTATCTCCTACTGTCCTTACGCTCTGCTGGGACAGTATCACGAAATGAAAGAGGTGAATGGGAATGTAATTGTATGTTTCAGATGTTTCTGACATTTTCAATGAGAACGAGTAGGCGCTGTCTCAGACTACAGAATCACAAAAAGTAAATGGTCTTGGTATTTGGCTGCTTTTTAACGTAATACTTTTAACTATAAAAACTGACATTTGCATGCAATAAGAATTCTGTTTTTTTACATTTTAAAATCCATGTTTTATATATAATAATATGGAGGACTTTAGAAATGGTGTCACTATTAGGAAACCAAAGAACACGATGTACCATTAGAAAAGTAAATGAGTTATTAAGCTCACAATAAACAAATGTTTCTTTCACCGACATTACGTAACTGTACCTTTCTCCGCCTCCTGCAGTACATCCATCACAGTCCTGGTAACTCTCGGAGAGGCTTTGGCATCGACTGTGCCATCTTATCCTGCCAGGTGACTGTTCATTTAGTCTCATGTCTGCTTAAGCACCTTAAACAGGCTGTTGTTAAGCACATGTTGTCTTACAGGTATACATCAGTCAGATCTTGGTGGCCTCGGCTCTGGGTGCTGTAGTGGAGGCAGTTGGAAGCGTCCGTGTCATTCCCATGGTGGCCTCCGGGGGCTCCCTTCTCGGATTTTTCACCGCCTGCTTCTTGGTCATTTACCCAACTCCAAACAGCCGGTGAGAGAATCTTCCTCGTAAACAAATGAGGTGTCTTGGCAAACGTTCGATATGAAGTAACGGCAGGCCAGATGACGTAGCTTTGCATTAGCGCCATAAGTAAATACTCCTTTTAGTCAAAAATGAATTCCTAACATGTGATTGTTTAATGATTGACAGGGACGTGGACTCATCCAAAGCTTCAGAGAAACGCGCTTTGACAAAGCTGGTAAATCCCACCAGCAGTGAAGTGGCCGTGGTTATCGAAAAACCTAGCTTCCTGAAACTAAACAAGTCTGGCAAGACCACCACCACCACCACTAAATCCTGTCACACGGAGAATGAGTCTGCTCTGTGATTGATTGGCTACATCGACAGACACGTTGCTGCAGAAACAACTAAAGAAATGTTTGAATTATAGCCGATGGAAAGACTCTGGGATGTGCAGCAGTAGGCAAACGTTTGGTCAACTCTTTGTGTCTTTTTTGGATTGCTGTTTTCTTGATTTGAAGACGGAAAAATAAAATCTGCCGTGGGACCAGTTTAACACCAGACCAACAAACCCAACACATAAGCAGACTGGTCCCAGTGCCGTTTAAGCCGTCGTTGAAATTCTTTTCTCCTAACCCTCGCGGATATCTGACTGATCCATTGTGGGTTGTCCAGAAATGAGCAATTCATAGTTTTAAGGAGAGGTCGTTTCTGTCTCTCAGGGCCTGTAGGAGGTGCTACTGATCCACCGCCTGGACAGGAAACTTCAGGGGACTCGCACACAAACTTACACGTGCACACACATACACCTCTTCATCTGGGGGGTCAACACAACAATCACATAAACTCCAGAATAATGAACATTGTTGATGAAAAGCTGCAATCATTCAAAATGCTGAAAATTGTTCTTCCTCGATGTGGATTATGCTTGATTGAATCTTTGCTACGTGATGTGGAAGATAACGACATGCGTGTGTGTCTGTTGACTTTGTTTCTCCAGTGAGGGCATTTGTTCACCAAAATGAAGCCAACACACTTTGGCTTTGTGGGACTTTGACACCACTCTGCGTCTGTAGCTTTAAGACTCGAGAGACTTTTGGAAGTGGCATTTTTTTTTTTCTTATCGAAGAGCCTGGCGACCGTTTCCTGAAAAAAGAAGAAGAAGTTTGGTCCTGATTACCCAAATGGCTTGTGAATGGATTTTTCATGTCTTTAATTGAGCCTTAAGGAGGCTTTGCTCTGAAGGGGAGAGCATGAGTGTAATGTTGCCTTTATATTCAGCTGAAAATACAAACTTGTGGTCAAATTCCAGGAAAGAAAGAACGTAGATTCAATGAGCATTGGCATTCAAATCTCAAATATTATTGTCACGACTTACGAAGGGCCCAGATAGATCTCTTTGTTTGTAATCAGACTAACCTACGTGCTGCACGGAACAGAAGCAGAGAAGAAACAAAACGGCAGGAGAGAGATGTGGAGTTGTTCTTTTTCTGTTTTAGCACAATGTTTGTGTCTGACTGCTAATTGGCTGAGCCTTCGTTGGAGGGGCGTTAAGTGGCAGTATGACAAGACTTGTTATTGGAGCATTGATGGAGGATTCAAGTTGCTTTCACCGAACTCTGCTAATTCTAATCTGTCTACAGCAGCAGATAAACTTATCTTAGATGCTCATTATAGCTGAGTTTTATACACTATATTAACGTTTAGAACAAGAGATAAGGATGAGAAGAAAATATATTAGTTAAATGGGATTTTTGGGAAATCCCTTTATTTTCTTTGTTCCCCAGAATTACATTCATAGATTAAAAAAAGCTATTCTCTGTATGCTAAATATGAAACGTCCCCCAGTAGACAGTTAGCTCAGTTTAGCAAAATAAGGATGTATTTTAGCGTAACAAATGTCTTCCCTGTTTCTGTTAACGTCATGTGGCTCCAGCTTCATATTAAACATACATGTTAGTGGCGGTATCAATCTGATCTAACAGTTTCCCCAAAATGTCGGACTAATCCGTTAAATGAATAAAGAATAAATGAGAGACTGTGACGGTCATGCAAGGAGAGCAGGGTGGTCTGTTGTGGTGAAATCGGTGTGGAAAACGGTTGCGGGTGTGTTTTTTTTTTTCTCTCCTCCATCTGTCAGGGTCAAAGGCTGAAGATTTTGGTCAGTTTTGCTATTGGCTCCATCAGCTGAAACATGCACACTTAAAGGAATCCAAATGTAAAGTGCAGTTGTTTGATTTACTAATGAAAGCAGATTGTATGTCACAGTTTATTGAAGCACTTATGGAGAAGCGTAGTCTTTAGAAGGGGATTCCATCACGACTACGTTGTTACATCTTTCACTTGTTGGTGTAGTTTTTTTTTTTTTTTAATAAAATAGATTCCATTATTTCAGGTACATTCAGTCAATCCCCAGCCAGACCAGAGGAAGTATGTTTGCTCTGTGACTGTGTTGCTATGATGGGATGATGACAAAAGACAAGGAGGTACAGATGCAGGGTTCTGTATGGCGTCTGTAACCACATGGGCAATAAAACATTCTGGATAAATAGACGCAAAACTTCACTTTATGGACAGAATTGAAGCTTAAAAAAAACTTCTGTTTTGGAAGGTTTGCATGCAACAATAGCAATATGCATGTATGCAACACCAAAGTATGACTTTGTACAAATCACTCAAGCTCTTTTCTTTATTGTCCTAATAGGTCAGGGATGTCTTTTTTGTAATGCATGGCTGGATGTTTGTATCTTTCTGTTTTAAACTTTACTGTGTATAGAAAAACCAACATGTACTTTTTAAGCTGAAGCATTGTGCTCGGGCTGAGTGATCACACTCTTAACAAGCATGTGACTTTGATTTATTTACGAGTAACGTTTCAGGCGACACACATCTTGTTGCTTTTCACTTCACTTCCAGGTGTTGAAACAAAAACAAGATGTGTGTAGTCTCTGAACAAACACTCCTTGTTAAAAGTGTAGACGAGAAACTCCAGGCCGTGAATACTTGAAGTGCAACTTGAGTGTTTTTGTTCCATTGCAGTGAAAAGTCTTTGATTTTTGGGTTTCTTCTTGTTTTTGTTTTTTTCTGTTCTTAAACGTCCCATGCCTTTTTAACGCAGACTCTGGAATGTTCAGACAGCAGCTCGGTTTGCTGGGAGATTGAGTTCTTACCTTTGATTACATCTTGTGACTTAAATGTTCTTGAATGTGAAGTGATTTCACCTGAAATCATTTTAATGTTGATGTTTGCGTAACCAAGGGTTGGGTGGGGTGCGGGGGTTTGACATTGCACAGAACTTGCACATGATACAAACAAACATTAGATTTGTGTTGCAAAAGAAAGAAAATATAAAACTGTGGATATTTATTTTTTGTAGCTTTCTTTTCTAAGGTCACTTTTTCTTAGTTTCCAAAAGAATTCATTCAAGCTATTCTGTTTGCTGTTATGGGAGTTGTTACACAAGTGGACTGGATCGTGTGTGTGTGTGTGTGTGTGTGTGTGTGTGTGTGTGTGTGTGTGTGTGTGTGTGTGTGTGTGTGTGTGTGTGTGTGTGTGTGTGTGTGTGTGTGTGTGTGTGTGTGTGTGTGTGTGTGTGTGTGTGTGTGTGTGTGTGTGTGTGTGTGTGTGTGTGTGTGTGTGTGTGTGTGTGTGTGTGTGTGTGTGTGTGTGTGTGGGCAGTCTCAGCTGCTCAGGTGTAAGGAACGGGGCAAGAGTGTGTCAACAAATCAGTGTTTGTTTTTTTGATTCTGGTTCTCCTTTCTTTGCAATCACCTGGTTTACACTTAACTCTGGAATTGATGGCTGCATACTGTGGGGGTTATTTCTGAGTCTTTAATTTTCCGGTGTTTTAACCCAAGTAGAAAATATCCTTTTTTTGTTTTTGTTTGAACTTGAGGCAGAGCCACAAGTGAGAGTTTGGCCTTTGCACTTTACTCAGTGGCAGCCATATTGGCTCCACCCTCCTGATCACTGAATGAATGTTGCGATGTGGTGATGCCGGCTCATAGTCCAGCTGTCAGCAGCATGGCTGTAATGCTGTTACGTCCAACCTGGCCGGACTCTGTCTGTGTGGCTCTGCCTCAAGAACACTGTGTGTTAAAGACTGAGGAGAGCGATGCCTATACTTTGATCTACACAGAGATTAAATCAAGAAGAATATACTTAAAGAATGGGAAAGCAAGTACGTGCAGTGTACTATATATAATATGCCTTGTTATATGGAAAAAAAAGATGTAAATATACAGATTTCTCTCTAGTTTCTTCTTTTTTTTGCTGCTATAAAAAAGATGATTATTTTTGTTAGTAGTTTTGTTTTCTATATAAAGACTGTATATATCTCTATGTTCTGTAAATATGCTTGAGCCTTCATATGTAGGACTCTGGATGAACACTGTATGGAACGCACCTTTAAAATCTACTCAGAAGTAAACCAACAAAGACTCCTTTCATTCTTTTTCCATCATGAATGCACAACGCAAAATACGAGGCCATCAATGAAGTGAAACTCAAATGAAACTGACTGTTGAACGTGTGCAATACATGCACAGATATAAAACTTAAGGAACTTGTTAAGATAATGGTCAGGGTGCTTTTGAATACTTTATATATATATATAAATACAAATGAATGATAGTCTTTGACGTTACAGGGAATTTAGACTTTTACCTGAGCGTTTCCGATGTTTGGCATCACTTTATCAAGTCATGATATAATGACCATCAGGTACTTTAAGATTTTAAATGTCTATGTTGTAAGTTTTAATGCCTGTTAAAGCTGCCAAGGGTTATGAGCAGTGGTGAGGCCTACTCTTAATTTTCCCCATGTTTTTTAATGTGACCCATCGAGCAGAGGATAAACAGCCTCTCTTAAAAACAGCATATTTAGTTAGTGAGTAATAGCCAATAAGAGACAGAGTAGGGGGGGGAATTGAAAAAAAAAAAAAAAAAAAGTTAGCATTTATAAAGTGGGTATACTCTGTATACCTGCGTATTCCCTGCACTACACCTCTGGTTATGAGTGAGACTAAGATTTACAATAACTTATCCATTTTACAGTTAAGAGAAGCAAGGGAAGACATTGTGGCAGAAAACATGACTACACACATGTACAGGACAGGGTCCGAAAAAAGAGAGACAAGGGGTGTTGATAAGAAATGAAATAAAGAGCATGTGACAATTAAATTGTTGCCTGTTTGAATCATAGACTGTAATAAGCCCAAAACGCTCAGGTTTCATTTCGGCTCAATAATTACTGTGTGATTAGTTTGCCAGCTAACAGTCAAATCACTGCTGAGATTCTTTCAACACCGCAGAGAATTGTCAAACAAACTTGATAATTTACCGAACAAGAATCGTTTCAGTGACATTTCATCATCTGTGTGACCGTGGCTGAAGTAACCTGCCGACTCAGCACCTCGAAAGAAGTCGTCTGGTTTCCCTTGATGCCTTGTGATAGCACTGCTGAGAGAGGAGAGGAAGCTCAGACCACTTTGTTCCTGCAGACTCAGATTTCTCTCCCTCACACAGGGTCCGGGCCCCCTCGCTTTTCCCTACAGACACCAAAGAAGGAACTCGAAACCAGTTTGCGCACATGTGTTTGCACAAGTGTCTGACCCAGACTAGTCATGTGACCTTCACCACCAGCTGATGGGACATGTGCTTGTGTTATGTGAAGTACTTAGGTATAAACTTACAGGCAGTAACATTACGCCGTCTAAACTGAAATGACTTTCTGCCCCTCTCTACTGGAGACCTTAACCCGACCCTTAAAGGAGAATACCATGCAATATAATAACTCATGTGGAGTCCCAGCTGGAATATAAGATTTGTCAAACTAACTAACTTTTATATATAACCCATATATTTGAGGTGTACCCTTTCAACATATATAGTTTATTCAACTAAATTTTAGGTAAAAATTCAGATACAAATTTGTGTAAAAATTTCCCCAGTTGAACTTTTAGCTATAAAAGAAACCAATATTAATTTTTAGCATAGTTATTTAGGGAGACGATGCAATCTTCAAGTTTAACCAGAATGATCGAAGTGTCAAAAAGGCTAAAAAACTAACAACAAAAAAAACACTTTGAAAACATATTTAAAGTGATCCTTTTTTTGTCACCTTGAATTTTATTCCAGGACTATCTCAAATGTGCGTGGATGCGTTCATGACAGGTGAAACATCGAAGCACTTTCCTACAAACATGTTAAATATCAACACTTCTGAATCTCCTGTACAAAAACCAAAAGGAGTCAGTCTTTGTCATGATCTGTACAAGTTCTTTATTTCGTTGTAAGCACAGCTTTGTTAAAGCACGGAGGAAACAACAGTGGAAACTATAATTTTACAACAAGAGGAAGGAAAGAAAGACACGATGAAGAGGAGAGGAGAAAATGGTGACAAGACCTTTTTTTTTTCAGAGCTGTAAATAATACTTTTCTACAAGTTTCTCAACAGTGAGAAAACATGAAGTGTGAGAGAGACTACGGCACTCGCAAAAGAGAGAAAGAGAAAATAAAAACAAGGGTGTGTGGGGGGAGAGATCTTCTAAATGACAGTTATTGGATAATCCGTTTGAATATATAGATACATATCCACTATGTGATAATAAGCCATGTCCTGTCATACTTCACGTAGGAAGCGGCACACGCTCGTCTTTCTTCCCATGGAGTTTTCTGAAATGGCTGGACTTCATATTAATTTAAAACCCCCAGGCACACTGATTCTGAACATCGCCAATTTAAAATTATTTTTAAAACGTTATCTCATGCATAGCCAAGCACACGTCTCCTCTACGCTGGAATCTGACAATGTTCTGTCTTTATTACGAGCAGGCGTGACCCACTGTGACTGTGTGTTAGTGCTGCACGGTGTATCGCGGTCGTACCTATTTATTTGCTCTTCAGCACCTTTTTGAGGGAGAGAAAGTGTGTGTGTGTGTGTGTGTGTGTGTGTGTGTGTGTGTGTGTGTGTGTGTGTGTGTGTGTGTGTGTGTGAGAGAGAGAGAGAGAGAGCGGGAGAGAAAACACCAGACTTTAAAACTCGCTGCAGTAAAAACTCGTGGCGTAAAATTACTCCAAACTATGACACAATGTACATTTACATTCCTGTCTACCTGGCCCCAGTTACTGGTTGTTCAAGGAAAGACACAAAGGCGACACCGTTTGTTCATCTCAGCCTTGCTCGATAAAACTCAGCCCCCCCCCCCCCCAACCAAATAGAAATATGAGATCCATGCAGTTTCATCACTTTCTGTTGACATCAAGAGGACTCCGAGAGGATTCTGTGTTGTTTGAGAACTAAAGGAAGTGGAGAGGACGGACGGTTTCCTCCATGAGTGGTTAGTGACAAACCTGCGTGACTGGATGTGTGTTATCTGTTCATGTTTAAAGCAGATGGAAAGGTTCGGTTCGATCAGGGTGGATCCTTGGTGACGGTCAGGGAGAACTACAACACTCCTCTCTTCTGCACCATACAGGAAATGCACGAGGACTGTTAGTCTGTGTGTGTGTGTGTGTGTGTTTACATGTTGATGTGAGCAGTCTGTGTTAGGTTGTGTGTGTTTTTATTTTCTCAGCCTGTTCATGAAGACGTTTAGGGTTTGTAGAGCAACGTTGTAGTTCTGCAGTCGCCCTGTGAGAGGGCGCTGTCGTCTCCTATAAGCCCTCAGATGGAGGTTCAGCACCGCTGGAGCCAGACTGGGCGCGCTTGATGTACAGATTTAACAGCTTCAGCTGTGGACACACAAAGACAGACAGACAGACAGAGGAGAAATATGAAATAAGGTAGAGCAAAACACGTCTCTTGGAGTTGGGGAGACGTCAAACCCGGTGTTTACTGAGGAAAAAGTACTGGCTTAAAACGTAGTTTCCTTCGTGTATTATCATGCAGTGTGTCTGTCTTCACATCCTAGTCGTGGAATCTTAGAGGCTTAAAATGTGCCAAAGGAGACCGGTTTTTGAAGTTGTCTTAACCGTGATAGTTTAATGTAAGACTTCAATGATTTGATTGTTTTTTCAGGTTGTGGAAAGACAGATGATCTTCTTTGCTTAACGCGGAGGTTACCTTGCTGCTGGAGAGCTGGTTGAGGTGGGGTTTGAGGTCCTCCCCTATCACTGCGTAAATGGCCACCAAGCAGAACACACAGGCTTTCCTCACGCTGCTCTCAGAGTTATCGTAGCCCTGTTCAACCAGAAGAGGATATTAGGAACCTGAAGGACTCGCAGAGCGTTTTCATTCAGCATGTGTGGTCAGCTACATTAGTCGAACACTGAAATGCTTCTGGAAAGAGTAAAACTTTTAATTCAGAATAAACTCCTTATATTAAAACGTCTCCAAAGTCAGTTCTGTGATTTAAACATATGATGACTATGTGGGCGGTACCTGTATGAGTCCTGGCACGATCTCAGGCAGCAGGCTGACGAGGCCTTCCCGGGGAACCCTCTCCACCACTTTGGTCTGCATCTTTATGGCGGCCAGGTTGGTGGGGTAGTCGGCGGACTGGATGATGGGACACAACACCTTGATACACTGGTCAGGACTGATGGACAACGCCAACATGGCTGCCGTCTCCTCGGCTGCTCTCACCACCTGCAGAAACACACATTGAACGTCGTTTGTTTACATCACACTCACAAACCAAACGCTTCATTCAGCGTTTCATGTCGTTCACGTGATCGCTTTTTTCCCCCCCATCTCAGGGGGAGAGACGTCTAAATGAAGAACAACACGAGCCGCACTGATTGGTGTGTTGGAGTACCTCTTTGTGGTGGTCTTTGTGAGCCTCCAGGGACTTCATGATGGTGAGCTCTGCATAGTTTTTAAACCTCCAGGGCTGTTTGCAGAGAATCTCCCTCAGCACCCGCAGAGCCAGCGTTCGTATCAAATGCTTCGAGAAACACAAACGTTCAAGTTCAAAGGGGAATATTCATTTGTTTGTGTTAACCGTCACGGCAATGAAGAGCGTGTCCTACCTCTCTGTCCCCCATCGTCTCCAACAGGAGCAGCAGGATGGTCTTGAAATGTTCATCCCACACCTGCAGGGTGTTTTCGCGAATCAGCTTTAGAAGCTCGCACAGCGCCGCCTTCCTCTCCTCAATGCGCTCGTTGTGATTGGACAACTCCTTGAGCAGCTCTGCCACCAGCTCTGATTGGTCGATGCTGCTGTCTGTTGAGATTGATGGAAAGAAATGAGCTTTGATTAAATAATGAAGAACAGTTTTTTTGTTTGGTTCATATTTTTTTCTTCTTCTTGTATTTTTGTACCATCTGTGAGTTGCTCAGAGTCGTCCATGCTGGTGTCTTTGCGACTGTGTTTAAAGGGAGAATCACCAAAGTGCTCGCGGGCTCCTCGGGGACTGGAGGAGAGCAAGGGGGTGTTGAGGAGGGACGTCTTGTTGTCCAGGGCCATACGGCCTCCGTCCACAAAGTCTGACACTCTGCTGTCACAGTCTCCCTGTTGTGATAAAAAAAACAAAAAAAAAAACACTTGGAGTTTTAGCAGATTCACATATTTGTCAAAGTAAACAAACTTGACTTAAATATGAGGTCAATATTTCCTCTTTTTATCATTGTGTGTGCGTTCGGCGTGTGTCTAGATGTTTTCTATTGGTGTTAATTGGCTCAGGCTTCCACGTTTTTTTTCTTACTGCCACAAATGGCTCTCACAACAGAATGTGAGCCAAAGTCTGAAACATGTTTCATAAAGGAGTTCAGTCAATCCCTCCGAACTCAGCTTTTTCAAATCTACCCATCCACCAATTTGAGCCACTGAGCTGTGGGAGGCGCTATAGAGTCATTTATAAACGTCCTTAAATCTCGCACAGAGCCGCTGCTTGTCAACAGGCAAGGCAGGCAACCGCTTGGGGCCCCAGACCACTCAGGGGCCCCCGATGGCTGACAAACTTTTACCCAACAGTAGAAGCTTAAAATGTGTTCATTTTGCAATGACTGTAGGAAACGTCCCTGATGGGGCCCCATCCTAAAGCTGCGTCTCAGCACAGCACTGTCAATGAAAATCACTTAAAAAATGAAGAGAGAAGAACATTGGGACACTGCTGGATATAATAGCGGTTGCAGGGGCCCTTAACTATTTTTTGCCTGGGGGCCCCAGCACCCACTATAATACATAGACAATTTACATACTAATATTCAAAAGACAAAGAGCATGGAAGGAAAGGAACTTTATTTATCAGTCAGGAACGTCAGTGTGGTGCGCACACAGTGTGCTCTACTGACCTCGTCTCCCTCCCGCCGCTGAATGGGTTCATTCATGTCCTCTTGGCTGCGAACGCTGAAGTTCTGGATTGCCTCAGTGACACCTTTCAACGAGCTGTAGATGTCCTCCGAGTTCATGTTCTCCGTGTCGTAGTCGAATGCACTGCACACAAACCAAACAAAACAAAGGCCACTGAGCCAGGGGATGTATTTAACACAGCGTAACAGACACAGAAAAACTAAGATCCACGATTCCTGAGAGGGTCTGCGTCACCCAAGTCCTCCATGGGACGCTTCAAGGCAAAGTAGTCGCAGAAAACCCCCCCCAAAAAAACAAACCAGCCATGAAAATAAGCTCTCCAATCCACGAGATGCTTTCAAAGGACAGTCACAGTCAAAGGACTGCTGTGTGTTTGAGTCCAGCCTTTAGGAAGCGACCGGTACCCTTGGCTCCCCAACAGAAGGGAACCAAAATAGTAGGACAGTAAGGAATGGTTATGTTTGTACCATTCCCAACTTTTGACAGAGGAAACACTCATTAAAGTGCAACGAACCAAACTGAAGCGGTGGAAACATGGTTATATACGCTGCACATTCATCATTTCTAATAGTTTCATTAGTCCACTCTTATTTCTAAATTACATTAGAATTTAAATTAAATGAATGGATTGTTGTGTGTGTGTGTGTGTGTGTGTGTGTGTGTGTGTGTGTGTGTGTGTGTGTGTGTTACCTTGGTGAGGGGGTGTTCTGGGAGGTATTGGTGGGGGAAGTGACCGGACTGGACCAGTTGGCAGGAGATCGAGGAGTGTGGCGCGTCAGAGGGCTTCCCATTGATGCCTGAGAAAGTAATTACATTAAAAAAAAACAAAAAAAACAAGTTAGTCTTTAAACCACCGCGTACCAACAGTGTCTAAAACAACCAACAGCAGAGTTTGCATGTGTGTGTGTTTACCTGTGCAACATTTCCAGTGTTCTTCAGGTGGTTCTGAAGCAGTCTGGTGGCTCCATCCTGGAAGGTTTTGGGCAGAGCTGCCAGCAGCATGGTGAACTCTGGCGTGTTGAGCTGAAACAGAGAGATCAGCACCGACTGTGCGGCCTGCAACACACAGAATGCCTCGTTGTTAAAAAAAAAAAGTGTTATAGAGCATACAAATGAGCCAGCATTTACAAGTGTTACAAGACAATCATGGTTGTGTGACTTCTCAGGTTTGTGTTGCAGCACCTTTCTGACGTCAGAACTCTTTGGTTCAGTCGTCCACGTGATGATACGAGAGACGGCCAGCCGAGTCTCACTGGAGTTCACAAAGTCTGGAGCCTCCATCTGTAACGTCAGCGTCTCGATGTACTTCAGGATGGCCACTTTCACCTGGGATACAAAAACACAGGTTTACAAAAACATGAGTAAAGATTGATGAGTCAAGAATAAACTGCGTGGCCAATATCAACCTGTGAAAATACAAAAAACAGTAACCACAAAATTACGCGCTTGGGAAAAAAAAGAAAAGAAAGAATAGAAAAAAAAAAAGACCACTCATGTTCACAGTCAGCATGTAGAATCACAGCAGACTGTGAATCTCTTGCAGGTCTGAAAATGAAAACAAATCTGATGAATTAGTGACATAAAACAAAATGCATTCATGGTAATGCCTGCGTGAACTCCAAAACACACATCGTTCAAAAGACAACAAAAAAGGAAAACACAAACAACAACAGAAACAAATAAATGCAAACTTCACTGCAGATATCAAAAACAACAACAACTGACTCCTGCTCTAATTCTCTTCCAAACGTCTCTCCTCTTCTTTGTTTCTTAAAAAAAAGAAAAAAGAAAAGCACCTTAAGGACCAGAACTTTCTCCAAATCACCTACGTATATGCGCCACATAATTGCTCCCCCCGGAGCGCACTGACCTGGGAGGACTGGCTCCAGGCTGCCGCCTGCTCGTCTAGAGAGCAAGCGTGGCGCCGCGCTCTGGGGGGGAACAATTTAACCCCGGACCCTCCCCTGCCTCGCCCGCAACACGAGCTCCGTGCAGGCTTCAGAGAGAGAGAGGAGAAGCACCGCGTCAATTAACGGAGACAGAAAGGGAGGCGAGGACAGGGGAGGGCACGGGGAGACAAGAAAGCAAAAGAAAAAGGAAAGGGGAGGCAGGGAGGGTGCGGAGGGTCTAGGGGGAGTAAAAAGATAAAAGGAGGCTTGGGCGATTGTGACTTTTATTATCTATTCTGAAAAATGAGTAGTACCTAATGCTGCCACATGATGGCAGCACAGAGCTCTGAATTCTTACACTATAAATCTGTTCATGGATCGCAACGCCACAGTTGACTTCTCGTCATGCTGTATAGCATTATGTTACGTACTTAGAACAGCATAATCTCTACACTTGTGGTCATAAAGAAAGTGTGTGAGCTCATCATTGAAGCCCCCCCTCCAACACTGTCAACATCTGAAAGGTTATATTCTTGTTTTTCTGGAATCGTCATTTCGAAACTTTCTACAAATAATACAAGCCGAGAGGAAATTAAAAGTCCAGGATGTTCCAAATATTTTCTCTCCATCACCTCAGCCTTTTTCTACTGTTAAAAAGTTTGTACGTTTTTGAATTAGAATGAAATCTTAAAGAATTCAACTGATAGTGATCGATCAACATGAATTTTATTAAAAAAAGAAGACAGACTGTAAAATTAATTATTATAATTATATTATACACTATATATTTTATTTTCTTTCTTTCTCAACTGATTTTGTTCTAAACAGAATGTAAATAGCAAAGGTTCCCCTTTCTTTTAAAACAGGGCAAGTAAACAGATTTAACATGTTCTTCACAATTTTCTAGTGCTTGAATAACAGTTTGCCCATAACTTGGATTATTTTATTAAACACAAATAAATTGTTAGTTTGGCCTTAATTTAGCTTTAGCTGTACAATAACCAAAACATGACTACAGCAAAAGAAGGTAAGAACAATAAAGTTTGGGGTTTCATTGCACACACACAGTATTACTGTATGTCAGAGGGATTGGTTTAAACTGGTTAAGTAGATATTTAGATAAAAGACAAGAATATGTGCTACTTTCTGGTAATATATCTGATTATATGAACAATGAATGTTTAGTCCCTCAGGGTTTGGTTTTGGGGCCCAAGCATTTTAAATTGTATATTCATGATAACACATGACGATGAGCGAAACGGTTTTTGTTTGTTTGGCAGAGGATTTAAAAACTAACGAGACAACTTAGCGTTTAAGTCATACTAATCAAAAAACGATGACATGGTTGTCCGATCCATGGATGGAGTTTATATTGAAAGAGTGTTCCCAATTTCATTTTGAAGTCTGATCATGGAAGACTAACTTTGATAGTTAAAGTAGCGAATTTAAACAAAGGCGTAAAAAAATATATATCTTAGAACAGGAAAACAATGTAAGAATAAGGTGAAAGACTGAAAGGAACAAGGTGTGGGAGGGGATACTTTTGGGGTTAGGAAAGCTTGAAATAAGAGATGGGTGAGGTTATAAAGTTGCCCTAAAACAAAAGGTTAGTGACAGAGAGGGAGGAGAAGGAGATGATGGATGAGGAAAAGGAGAATAGAAGCTTGAGGAGAGTGCCCACACCGAGCAGCAGTGCAAAAAAGCCAGCAGAGCGGCTCCATCAACTGCCAGCCAATCACAGCCCAGGATTCAGGTTTTTTTTTTGGGAGGCGGGGCCAGCATATACAGGCATGAGGTCATATCAGAACAGCAGTTACCATGGCTACACAGTCTCTGAATTTCGAACCTTATCTTCCCTTTCATTACCCTCCATCCCTCAGATATAAACAGAAACAGTAAGCTAGCTTTGATATAAAGACACGCGTAGTATAATCACAGTCACACAAACGTCAGATATGTGCTTTACCTTGAGGTTGGGCGTCTGCGTCTGGTCCACCGTGAACCTCATGAGAATTGTAAACTGGAGATCATTGGGGAAAGACTCTCTGCCAAAAAAAAAACACAATCCAAAAAATTAAAATTAAAATTCCAGCTCACACAGCAACACAACTCACATCTGTCATTTGTCTGTAGTTCAAACAAACTACACTAAAAGCGTATTGCAGTTTTTGTAAACGGCAGAGGAATACAAAAAAATAGGTGATACATTTTTCTACCATTTAAGCAAATGTTTAACACCTGACAACCAGGCTCCTCGACTTATGTATTATTTCATCTATAAAAAAGTTTATATGCACTTACCATGGCTCATAAAAAAGCCCTTAACTCAGTATACATATGTGAGTGTGAAACCCACCGTGTGATATCCAGGGCTCTCTGAACTTTGGCCTGTACGGAGCCCAGCAGGTCAGCACCCATTTTCTTCAGCAGCTGTGTGAGCAGGACAAACAACCAGTCCTGCAGATCCTCCTTGTGGACCAGGATAAAATCTACCAGCGTCTCCAGGAACATGCTGAACACCTGAACACAAAGAGTTTAAATTACACATGGACCCGGTCACTAAACTACTTACGTGATTAGTACACAGCATGCATTTACAAGATGAAGACAAAAAAGTGTCACATCTGACCAAACATTTTCTCCCAGTGTGAAGTTAGTGGTTATCAACTCTTCTTTGCAGCAGCACACCAACATTCCCAAACACCAATTAAGGCTAAATCACCAAAAACGTACGTACGAATAAAAACACATCAATACTAAATAACAAGCAAAAAACGATGTAACAAAGCCAGGACAGTGTCGTTAAAGGCAGCATTATTTAAGGCGGATTAGTGAGTGATTGTTATGTTGTTTGTGCTGGTAACTGGTTATCCAATCAGATTAATGAAGCGGATTTTCATCCAAACACACTGAACACAGTTTCACACTTACTCTCTATAGAGAGTTCCGGAGTGGGGAAGCATGAGGGAGAGAGAGACACATCTGTTAGCATCCGGACAGAGAACAGCTGATGGGAATTATCAGGACTTTCAATCCAATATTTGCTAAATTGAGTGAGACACATTGTGTAAGAGTAACAACACCGTAACAAAGGTGAGGTGATGTTTTTATGTTTTTTTGCACACCAGAAAGGAACTGAGAGAATAATAAAAGAAATTAAAAAAAAAAATAGGGAGACAGAGAAGAGGGTGAAAAAAACAGATGAAGATAAGAATCCATGGCGTGATGCGGTACCTTGAAGGAGGCTGAGCTTATACCGGATTCTGCCGTTCCGTACACCCTGCCGGAGTCTCGCTGAAATTCATCAAATCGTCAAACACGTCAAAAAACGAGAGGGGCAGGGAGTGGAGGGCTCACACACCTTACGTTATGTGTGAGGCACTCGGAAAAAAAAAAATCGCCGTAAGAAAAGTGGCAGAGTTAGAGAGAGAGAGAGAGAGAGAAAAAGAGAGAGAAACTCAGCAGGTTAATCAGAGAAGAGCTGGCAGCTGCAGTGTGTGGAAGTGCGTCTGTGTGTGCGCTCAGTGTCGTTGCTCTGAGTTGCAGCGAAGAGAGGGAGGGGACAGAGAGGGAGTGGCAGCGAATGCATTGAGAGACAGCCGGCGTGTCGGCTGCTGAACATTTACAGAAACAATCCAGCAAGACGGCGGACGAAGAGTGAGTTCACACGCAACCTCAGGCATGGCATGCCGTTAGGAGAACAGTCCGTCGCACACTCTGCATGCCTAGGTTTATGTTGGAGTGTGTTTATCCATGTTTGTATTTGAAAACGTTTTTGCCCTGTTTGTCTCCAACCGTAACTTTAACACCCATCTGTGTGTGGTTATCAATAAATACTTGTCCTTGTTTTGGCAGAATCCGGTACAGTGCAGGATGGTGAGGTAAACAAATAATATGAAACCAAAGTCAAACTGAAGTGGATGAAAAATGAATCCATGTGAGGTGATTTTGTAAAAGAGTGCTGGAGACTCCTTGTGTGAAGACTTGCTCTGCATGCAGCCATACCTTACTGTGAGGATCTGCAAACATCCGGGTGAAGATTTCACATAGTCTCTTCAGTTCCACTCGACTGCACATCAAAAATGAAAGCTGGTTAAATAAAAATCAACAATCCTTCAAGACTTCACACACACACACACACACACACACACACACACACACACACACACACACACACACACACACACACACACACACACACACACACACACACACACACACACACACACACACACACACACACACACACACACACACACACACACACACACACACACACACACACACACTGTGGCTGACCTGAGGGTGCGTTGGTTCTTGAGCAGTGCCTGTAGGCCCAGAAGCCCCTCCTTCCTTTCTGACAAGTTCGCACTGGCACATCGGTTTAGCACCTAACAAACAAGAAAAAAAACAACACAAAGTTGAAAACTGTTAAAAGGAGAGGAGGTCCTCAAATTAAAATTCAGAGTTGACGTGGCATTATTACTCCTGAATGTCCGATTGATTCAACAAAAGCTGTTCTTTGAAAAGGCCTTTCTGCGCTGACTGTTCAAAGCAGGAACTGTGTGCTACTCTACATCACCATTCTGTTTTGTATTTCTGTAACTCCAAAATCGACTCTAATCGAGCGGGGGAATCAGGCAGGATTTTTGAGCAGCATGCTGAAAGAAAGACACAATGTTAACAGCTAATTAAGAGCAACTCTAAATGTCTTCAAACTGAGGACACACGGTGTTGGAGCATCTTGCATCATTATTGTTTGGAAAGTAGCCTCCCTGACAGAGGCTTTCAAACATTAGGGTAGACAAGGGAGGAAGATTGTTATCATATAATAGAGCCTTCAAACCGATTGGCTTTAATGTTTAAAAAGGGCGAAAGAACCTGAGACGAACATCTTTCGGTCAGGAAAACCAAAATCAAAGAAATAAGCCATCAGCTATCTGGGCTATCAAAGTTTCCTTTATTTTTGCTCTTTGTTGTTGACGCTGACCTCGGCTACATCTTCTGTCTGTCTCATGTAGGTGGGGATTGCCCCTCCGTTCCTGGAGCTGTAGGATCTCTCTGAACAGGCGCTGGACGCGTCGCTGTTAGCATCATCATCTGAGTACATGCTGTAGTTTTCATACCGCCTCCGGGCAGGCTTCTTCTGCGGGAAAGAAAGGACAGAAATAGAGAAAGGACATGAAATTAAAATGTAAGTGACATTACACTGAAAACAAAAAAAGGCACAGGTAAAAATCATGCACTCGCACACCTAGATTGTTGAAACGCAAAAACAGCTAATAGACACACACGCTACACACAGGTAAGAGGGCAGGAGAAGAAGCTGACCTTTGACCGCATGTCTCCCAACAGCTGACAGCATTAAACAGAGGTAGAACCAGGGGTTAGTTTACAAGCACACATACACACACAGTTCAGGTGAGCTAACTGGAATGTTCAACACTTGAAATGTGTGTATTTTTTTCTTTTTAAAAAAAGGTGGTTTGTATAGTATGTCTGTTTTTTATACCAGCGCGTCTGCGAGAGCCTCCTCTACGTCTGAGCCTGTGTTGAGGACCCTCATGGCGCTGACCGAGGAAGAAAGACGACTGGACTGACTGATGCCATAACCTGATCCTGTGAAGCACCGGAAAGACGAAAAGGAGAGCTTAAGACGGAGAAGTCAAAGGTTTGATTCCAAACTACTGCAGGACTTGCTCCTCTCACTCGTTCCACGATGATCCACCATCCATTCCCTCTGACATCTACCCGCCCCCAATCATTCACAACAACATTTCCCATGAGTCAACACTGTAAGTTGATGCAATGACTTGTTAAAATGATATTGCAGGCGTCACTGGGGGAGAAAGAAAGATTGAACACAGGTAACATGTCGGTGTCCCTGCGGAGAAGAGGCGGAGCTAAAGAAAAACAATGGGGTGAAAAAAATGTCAAAATGGTCGTCAACTGGCAACAACTGAACGGGCGGAAACATGCAATTCCACGGGAGGATCCTTGAGCTCAATGGGAAAGACAAAACACGGAGGCGGATGGACATTAAAAGAAACGACAACTTAAAGAGAAGATGCTTGGCACTAAAGACGAGAAAAAAACAAAAAACAAAGCAACAAAAAATTAAGGCTAGGTGGGTGGGTGAACAGAGAACATTGATGTACTCAGCCTTCACCTGCAGCCCCAAAGGTATCAGGTGCGTGGAGAGCTCCAGTGGAGCGAGAGTAGCTTCGTGTCGCTGCAACCAAGATTAAAAAACACATATACAGAGTTTAACACCCACACACAAACACACACACAGACACACACAAGACAAACACACACGACCACTTATACAAGTTGAAAAGGTTCTAAGATAGAAAGAAAGACTGAAAAGAATGCAAGTGAGGTTTTCCTTCTGCTTATCACCCTCAGCTTTTAACACGTTGAGATTCTCTTTGGTTTGGAGTTCACCTCGTGTTTAAATAAAAATGTTTCTCTTTTGATCCCTCCTGCTTTACTTTGCACTACTGCTACTCACCCAGGGGCGTGAAGGAGCGTACGGGGCTGGTGTCCCGGCTGCTCTCCCTGCTGGCCTCTCTGCTGCAGCCCTGACTCATACTGGGCCGAGGGATACGACTGCCCCGAGCTAACCACACGCAGGGGCGAGGGGAGCGGGGGAGGGAGGGAGGGAGGGAGGGAGGAGATAAGGGAAGAAAAAGTGGTAATAAGGGCACAAAGACAGAGAAGGAGGACAAACGTGAGCAGTGACAAAGAAGAGAGGAGTAAAGACAGATAAGAAGAAAGAGGCGACGAAGTGACAGACGGCAGAGTAAGAATGTGAGCACAGGTCGACTGGCCCTGAAGGAGCATCTCAATAGGTTCAAGTCCCCTCAGACTGAGATGAACTGATAGTTAGACTGCACGTGAATTAATCAAGAGACAAAGTTGAAATCTGTACTCATCTATTCCCTTCAATCCAAACCCCTGATGCCCAAAAAACCAAAAAAAACGTCAAGTGCTTTTGCTCAAATTTCTCAATAAACAGGGCGCCGGATGGCCTAGCGGTATTGTTCGGTGTCCCATGTACGGAGGCATTATTCCTCATTGCAGCAGCCGTGGGTTTCGAGTCAAAGCTCAGTCTGTAGGAAGCGTAGGCTATCCAAAAAAAAAAGAAAAAGGAAGAGTATCGTAAATTGGGCCTATTGCTTTAAAAAACAAATGCTGCACTTCCAAATTGTTTGGTTTTTTTTTCTGTCCGAAGACGACGATGTTTCAGCTGAGATGAGATGCACCGTTAAGAGGCACAGTTTCATGGACACTCAAACCCAGCTGATCCTCCTCATAGTCACACACAGGAAGAAAGAAAAGAACAGGAAGTGATTTGACATGAATTTAAGGGGGAGGGATGGGGGGGAGGGGAAAGGTGGGGGAGTTCTGCCATTATAGATCCAGCAGCAAAGCAATCAACCGAACTGTTCATTGCTCTGTTCATCAGCTTCAGCAACGTACACCCAGCCAATCAGGGTTAACCACAGCCTAACACAGTCCTGAGGAAGCTTTTGCTGATCCTGCTAAGATTTGCATTCGCCAGCCACTACCAACACATTAGTACAAAGAGGGAGGAGGTGGGTTTATAATTCATTGGAATCAGAGGAACCCATGAGCAAAAACATCACAGCCATTACAAGTCAGAGAGAGGTTAGAGAGGTGGGCTCAAACGGGCGGAGGTCATCAGCTACAGCACCATTCAAGGGTTGGGAGACGGAGGAGAGATTGTGACATTTCTAGGAATAGGAGGAGTGATTTTACAATCAGCATGAGAAGAGACGGAGAGAGAGAGAGAGAGAGAGAGAGAGAGAGAGAGAGAGAGAGAGAGAGAGAGAGAGGGGTAAGTGGCAGGATGGTCCGGTCGAGGTCAGAGCCTTACCTCCTCTGTTTGCTCCGTTGTAGATAGAGCTAATGCTGGAGGGAGCTTGAGGACAGAAGCATCAGAGGCAGGAAGAGTAGAAGAAAAGGAAGGAGACAAATGTTGAGATAAAAGTCGAACAAACAAGTGCACGATTTCACACACAGACAACTTTGAAGGATATAGACACAGACACATAATAAACAAAAGGGTTTGCTCACCAACAGACAGGCGCGTCGGGGAAGAGTCTCTGGAGCATCCCTGGCTGCGGGGGATGCGACTGCGTCTGTGTCCGTCACTGCCGGCCCCTGCCAGCACCCGGTGGGCCCCCGAGCTCAAGGTGCTCAGGGCCGTACTTGTCAGCACCCGGCCGGGAGAGCCACTCCGACTTCCAGCTTTAAAAAGAGGGAGAGAGAAAAGTCAGATCATTTCTCCGGCAACAAGAGGCCTTAAACAGTGAAAACTACGGTATGAACAAATCTCACTCGGACGTGAGGAAGAGATGATGACTAGTGTTGTAGACGCACACAGAACAAAGACAGGTGCAACTGTCCTTCTCTTAGTGGCACTACTTTCTAAACACTTTACACACATGACCAAAGACAGAACATAAAAGGAAACTTTGTTTGATGACGAGGAGTCTGACTTGATACATCTAAACTCATCGCTCGGTTTGAATTACGCACACGCTCTGCACAAAAATGTTTCCAGAAAACATACTGCTAAACAAGTTCCATTCATAAAATCGAGATAAATGGAATAAAATGAATTTCGTCAAACATTTCGACAGCTGTTAAAACAAATCTGTTTCCAGCCAATGACATCCTGTCTCCACGAGGTGACGCGTTCTACAGGAACTCTCCCTTTCACGATCGATCCGAAAGGCGAGCGGCGGAGCTGCTTGCTCTGCGGTTCTGAACATGAAGGGTGGCAAGGAGGAAACAAACTACGGGGCTCAGCACATGAAGCCGACCACACACTCTCTCTCACTCGCTCGTCCTCTCTTATTGACAAATAAACACTCGACTGAAGCAGCATACACAAAGTAAGCACAGGGGAAGTCTGTATTTGGAGATCTGTACTAAAACTAAAAACAACTAAATGACAGGGGAAAAAGGCCGACAGGGACTGTTCTGATATTTTAGACAACCTCCACAGCAATTCAAATAAGCATAATGAATTCTGACTTATATTTGTCTCACTTTCTTTTTTCTAAAAGACGATTTGGAACGACCTAACCTTATGTTTTTTATCTCAAGACAATTAAAAACACGTACCCTTCCTCTCTCTCCTTTTGTTGTCCTTATGCGTCTACAAATCTACAAACTACGTAAAGATTGTTGACTTTTAAAAAAATATTATTTTTTTTCTAGCAGTCACAAAATAAGTCATCTTCTCTCTTTCTGCTCAACCCTGACACACAGCAGAGTGCAAAAAACACAAAACTCCCAATGCGAGCAGTGTGTCGAGCATGATCATAGAGCAGCCATGTAAACAGCTTCGTGATCACAAATCTCAGCATGCCTCAGCCAGAGCGGGAGAAGCCTCGAGTGACCTTTCTAGGTGCACGTGAAGGATCGGGGAAGTCACAGCAACAGAGGGGGGAAAAAAAAAAGAAAGTAAAGATACAGAGAGCGGGTAAAAAGAAGTAGCGTTGTAATCTTACCACCGACAGGGGTAGCAGACTGAGATCCTGAGCCATTAGGCCCATTGGTTGGAAAGAAGGGGGGAAGCAGAGGCGAGGGGTAAGGAACAGCAGATTAAACCAGATAGAATTATGAGTGTTAGCCAGAAAGAAAGAAAGAAAAAAAAACTCAATCTTAAAAAAAAAAGAAAAGAAAAAAAGAAGGCCATGGGGGTCAGAACACAGAGTTTGATGGCAGCACATCCTGCTGTGCAATATCAAGTATGAAGGAAACACTGAAGCACTTTGAGAACACGAATCCATTTATTAAACAGGGGAACTGAAATATGAGGCTTGAACAAACACGCACACTTAACCAAGCTGCAGATGAAAGCCCGGGAAAAGCAGTGCATGTTGGGAAAGGCTGGCATATGTATGAAGCAAAGCCTGGTTCACAATGAAGGTCAAATTTAAAAAAAAAAAAAGGTTCAAAGTAAATATGCTTAAAAATATTCACACACTCCACCTCACACACACACACACAGATCTTTCTGAGCCTCTGTTTAGCTGCCATGTCCTCGGTCTCAGTCAGTGTTATTTCAAGGTTTGGTCTTTTGAACTCTTTATCAGACGATCTACATGTTTTAATCTTTTGGCTGAATGTCCGGATCCGTCTGTGTGTCCTCTCTTTACTGGTGTTTTGCACTGGAGTCATCCCCGCTGTGAGCAGCAATAATTCTTGCAAAGCAAATGATCTACCGATTGTGTTGCAAAAAGCAGCGAGCGCTTTGGCTTGTGTTCTTTACGTTTAGTGTTTTAAATACGCTAAATGACAGCCAGAGCCAGGCTAGAGCTGCGTGAATCCACTGCTCAGCAAAAAACCATCCCGTCAGTGATGGGGCACAGCATGCAGAGAGCACACGCACACACACACTCCTCTTTACGTGAAAACACCTTGATCAGAATGAGAGCAGTAGCAGGTGGGCCACTATTTTCCCCACTGTTGAACACAGATAGACAACACTCTGACTCTGACAAACAAACAGAATACCTGGCGTGCAATCGGATTCGTCGGAACCTGAAGGCACAAAAACATTTACATGGAGCTTATCGTCACCGTGAAGGCAACAGGAAATCAGACTCCATAAAACGAGCCTGAAAACACTACAAACAGACCAGTAGATAGTCACACAGCGTTCTGTTTGAAGTGTAAGTTTATACCTTCAATGTTTTCAGTCACGTTTTTTAAGCTAGGCTTTTGTATGTGATAAGAGTAGGGTACTTACGCTGCGACTGGGAGACCATCTTGGTGCGGCTGCGTCCTCGTGAGTCCACCTGGCTGGAGACGCTGCCGGCGGTGGACAGGGGCTGCTTGGTGCGTACACGTCCTGCGTGTATCAGAGGGGACAATCAATAAAGGCATAGCTGAACTCCCTCGGCTAACGAAACTAACCACAAAAAAAAAAAAAAAGCCCGATGAAGCAGAGAAACTACGAAAGCACTCCAGCTGTGGACAGCTGCTACGGCTGAAAGCTTCTGATCTCACGACAGAACCTGAACTACGAGCGCAGATGAAGCCAGACGCAAACACAGATGAAAACGAGGATACCTGGGTGGATTTGGAAGTAGCAAGTTACAGTAAGTAAAAAAAAAAAAAAAAAAAAAGGTCATGATCCAACAAATGATTGTTATCGAAAATCATTCACCGTCACCATCATTAGCTGTTGTGTTGCATCATCCAATCAACTGACTTTTGGTTATTCTGTTTGTTATGTAATTCTGTTCAGATTCATCATACGCAGCGCTCACACAACAATCAAAGATGATGACATGACCCATCTTTGATTGAAGATGGCATACTAAGGTTATCTTCTACATTTTAACAAGCTTGAACTCTAGGTGTGAGTTTGGTTCAACTTTATCAACTAGAACATCCCTCACACAGGTCCACACACACATCCACCTAACCATAAGCTTACCATTATCTGACCTGGTCCCTACAGACAGACAAAGAAGGAGCAGGTTGTGAACAACACATTTTACCTGACATATGTAGAA
Organism: Symphodus melops; assembly: GCF_947650265.1. Taxonomy (NCBI): domain Eukaryota; kingdom Metazoa; phylum Chordata; class Actinopteri; order Labriformes; family Labridae; genus Symphodus; species Symphodus melops. The sequence continues at coordinate 14,533,030 of NC_136708.1, read as the reverse complement.
TAGCACAAAAAAAAGAGAAAAAAAAAAGATATCCTACATATTCCAATGAGATCTAAAAACGGAACAATGCAGGTTGGCAGATCAGTTCGATATTAAAGACAAGGGTTACGTTTTAGTCAAGCAAAAGATGATCTCAGATGTGTGCGGTAAATAATGTGATTTATGATGTGCCGAGAGGGACGGCGATTTGGAATGAGGGTGGGATGTAATGCGGACAGCAGGGGGAGCTGTGGGCCTCACTCGGCTCAAAAGGAGACGGACACGGACTGGGGATGATGACATGATGGAAGAGGTGGAAGGAAATAAAGAAAAAAAAGCATTGTGTGGGCTTGCAGCTGGTGAAGCAGAGTGAGATGATCTTACCATCCGTTTTATCAGAGGCATCATCTTAAGTAGCAGAGAAGAAGAAGAAGAAGAAGAAGGAGAAGAAGGAGAAGGAGAGAGTGATGGAGGAAATAAAGGGAAGAAACGAAAGGAAACAAAAAGCATAAAGAGTGATACAAAATGAATTTTAAAGTAAAAGATAAAAGGTAAAGGAATTCAAGAAGGGGGGAGGGGGGTGAAAGAGAAATCGAAAGACAAAGAATGATGAAATAATGAGAGGAAATAAAGAGTGTAAGAAACGTGAAAAGACAAAGAGGAGAGAGGAGCACACGTTCTATTAGTTGATCTGTTTTAACAGAGAACCATGCAGAGACCGAGGTCAGCATCGACGGAGACGATATTCATCTACGGATCATGCACACAGAGAATATCTATGAACACATAGACAGGATACACATTAACAGGCAATGAGCAGGCAGCAGGAGGAGAGAGTACAGGAGGGGGGGGAGGAGAAAGGCCAGACCAAGCTCTGGAGTGTGTGATTGTGTCAGCCCGTCCTGATAAATGTGAGCGTTTGTAGATGGTGGCCTCACTTCAGTTTTAGAAGCAATGCTTCTGATCTAATCTGGGAGTTTGGAGTTCCCTGCCTGACTTGCGTCTGATCACATGCTGTCTGACGTCTGATTAGTCATCTAACTCGATTGGCAGGGCCCTTACCCAATGAGGAGTAGGAACCAGGGGGCAGACGACCAGCTCCCCTGGTCTGTCCGACGTGCCGGTGCTTAGCCACAGCTGCTGCGTTAACATCCACGTCACTACGGGAACGCTGCAGGGAGGCTGATGACACCCCACCTTTTGAACCCGTCGGGACTGATGTGACAGGAGGAGGAGGAGGACGAGGAGGAGGAGGAGGGGCGTGTGGAAGAAGGGATGGGAGGTGATGAGGGCATATATACATCACAAACACATGCCAGCACCACACGTAAACAACACAATAATGATACCATACAGAAACAAACAAACAGACCAAACACATATCCACATATGTGTGTGTAGTAACAAAAAAAAAAAAAAAAAGGAACAGATAGTGGCTGCACGGGGACTGGACAGTCAGATGTGAATGAGAATGATGGGAAATGGTTTTGTAGGAGCTGATGTCTGTCATGGTGAGTGTGTGTGTGTTTGTGTGTCTGTCTTCAAAGGAACAGTGAGCAAGAGGATATGGTGTGTGTGTGTGTATGTGTGAGTGAGTGTGTGTGCTTGACTCACCTCGCCCTGGAGCTGCTGACCATTTCGAAGTCAGAGGCCGACTGAGAGAGAGGAGAGAGAGAGAAGTAGGTCATTACACAACAAAACAACAACAACACAGAAAATCATCAAGTATAGACACAAGGCTGAGTTACACATCCTTACACCTGTTCCTGGTTTCTCACTGAATATTCTAACAACTCTATAATGTCCGAGTGAAGAGCAGTGGAACATTTTTTATTCATTCAAATGTTAAAACACATTCAGATGAGTCAATTCTTTTAAAGTCTTTTAATATTTAATGAAAAGTAAAAACTTAAGATAGAAAGCAGCTAATTCATTCCAAAAACGATATACTAAGTATAAGTGCAGCAGACACGACCTGCACCACAGATTTAACTCTATAGATTTCTACACTACAACACACATTTCAACTTGACTTAAATCTTTAACAGCTTTCATTGGTTTAAAATTTGGAGGCCAAATTTGACTCAAAATAATGAGAAACAAAGATACAGAGCAAAAATGAAAGTGGAAAAGTTAGCCAGGACTTCCTGATGACTGCTGAGCAAAAAAGTCAAATTAAACTGAGGAGATCTGTTCTATGTGCAGCCAGGGTATGTTCAGGCCTGCACAGGAACTCCTTCAAAAAAAAAAAAAGGTCTCATAAAACGATTCCTCCCTAAAATAACTTCAATCTTCGAAGAATTAGAAGAGCTCTTAAATTAAGGGTTGAGGGTTTACTTGAGGCTCTCTTGAGAGGATGAGGAGGAGCGGTCGCTCTGGGGAAGCGAGGCCACACTGCCAGAGCTCTTCAGGCAGGACTGAAGGGTCCTCTGGTACGACGACTCCAGGGAGTTGTAGAGAGCGTCAGTCTCCCCTGGGAAGTGGTTCCTCAGACCCCAGTAGGCTCTGACGGAGACAGCAGACGAGTAGAAAAATCGCAACGACGTGGAGAGGTAGAAGAAGAGAGGGAGGGATTCAGAGAGAGAACAAAGGGATGGTGGTAAGATATTGAACGCAACTTGTCTTTCATACAATTAAATTTTCAGGAAACCTGCATGTGTCTTACTTGCGTGCCTCCACTCTGGCCTCCGAGTCTGCATCTCGAATTCCCTTCTTGATGCTCTCAACTAGAACTGCTGTGTGCCTGCAAGCAGAGGATGGAGATGAAAAGGGGGGAATTAAGAACAGGTAAGATAGAGAAATAGCTTCGACAGTAGTGCGCCAGAAGAGTTGTGTTGATCTGAACAATGCTGGAAACCATCCTCACCTCTCTAGAGAGTGGGTCTGCCATTCTTGTAGTAGTAGGTCCAAGAATTCATAACAGCGCCTGAAGGACACGTTTTGTTTTTTTTAATCAGCCTCATTATCACAGAACAGCATCATTATAAGCACGATCTTCAATGTGTTCATTACACCAAGTTGATCTTAACCCACCTTCTAACAGACACAGACTTGGATGTGCAGTTACTGGTGATCAGGGGGATGAGCCTGGGGACGTGTGTGTGCTGCAGAGAGGAAATGAAGTAGAGAGGGAAAAATGTTGATAAGAAAGAAAAAATAAATAAATAAATTCCAATACTCGAAACAATAGCATCATGTTTGACTGATCACATGGATCTCTATGAGGCGGTTTGATGAGTGTATCGGCAGAGCTCACCCTTATAATGATGCGGATGGCCGACACGCCGGAGGAGGCCATGACTTTGGCACAGTTTGGGATGAGGTTGAACAGGACAGGAACGATGGCTTCCGCTCCATGGTCGAATTTATTCCCCAGCACTGTAGAGAGATGGCTGCAAGAACACACACACACACACACACACATTCCAAATTGAGCTGGTATGACTGCAACGCATTGTGCATATACACTAATATGTTCTGTAGAAATCCGAAGCCAGAAGTTTTGCGGTCTATGGTTATAAATACGAACACTTCATTGATCCTGGAATAAAACAAAAACACCTGCAGATGTAGATCAATCCGATTAATCTGAGTTTTATTCAATTAAAATCATAAACGTACTTTACAGTGATTTCAAGAATTTAAAAATGTAGTTTTAATTAATTAGGTGTCAGACTGTAAACTACAACTCAAAGTCTGTCATTGATGGCACAATCTGACTAATCAAAGTCTAACTGTTCCCTGAGCTTGTATAAATCAGGGAGAGCTGAACGCTGCCATGAGGATAGATTTTTTGCTTGTCACTGAAAATCAAGCTAATTTTGGCTGCTCGGTTTTCAAGACGTAAGCATTATTCACACAGTATTTCTTTATTCCGTCACGTGATGGCAGTGTATGTAATCAACACTCACGCCACAGTGACGCAGGCCTCTCGCACAACTTGTGAGCGCAGGTCTTTAGCTGACAGTTTGAAGGCTCCATCCAGTAGCCGTAGATGCTGGTAGAAACAGTCGTAGGTGTTCGCGCCCGCCACCAACAACGAGCGGAATTTCTTGAGCTGCAGATAAAAAAAATAAAAAATAAAAAAGAGAGAGAGAGAGAGAGAGAGAAAATATAGTACATTTAAGATGCCAACAATCTTCTAAACTTGTCTTTGCACTGATTGAAGAAAGGGATTATGTGAAGGTGCATTAACTGACAGCATTCGCTCTCTGGTCCCAGTCGTGTTTGTCATCAGAGCAGATCTCACGGATCTTATTCAGATTGTCCTCAAGATCCCTCGATGAGTAGATCTGCATTGAGCCACAGTGAGACAGCCGAGCAAGCATGTGGAAGAGACAAAAAAAAAAAAAAAAAGTCTTAGTCTCTCAGACAGTCTGAACTTGAAATACTGCACAGTTTTGGTTAGCAGAAGGGATGAATGTGTGCAGTTGTGTGTAGCTGACCTGGACTGTAGGGACATCTGTGAAGGCTTTAATAAAATCTTCTTCATCAATCAACCCCGCACTTTCCTTGGACACTAGAATTAAGAGCAGAGTGGATTATTATACACGTGTAAGTGCATTTAAAACCAGTGGAGTTCAAGCACACTTCCCAAAACATAAAAAAAAACACTATTAAGTCAGTGCTAGCAGCCTGTGTTTCTAATGTACATCCTGGCAGCAGTGCTCTAAAACCTCCTACATCACCTCATCAAAGAAGCAAATAGAAGAGGAGAGAAGAAGACAAAAGAACGAAGAGGCAATTCAGAAGGAGCGGATTATTTAAACCGGTTGTTTTAATACCTGACGATGCCTCAAAGACATGACAAACTCTACCTGGTTTCTAAAGACGTCAGGGAACGTTGTTGAAGGACGTCTGATGTCTGTGAACACTGTCATGTTTAGGGAGAACCATGGTTGCAGTGTCCATCAGCCTTTTAACCGTCCCTTTGTTTAATCCAAGGCTTGATGATATGTTATCACAGTGACCGGATTGGCTGAAATTCATTCATTGCTATGTTGATTTTGACGCTGTCGTCGTTGCAAACATTACCGGTAATTTGTAATCAAACTCTTTATTTGTCACATGAATAGATGGGTGCTGTAGATGTGAGCTATGATCTGTGTTACAACACATTATCACAGGTATCAGTTTACACTTTTTTAAAGCTCTAGGTTTTTTTCTCACAAAGATCAAAATGTGTTTTTCATTGCGAGTCTCGCTGTTGGGTGTTTCCAGTCTGTGGGCATTGTTTTTATGCAAATGGAGACAATAGAGCCTGCCATCGTCTCTATCAGAGAATACAGAATGCACAATATCAGCCTGATGAATTCATATACATGAATACATATACATTTTCAACTGGTTGGCATATAAAACAAGTGACTGGCTCAAGGTTTTTGAAGTACAGTCTCATATTAGAAAAAATCCCCAGCATGCCCTTGACTTCAGCCTTTCACAGCTGCTGTAAAAATCAATGAGCCTGTAATGATCCAAGCGACAAGAGATCACAGCGTTCGCTCTCCACCAAGCAGCGCAAATGTAGCAGAACTGAGACAGACTGCTGGCTAGTAAAACCATCCACCTACACATGTATGTGTATGTGTGTTATTGCAGACACAGATACAGAAGCAGGAAATTGACTCTGGTGTGGTGGTGGGAACAGGGCTTTCTTCTAATAGAGAGAGAGAGAGAGAGAGAGAGAGAGAGAGAGAGAGAGAGAGTGTGTGGGGGGGGGGGGCAATCAATACATGTAAAGACAAAGCAAACATAACATTCAAGCCATCTACAGTAGGAGGATTTGGTGGAGAGGAAGGCGGATATAAACTGAGCAGAGCACAGATAGGAGGATGGTGATAAGAATGAGAGTGTATTAGATTTCTGAAGAGAGAGAGAGAGAGAGAGAGAGAGAGAGAGAGAGAGAGAGAGAGAGAGAGAGAGAGAGAGAGAGAGAGATGAGAGAGAGAGAGAGAGAGAGGAGAGAGAGAGAGAGAGAGGAGAGAGAGAGAGAGAGAGAGAGAGAGAGAGAGAGAGAGAGAGAGAGAGAGTCTGTGCAGTGTCTCTTTTCTTCATTGATGTTTGCTTTCTTTGTCTTGCACAATCACACTCCATTTTGTGGATCACACAACTGTCCTACAGGTCATATAAGATTCTATATGTTCACTGTGCTCGTCTCCATCCATGCAGCAGAGTGAAGAAAGAAGGCCTAATAACCAGGGCTTTAACCAGTCTTCGGCTTTTAAGGCTTATTCGTTTAACCATCATGTAATCCTTGTGCTGACTGGCCAGGGTTTGACATTTAATCGTTAAGCGCACATCCATACTCCAAATACGGAAAATGTAAGCTTAATAAAGTTTAGGAACAGCTAAAACTGAACATTGTTTGTTTTTCTCAAATGTTGATTAAAAAGCCCAACATAAGTTGTCATGGTGTTATTCTGACTGAATGTAACTCCATTCAACAAAGTTCATTGAAGATAAAAAAAAAAGAAGGAAAAAAAAGCCATGAAGGGGCCAGTGTTTGCCAAAGCTGTGTAAAGCAGCAGCACAACGTGTGGGTTGAGGAGAGTGAAGGAGCAAAGTGTTGCACAACTGATCCAGGAGAGCTGTCCACGATGAAAGCTACGCAAGCCTGCAAACGTTTTCTGTGTGTCGTAGGATGTTAACACGTTTGTAATGTGTGATGGATTTTGCCGTACTATTAATGCCAGACACAAAGATGTAGTGGATCACCCTCAGTATTCCAATCTGTCAAAATGACAGAGAGCCTTTAGATTTTTCCATCATCGGTCATAGTGAAAAAAATATTTGGTTCAATTGCCTCTGCTTGGATGTCGAGTGTTTGTGAACTCAAAAGAGTGGAATGATAAGATGTGAATCATTTAAAGTGATGCCTCTCACCATACTTTCTCCATTAAATAACGTCTTTTTCCAAATTTGGAGGGACAAACATTCACATGCATGAACGGTGTGTGTAAATTTACAGTTGATGTTATACCTAGCTTGCCACCGGTGGCGCTGGGCCTGCGTGCAGCAGAGGACTCTGCAGGCTTCTTGGGAACTTTTGGGACCTTGAAGGCAGCCTGGGCCGAGGAGGAGCGATTCCCATCCACGCTGTCATCGTCCTCAAAACTACGATCTGTAGGGAGAGGACAGAGAGAAGACTGTCACCGACTCTGTGGAGAGGAAGGCGTGTCGGCAAAAACGCTTTGCCAGTGTTGTCATGATGTTACAACGAGTAGTACAAATCAAGGAATGAATTTAACAGTGTTTTAAACATCCATACAGCACATCAGCTGACACTGAAAATGACAGTTTCTATAGTCTGAATTGACAAACATTTCTAATTCAAAGCTTGAAGTATTTCACCCTGCACTTTGTTTACACAGAGCATAAAAAAGCTCAGGGCTACTTTAAAGCTAGAAAAAAAAAAGTAACGATGAGAGGGGGGGAGAAAACAGGGGAGGTTGTACTCTACAGAGAGCTTGGTCAGGAATCACTAAATCAATACCAATTACAAACACGGCATTGAAAAGAAGAAAAAAGGCAAACACATACACACACACACACACACACACACATTTACTTCATTTACTAGAAACACACAAAACAAGAATCAGGATGCCTACTCGTACAGCAAGAGAACGATAGAACTCAAAGACTCAACCTGTTCACGGTAGCTAGAAAGCTAACAGCTAATTGACAGACACTTGCAACAATGCAGGATTCTGAAAATACATTTGAGGACAGCAAATAGCATCACACTCTCTCACACTCACATTCACACACACACAATGTCCACTGTTGACATAAAGGTGGTGGCATTAGAATGCAGTCTTTCACAGGTCGCTCTGGCAACCAGCCGTGCAGAAATGCGCCAAAGCCGCCACCCAACACCTTGGCTCATACACCAAGTTACCTACACGCAAGAATCCACTGACAAGCACGGCTAACGCTAGCAGTGAGTGCACAGTCTGATGTTTCAAGCTTAATAAAAAGTCAGTGATCATGTAAAAAAAGCACATATAATCATTATTTATTGTGAGCGATATGTAGTGCACACACACACTGACACACACATATACATCAACACACCCAAAGTCCATCCCTGCACTCACAGTCACAGATCCGCTCGCAGATGAGACGCCTCATACTTCTGGGAGGGCGTGGTATTAGGGTCCCCCCTCTTCTCGCAGCCGAACCCCAACAAACACACACGCACAAACACACCTCACACACACTTCACATGGGGTCTACACACACGCACACACCATTCTCATCGCCGTCCGAAAACCCCTCCACCCAAACAAGTGCCGGCATTTTCTTTCACTCTCTCTCTCTCTCTATCTCCTCTCCCTCGCTCGCTCTCTCTACCAACATCTCTCCTCCTTCCCTCAGTAGCCTCACAACCAATCAGAAGAGAGGTGACATCATAGTGTTGCAGCCAGTGCGGAGGCAGAACTCTGACTGTGTGTGTGTGTGTGTGTGCGTGCGTGTGATGGGAGAGATCCACGCACGCAGACACCCCGGGAATATTAAGAGGCCAGGGCTTCTCCGTGTGGCTGTCAGACCAGCTAACCTAAACACATTACCACTGACAACACATACTCTCTTTATCTTCTCCCACACACACCCCCACATCAACATCCTCGTCAACTACACCTTAACACAATCTTTATGCAAATACATTCACTTTTGACACAGCACATTCAGTAACTCCCTCGCTCTCTCTTCAGATGCACGAAAGAACAAAGGATGTTCGGGCGATCAAAGGAGGGGTGTAGGGAGAGTGAACGGTTGGGGGTGGGGTTGGTTAAGACCACACCCCTCCATCTGAGGCCGTGACCCTCCCCGCTCTCACTCAGACAGCTCAGTCAGTCACTGGGTGGTTGGACAGAGGTGTCATTTTGGCTGTTTGTTTTGGGGTGTTGACTCTGGAGTCAGCGGGCAGCGAATGAGCAAACATTCAGGGTTCAGACCGAACTTGAAAGAAACAAGCACATAAGCTGATGGAGTTCAGAGATGTGTTTTTTGTGCTGATAATAAACTAGACTGAAACATAAAATAGAGACAGTGTTGTGGTTAGGTTTGGGTACAAAGACAGCTATTGAACCAAATCAATTCAGGGATCAGATAGACGTTCAGTGAATTTAAGTACTATCTAATAAAAGCCATAGGCCAATTAGCAACACTCCTGCATGCATGTTAGTCATGCATCTGGGTTCTAAGCATTGATTAGCATCAGTGCTATCGTTATTTGCATCTCCTGCTTTTGTCTAGTCAGACCCCATGGGAGTCTCCGGGTGAAGGGCAGAGCAGAGCGAGAGAGAGAGAGAGAGAGAGAGAGAGAGAGAGAGAGAGAGAGAGAGAGAGAGAGAGAGAGAGAGGAGGAAGAGAGTGTCTTGTACAGAGCAGACTGCACTCTTGTTGTTGCCATGGTTACCCATGCTGGCCAGCTTCTCAGATGAATAAAGCAACAAATAGAGGGTGGAAATAGAGATGGTCAGTGAGCCTTCTCGTGCACATACAAATATCCAATTTAGTTTAATCAGCACGATCATTTCTTGTTTGTTTGTCCGTTTGTTTATTTTACGCTGAATTATTCTGATTCTACGAAGAGGAGAGGATCCTCATGCACTGCCAAATAATACAGTACAACATGCAAATAACAAGTCTGTACACAAACACGGGAGCAGACACATGCTTACCCAAACATACACACACACACACACACACACACACACACACACACACACACATCAGCATGTACCAGGCAAGTGTTGCCATGGAAACTCCAGGTTGAGATTTCCTCCTCTCTCCAGAGGAGGAAGAATTATAATTAAAAAAAAGAAAGGACTGGCTCATATATATAGACGTGATCAGTTGTGCAGAAAAAAATGAGTCGGAGGTCAAAATAAGACATGTTTCAAAACATCTGCAAAAGCACGCAGTGCGGCCTCAGTGGGCCAATCCCTAATCTGTGTGGGAATAATCCCTGAGTATTTCCCAGCCTAAAAACAAATATAATCTACATGCAAGGTCATCCAGCCTTGCAGAAGTACTTTAGTGATTAAATGCCAGATCTTTGAACACAAATACAGACTCGCACGCAAACAGATATTCAGTTGTGGCCACTTGATGGCAGCACTGGCTCTGTTCCCGACAGATAATTCCTCTAGATCAAAACCCAAACGGGGACACAGAACAATCCCACTGCATGAAACCCTCACTTTCTGAAAGTTATTTGTGGGCAGAGAAAAACTGACAAATTAATGTATTTTTAAACTTAAGATTTTTTTTAAACTAAGCAGAGTAAGACAAGGAGCAGCTTTTTTAAATGTTATGCTTCAATAAAGAAAAAAGTGAAGAGGCTTATACAGGTCTTTATCGATTTGACTTTGTGTTTTTGCGCAAAACAATTAAAGTAAATATAAAAACAGTAGAGCTCCAGCAAATAACTTCAATAGGAGTATAAAGAGCAAACACTGAAAGTGTTGGTTTTATTTTATTTTTTTTAATGAGAAGTAGAAAATCTGAGAAGCCCCAGAAACAATAAGTGACTAACAGTAGACTACAGGAGGACAGGACAGACGTGATAGCATGTATTACATATGAATATCTCAGCACTGGACTTGGACGTCTTAAAGGTATCTTTAGAGGAATTAAGATTCACTGCACAGAGAGCCTGTGTATGTGCTGATCTGCAGGAGAACAGGCAATGACACATATTCCCACTTAGCACTCATGTGACTTTGTGAACAGTCCCAGGTAAACAAGAAAAAAAAAACAATAATAATATGACATTAAACACTGCCCGCATGTGAGAGTCACTGCAGTAGAGCCAAACCATCGCTGGACAAAAGATGTGAGACAGCTCTGGATGGCCTTGGCTCCATAATAAACCCCAAGACTGTGTGTCAGTGCGGGACTGTTTCTGCTGAAACACGGCCCACTAAAGTTTAAAGACAGGTGACGCACAACAGTACCAATGCGGGTCATTACATTGTGATTATTATCAGACAAACGATGCAATGATTGAAAATACAAAGAGCATGAAACAAAACTATAGGACAGAGCCACACAAACAAACTAGCATCACACAGGCTGAACTTAATCTATTTGCTGTGTAATAATAGGACAACAGGAGTAAAGAAGGGTGTTAATACACAGGGATAAATGTACCATAAAGGTTTATGTTCTGGAAGAAATGTGTGTTTTTGACCACTAAACTGGCCCCACTCACTAAACTGGAGAGAGAGGGTGAGAGACAAATTGAAAGTTTCAGCCCAGGATTCTCTAATAAGAGTCAGCCTGCTCCAGATGCAGCCTGGACCGAGGAAACTGAGTCTGCTTATAGGAGACACACACGCACGCACACACACACACACACACACACACACACACACACAAGAAGTAATATGAGTCCCAATTCCAAAAGAGAGAGAGAGAGAGAGAGAGAGAGAAAGAGGCAGAGAAATCATAATATTCAGAGGAAAAGCTTTGTCATGGCAACCAGCCTAGCCTGGAAACGGGGTCATGGCTTCCTTTTGCAGAGTGGAAGATGCACTGAAGCAGAATAAGCATGTCTGCAAGAACGTGTGTGTGTGTGTGTGTGTGTGTGTGTGTGTGTCAGTCCATGTCAACACTGACATACTATGCAAGCAATGAAAGCTGTTGCTGATGGTCAGTTTGCAGTTTGGCGCTGAATAACTGGAAGTACGTTTTGAATTCTCAAGAGCTCATTTTCAGAGCGAACCAAATAAGTTCAGGTAAGAGCCGATAAGAGGCGCACACCCTGATAACGCTCAGAGACTTTTCTGTTTAAGAGACTGAAGTGTGTCCTTCATAAAAAGCCTGGACCTGAGGGGAATGGCTCTGAAACTAGTTGAGCCTCTGCTGCTCGTCAGTAAAATATCTTTGTGAAGTTTTGTGATTTAAGTATATGCAATGTTTCTGTGGCTTCTGATTCTGACTGAATGAAATCATCAAATGATCTTACTGCATCATCAGACGTTAAGGAAACACGTTCATGTGAAGTGCTGACCTCTCTGTCAACAACGCACGCAGCCCTCGGCATGTCTTCCTCCTGTGTTTTGATTAAGGAGCTCAATGGTTTGTTTTTTGTTTTGACCAGAGAAGTTGGCAGTTTTACGGCCAACCTACACGGTTATTTTGACCTGTGTTGCATAGATGAAAGTGGGCGAGCTAACTGGTTCACGTATAACCGTTTTTTTTTTGTTTTGTTTTTTTTCCAGAAATGTGGTAAAACCAGGATGAATACTGGAGAAGTTAGAACGCAGAAAAGTTTCAAGACCGATTGCAGAGCAGATTTAAAGTCAGAGGACATGAGTCTGAAGCTTCTCCAGTCACAAACATCAACGGTAAAAAACAAACAAACGTCAACACAAATAAAAACTCACACCAGACAAACTCCAACTACAGACAGAGTTGAAGTATTGGACAAGGTCGCAAAGGGGGTCAACTGAAATTTCAAAACCAAACTAAACGGAGACAGTGTTCATGAATCCCAACAGGATAGCCAAACTACACATTCAGTGGACTCGAAGGGTTCATACTGTACCATGTAGCTGATATCTGGGGTTCAAGTCAGGCCTCCGGCTGCAATTCATACGAACGACCATCACTTTCAAATATGTCCTCTCTCTTTTTTGAACGGTTAGGGAAAAAAAATTACAATTTTTTTTCTTCAAAAGAATGAATGACTCTCTAGAACACACGTGCTCATTTGCACAAACTCGCTGCATAGAGGTGGAAACACTTTAGGACGCTGCAGTTTACAGATATATCCTCTATCTGAGCCGGAGCACTCGGGGTGAAAGCGCTTGAGTTTAAGCTGATTTCAATTTAAAACCATATGCTGACAAGCCTTTGTCTGAGTGCCAGCATCCGTGTCCAGATGAGATTAAACACACACTTACCATCGCCATCATCCCCGACTGCCATGGTTACAGTGTGTTACAGATTTGTTTCAAAAAAGTCCTGCTCTCTGTGAGTGTGTATAGTCGCTCCTCTCCCTCTGCTCTCTCCTTTGTTTTCCCCTCTCCTCTCTCGTTTGTTCAATCTCTCTCTGTCTCTGTCGTGATGAATCAGGGAGAGGCAGTGATAGGCACAGTGTTGTGACTCGCCTACTGCCAGAGATCTCTGTCAGCTTCCTCCCTCGGCCTATTGCCCCCCCCCCCCAAACAAACACCCCCCACACACACACAGTGCCTCTCTGATGCCTTACTACCTCTCCCCTCCTCCTCTCTCAGCAACAGCTGCGTTAAACCCTGCAGATCAATCGAGAGCTGGCCAAAAAGAGATGTGGGGCAAGGGCAAGAGAGAACAAATTCTGACGTCTGTACATACAGTGTTTTTAAATATTAGGAGTGAGTTTGTGTTCGGTAAAATCTTACACAGTTCTAGAAAGTAGGACTGCAAAAATCAACTTAACTTAAAAGACAAATACAGCTGATGATAAAATTAATAAGATTTCAGGACCTCACTGCACCTCATTGAAAATATATGTACTGTCATCAGTAGAGAATTAAAGTATATATGTGGGGGGAAAAGAACTTTTACATGTGTTGTAAAGCATTTTTTTTGGTAGTCCATCTTCTGTTTAAAAGCTTAATTTGTTTTGTTTTTTCCACAAATGCCAGCGCAATAAACAGTGACAATAATCAGCAGGTCGACTGATGATGAAGTAAATTCTTCAGTAGACGGGAACGGAAACACAAAATGATGTGTTGTTGTGTGACTCTGAGCAGCCAGCAGTGGCAGGTCAAGCTGCAGCGGCACAGATAGAGGGAAAGAAAGTAGCTTAAGTACACTTGAGGTGGCAGCCGAGGCCAAACAGCGAGGCATGAATCCAACATGCTCGAGTGAGCAGCTGTGGTCGCTTTCATTTTGCATATACTCGGGGAGCTGAGATATGTGCTCAACATCTGTGAAGAGTTTTTAAACGAGGAACTCAAAAAAAAAAAACATTTATAATGAAAAGAATCTGATTGGATAACCAGGGTTGAGGCTGCTGCTGTTATAGTTCTGAATCATTGAAGCCTTTAACCAACAGGTAACTGCTGGATAAGGAAGTGTTGTGGAGTTTTTGATCTCAAGTGACAAGTGCCTGAGTGGACAATTTATTGTGATAAACACACACACAGTAGCAACGCTCTATGAAGGAACAAAAGAAAGAAAGGAAAACAGACTGGTTGGATAATAACAAACAATGCCCCCAGACTGGAAGGGATTACAAGCAACACTCCCTCCATCCCTCTGCTGCCACCAAAGACAACATCACAGCAACGCCACCCACACACATGCCCGGAGCTCTTCTCCATGTCACCATGTCCCTACCAAGAGACGAGCAGGAAACAGCCACAGCTGTAGCTGTCGGGCATGTTGATACAGCCACAGGGCAGCCTTCAGGTACAAACAGCCAATCACAGGCTTCTGCTCGACATCAACACCGACCTGAGTGACCACACGGAGAGCACAAGTCCAGCTTAAAACCACAAAGTAAGTAAAGACCCGTCCTTTTCCTTGCGGTGTGTACAAACATTATGTATGTTAAAGTCGTTGCATATGATTTGGACTTTTGAATTAACACGGTTTATGATTTTATAGCACATTTGTTCGTACATGTTAGTCCTGTCAGGCATTTCTGCAGCTGCATGTCAGTTGACCTCGTCGGCCACCGTACATCTGATCTGACCAGGAATAACCACCTTTTCTAGAGTCTCTGACTTAATGACGACACATTTTATATGACACTGAAGGAATCTGGATCAGCCCCATCCCAACTGTTCCATAATCCTCTATTATCATAAAAAACAGTCCGTGTGTGTACGTCTTATGCCATACCTGCACTGTGACCAGGTTTCTCTGTATCCAGAATGATCTTTAAAAAAAGGGCTTTTAAGCTGTCACCTCGAGGTCTTTCTTCTGCTGCTGCTGTAGCCAACCACTCAGTCGCCACTAAATCCAGAGCAATTGTAAATGTGAGGGTCCTCAATGGCTTGTTGCAAAGACTGCATCTGATAGGTGATTTGCTTCGTGTTAAAAACTGACACATAGCACATTTATATCAATGAAGAAACGTAGCGCAGTGGCACAGCGGGCTTCCCCCATGTACCTAGGCACAGCCCTCGGGCGGTCTGGGCCAACAACCCCCCCCAACAAAAAAAGCCAGAAAAATATAACTTAATATACTAAATATAACATAAAAAAAGACTGAAGGGACAAAAAAGATAAACTAAATATTGGCTACTACTTTTATTTTCCTCCTTGCCTGGGTGTCAGTAAATCAAACTCTGCTGCCGGGGTTTCATTGAGGACACCAACTTTTTGGGATGTGAAAAAAAACAAACGCACACAAAAAACACTTTTGATTTACAGCCCACTCTCCTGCCTGATGACAAAACCATCAGCAACAGTAGCCTTCAGCTTAGGTCTGGCTCAGCCAGAAACCCACACAATCACACACACGCACACAATCACTCACACACACACACACACACACACACACACACACACACACACACACACACACACACACACACACACACACACACACACACACACACACACACACACACACACACACACACACACACACACACACACACACACACACACACACACACACACACACACACACACACACACACACACACACACACACACACACACACACACACACACACACACACACACACACACACACACACACACAGATTAAAGCATTAATCCTGTTAGGTCTTCTTACAGGAGCTCATGGCAACAAATGGAGCACATGCACATATAGACACGCACAGGCAAACCGCCCCATCCATACACAATCAGCCTCTTTTCAAATGGACAGTAGACACCCGAATAACTGATAACAGTAAAAACATTCTTGACAACATGGCTCAGTCTGCTACTGCAAGCCAATACCACTGAAAAAAAAAAAAAAACATAAGAAAAGGAACTGACCGTGACTCGGGCTGAGAGCCATGTTGCCTGAATTCAAGGCTTCATCAAAACGAGCAAATAATGTCTGTAACCTGTGGAGAGAAGAGAGAGAGAGAGAGAGAGAGAGAGAAGTACTGTTAGAGCAAAACGCAGACATTCACAACAAAGCTTAGGACATAACCACAACTGTAAAACTGGATCAATTCAAGAGACAAATCAGTGCCCAATCATCTTTATTGACGGGATCTTGTCTGTCTCCCCGATTCTGAGGTGGAGACAGACAAGCTGCTGTGAGTCGTAAGTGAAAGTGTCGTCAGCAGCAACATGTGGACAGTGAGTGGGTGTGCCTGTCATGCCTGTCACACTTTGTGAAGCTGTAGCAATAAAACAGCAAGCGCTCTCCTGTCACACACACGTACACAGATCTGTGCTAAGATCAATGCTGTGGTATCGTGAACAAATTAGCCCTCCCAGCATTTTAGAACATAAAGGTCTAACCCAATCACAGGGAAGTCAAGGCATAATGAAATCTTTTGCACAAACGTATGACCTCAAACGGCTCCTGCACACTGAGCGTTGCTAATTCACATGACCGGACTGATAACACAGCACTTCACCAAATAGCACTACCGACGCCTGATAACATGCCCTAATGTCTCCTCAAATAAGTCACACACACACCAACCTCTGTATGCTTCTCTGTCTGTGTATTCCAGTATGGGTACCAGTCCACAACTAACAGACGGCTTGGCAGCTCCTGATAGATGGCGATTAGCGCTGAAGCAGGCTCTTGAGCCGTGCAGCTTTTTCACGTGGTTCCCCTTCTGTAAATTAGCATTTTAATTTCCTTATTCGGTTCAGAACAGCCCAGTGTTGAGTCTTCAGTATTTCCCAGCGGACTGATTAATAGGTCGCTGCGTTGCAGTGCAACGTTGCATTAGCTCCCCTGCTAGTGACACATTTTGGTCCTCAGCTTCCCTCAGCTCTTTGTATCCAACATGGTGCAGTGGCTCCAAGAGGAAAGGAGGGAGTGAGTGAGGGAGGGTGAAAGAGAGAGGAAAAAGGCAAAACAGCAAGAGATTGAAGCATGCTACGGGCATGACAAAGCACCACCTACTGTTGCCCATACATGCACGTTACGCCAAGCTCACGGGGAGAAAAAAACCAAAACACTGAGAGACGTAGGCTGTGGAACTGTATGAAGAGTTAAATCTCAGACAGGGTCTCTGCATGTGTGTGTGTGTGACAGGCGGAAAGGAGATTCGGTTACCCTTTACATAACCCCCCCTCCCTTTTTCTGGACACACATACATATACACACACTCCTCAGAGGGGGGAGGGGCTGTGTAGCCAGTCGTAGAAAGAAAATAAGGCTGCTCCACCCCCCTCTCGTCTCTCCTTCTCACCCCACTTGCCGATATTCCTTTCTTCCCTCGAATTCTTTTTTTGATCCCACCTCTCTCTCTCCATCATTTTTTATTGCACGAAAAAAAACAAAAAACTGGGCTGCCCGTCTCAGATTGGCTGTCACCACATGACCTTCACCTTTCAGGTTAGTCAGCTCTCTTCAAAACACACAACGTGCACAGCAGGTTGGTTCATGTTCATTCAAGCAGCATTTAACCAAATGACAGGAGACTGCTGTCTGAGGTTAATCCTTGTTGTTACTGTAAACAGAGACTTAAGTTAACAGTACTTCCGCTCCATATGCATTACCTTTAAAACTCTTCACTAAACAAGAGCTTTAGTTTCCTTTGCAAATCAGGAGTTCATCAGAGTGGTGTTTTCAGGTTCAATAGCAAACGACGTATAAAAACTCACCCTCTGAATAGACATCTGAACTGCATTACTACACTACAAGAGAGGACAAGTTGGGTCAAACAGCCAGATCAGAGGGTTCGCGCTGATCCATTCAGACCGACTGCCAGCTCCAACCTCTGTCACTGTCGGTCATAAAGGGCTCATCAGTTCTCCTGTCTGACAAGTGACCAGTACCAACATAAATATGATACACTTGTTCAGAGCAGGGATCACATTAACAGAATGACATCAAAATGTTGATCTGGGAAAAACTTTAATTTAAGAGGTTGAATGGGTCCAACTGGCACCGGCTGAACCAGAACTTCCACCAGATACGTGTGCATTGCCACTGACTGCGTTCTCATTGTCGTACCCAGCTGTGAGATGTCGGGAAAATGCATTATAATAGATCAGTTCAATCAACCCCTGAATCATTAGGAATATACTGAACAAGTTCAGGACAAAGAAACAATGGTTTATGTAAACTGAACAGACATACGACAAGTCAGTCCTGTTCTGAAGGACAGCTCGGAAAAAAATATTAAGGGGCTGGCAGGCAAAACTCTTGTCTCACACACACAGCTCCTCCTGCAAATATCAGGACTATTTGTGTGAACGCCCGAAAAGACAAACTTCCATCTAGCCTTCATATCAATTATCTGTACCTTCTGTAATAAAACAATTCATTATTCAGATATGTATTCCTACTGAAAGGTTTTCGTAATATGTAAATCTAGTCAACAAATTGCCCTGCTTTCAGATCAAAGTCAGTGTATTATTCAGGCCTGTACTGTCAGACACACGCCAGTCTGCTTCGATCCCACATACGCAGACAGAGTGTTCACACAGGAGACAAACAGGATTAATATGTGCAGCACATGACACATGGCAAGAAGCAGAATTCATAGACGCAGGACTCATAGTGAGCCGTCAGCAGCACACAAACCTGGCTGCTGCTTGGATCGCACACATGGGGGTGAGAGCGAGGGGGGGGGGGGGGGGGGGGTCAGTCAGTGTGTGCTTAGAATAACCCTCAACCCAGCACAAGTATCCAGGACGACCAAAGAAGGACGCAACCTCTTCAATGGAGCCCTTCAGCTGACGCACAACCACAAACTTTCTCCAGATTTTCCCCAGCTCTCTTACCCCACCCATCCAAAGCCTTTGTACCCTCCACAGCTCCCCCCCCCCCCCCCTCCCCCCGGTCACTCAGCATTGTGCTCTGGATGAAAGTGCCTCTGTGTGTAGGAAGGGCAGAGTGGTGCATGGTGTGGCCTGGGACAGACTGAGTGCCAAGGCCACGGGACCCAGAGACCCTCCACACAAATCAGGGGCACGTGCACACGCACGCACGCACGCACGCGCGCACGCACACACACACACACACACACACAGACGTCAACAAAACATGACATAAATTTAAAAAAAACAATAATAATAATAAATCACCTTGCAGCAGGCAGTCCTCGCTTTCCCAGGTCTGCTCGGACCCTCTCTCCAACGTGACGATAAATATCCACCAATGTTGCCATGGAGGCTTCTCGTACCTACACACAGAAGACATTAACCTTTTTGTAAGTCATAAACAATAAAAAACACACACACAGAGGCCTACACACATTGATTTAAACCCCCATACTTGCAGTGTTACACCATGTAACAGTTGTTGTTAAAGATTATGGTTAATTTGCCTTTATAACTCCATACAGATTACACTCTTTCTCCCTTGTCTGGGATTACCCAGATTTAGGGTTGCAAACACATCAAAAAGTAATCCCTTCAGGGCCCATTTCCATTCCTTTAATGTGAGACAGCTGATTTGCTAGCCATGCTGTGAGAATTATTGTGATTGGATGGTGGGGTGTTGTTAAAGGAATTCTCTGCAGCTGAAGGTGGGCGGGCCTGTGAGGGACGTTGATTGGTCGGGACAGTGTGTGGGTGGATGATCATTGGGTAGACGAGCGGGGCAGATTTCAGCTTTGGGGTGCAACGCCACAGGAAGTTAAAACAACCTCTCTCCTAGCTCTCTTTGTCGCACACACACACACACACTTTAGAAAGCACTGTTGTGTGGGTTAATGACTGGGTTCTGGTGCTCATGATTCACCATTGAAGCTGGATAGTGGGGTCTCTACAGAGCACTTCTCCTTACTAATAACAGTAATGATAAGAGAACGGACTAAAGATGCCTGCCAACACACCTTGGATGCTGAGAGCTCAACCACGGGCTTAGCAGAATCATCCAAGGAACACAATGACCTCTACCCATTCAAACCACTATATTTCAGATAGTTTACAGTACGATGACATGTAAACACACTGTAAACATGAAGCGGTAGAAAATAAACAACAATTTAAGGTGATGGTGCTTACAGAGAAAATCACCGTTTTGCATGCTTGGTTGATGTCTGATGAATTAAAGTTTTTTTAAACACAATTTACTGCACATAAATTACATGACTAAACAGTTTGGAGTGGTGGGAGGTCGGCGGGGGGGAACACAGCAAACACACACTGACATGTACTCACACAGATATTAGAGAATAAAAAGTTACAAAGGCAACAACTCTGCTGTGTCTTTCTTACCTGTGGGTTCTGGTCTCCTGTCAGAGTGCAGAGATGAGGGACTAGTTTACTGAGGCTCAGTTGCTGAGCTCCATACCTGAAAGAGAGCCACGAGTACAGCATTACCAACGTGTGCTTCGAACATGGACAAGTGGAATTTATAGAAGAGCGTCAGAGCAGAAGACAGACGTGAGTGTCTCTGCTGTTCCTCACAAATATGATGGAAATTGTTTTCCAACTTCTCTTTTCTTCGATCAAAAATGTCAGACTTGTAAGGTCCCCATAACACATGTTGCGGATCTACTGTGTCACATTTCTAAACATTTGCTTATTAAACTTTATTCAAAAACTTCACTGAAAATAAAATGTGAAGAATGCTTCTTATTTCATCAAAACTGTGAACTCGTCTTATATTGCACTGCAAGGATTGGAAAGGTTTTCTTCTTTGCTTTGACAGAAAATCAATAATTTAATGGAAAAGATGAATATTACTTTGCAAAAGTTTACTACTTAGACTGAACAGACACCAGTCCCCAGTCAGTAAACACCTTAAGGTAGCAGATTAGCATCTAGCACAGAGGTGTCGTTTTCCATTAGCAAAAACATGCTAAAATTAGCACTGCCATTCCAACAGCCAAGATATGCTGTGTGTGGAGAACTTAATAAAAAATGGATCACACAAGAACTGGATTCAGACTGATGTCAACGGAGCTGCAGCTGGCAGTCACCTGTTCAGTTAAATGTGGGTTTGAGTTAAATAACACTTTAATGGTAAGAATTCAACTTCAATGTGACGGCTGTTACATTTTATAAATGAAAAAGACCTTTTTAAAACTCCATGACAGCAAGAGCATATGGACACTGGAAGAGGAAACGTCACATGACAAGAGTGGTTGTTTGCGTCTTGTAGCATGTGTGCCCTCCTACAGCTAAGAAGATTAAACCTGCAGACTGTGTGTTTCTTCAATGTACAGATGCTCTCGTAGAGCTACAGTATGGCACAAAAAAAAAACATCTCCTTGATGTGCAGAACATGAATCACCTCAAACTCAAAATGTATGGATTTTATAGAAAATAGTCAAGTTGGTTTTTAGTTGAAGTTATATTAGATACCCATTTTGTTTACATTTCAAGTACATTATAAAAAACAGTAATAATTGTGTTCTTTCACATTTCACTGAGGAAGTGGCACAGATTAAGAAGAGGAAGTTACTCACATGCCGAGCGCCGCACTGAGACATAGGCAGATTCCCTCTCGACAGCGGAAGTTCTTGTGTTTAAAACCAGGAAGCAGCTTTTCCCAAACGTACTGAAAGAGGAGATGGAGAACATCGACACCAAATAAACAGGAGCAGGCACATGATATCATGCAGCTTGTCTGGGGTTTGAGCAGATTTATGGAGTACAGAGTCAGAAACTATCTGCAGATATCCCCCCCCCCCCCCCCCCGGGTGCTGAGATGGGCATCACAAAGCATATTGTAAATGAATCATATGTCATTCCTCTTCTATCCAGAAGAGGGAGCCCACGTGATAGAATAGCTCCCAGCTGTAATGATTATTTATTGATGTGGAGGTGGCTGTAATTTGTCTGCAGTCACTGATTTGTAAGTGGATTGTGTGCGTTCTTCCAAATCACTACCGTCAGGGTCTCAAATTAACTTTCTGGAATCGGTTGCTGCCTACCGACTCTTCGAACAGCAGAGAAAGCAAGTTTTCACTTTCACATTGTTCTGACTGTTTCTACACTTGAAATGCAAGCGCAGTCCTGAAACTGATTAAAAGAAAAACATGTGTTGAATCTGAATTAACAGCCAAATGATGACAATATGTTACTTATATTCATTTGTACCAGTATTTGTTTTTTGTGTGCATGTGTGTGCGTGCGTGTGTGTGTGTGTCTCTCTCTCTCACCGTGGGCGAGGCAGTCTGCTCCATACAGCGAAGGATGAGTGCTTGGCTGTTCTCCCTGACCTGGTCCTTTCCGTCACCCAGCCGGTCCACCAAAGCTGGAACGACTGCAGATAGAAAAAGAGGTCAACAAACGAGAAGGAGAGTCGATGGGGAGCGATGACGAGGGTCACTGAAACGCGGGTGAAAATGCTGTTTCATGTTCAGTATTTACATTTAGCAAAAGGGGGGGGGGGGCACACGTGACACTGAGTCTCTTCTGATTACAAAGACAATAAAGAGTGCCCTCACGTGGAGTGCTTTTACAAACACACTGATCGAGTATAGAGTCAGTCAAATTCATTTACGTAAATAGTTCAACAACCGTCACCACCATGGCGCTGGCGTTATGAGGGGCTTGAGAGAAATGGACCGTGACTAAAATAATGTCAAGATCATCCAATGCTTTTATGTCAGTGACACTTTATCTCACACACAACTGCTCCAGCAGCACGACCTATATCCTGTAACACAGTCGATGCCCACTGTAAAGATCCTCTCATTTCTGGCTTTGCAACTAAAGTCGGAGGCTTCTGGCAAACGCACAAATGTTTCAAATTGCTCTAATCCGCCACAAAATGAGGAGTTAGCAGAAGGGCCCTCAGCTTTGAGTGTATTTTCAGCTTTAATAGCAAATGAATTTGTACTCGATAGCTTTTTATTTTAAGGGCTGCCATTTGTGGGCGCTAATATAAATGACTAATCTTCAGCGAGGGGATTCATTAAAAGGTCGAGTCTAGTAATATTCAGTATCCTCGGAGAAATCTCATTAATACTGCAACACAAACACGATGTATTCCTGTTTAAAGCCTGACATGGTTTATTCCCCCCGTTTCCAAAAAGCTTTAGATGTTTTGCAGCATGATCAATGTGAGCACAGCAGTACTGTTTTTTTTATTTTTTTTAAATCAATTAAACATAAGCTGCTTTTAAAAACATCAATTGCTCCAAATGTGCAGCTTTAAAGCACCCAAAGTCAATGAACTATTTACTCCCATTCAAGGACTAACACAAGTTTCTGTGGGACCTTTAACACAGAGTCAGAAATCCACAACATACAGTCCAACTGTTTATTCAGCTTTTCTCTGTCTACACATGCACAAGTCTTTTAACAGGAACAAAGTACGAGTAAGTCTTTCATTGTTGGACCATTTGAGGGATTATTTTAGCAACATAAAACTGCTCTTTAAAATCAACTCAAACTGCGCACAAATACAGTCACACACACACACACACACTTCTACCCACATACTCAGTCTGAGACTTCAGGGTAGTGATGTCATCCATTTTTTCCCTGTTCTGTGTGTGTACGCGTGCGTACATTATGTTACCATAACACATGGTTGCCAATGGCAACGTGGCAACAAAGGACAATACCCTCAGACAGAAAAATGACAGAGGGGCTTTGTTGCACAAAATGTCATCGCACGCACACACACACACACACGCGCACACACGCACACACGTACGTATAAACAGGTCAAAGTCCTGCTTTACTGTATGTGATCTGTAAATTTTTGTTCACACACCTGGGACACAAACATGCACACGCACACTCAGACACAGACACACATCCTGTGCAGGCAATGAGTCAGTTCTGGAGATCAATACAATCACTCAGTCTCTATGATCTCATCCTCCTCCCTTCTGTTAGTGTGCCTGTGTGTGTGTGTGTGCATGTGTGTGTGTGTATGGAAAAGGATACAGTGAGCGAGAGCACAGGAAAGTAGAGATGGAAGTCAGATGGAGGGAGTATCAGAGAGATGTTTTATTACCATCAATGTGAAACAAACACACTGCTAGTGCACTCACTAAGAGCCAGTGAGCAGGATAATGTGAATGTGTGTGTGTTGTGTAGGTAGGCAGACTTTTCACAGTATGACAGGTCCACTCATCCCAAAGCTGCACTGCAGGTCTGAGTGTGGGGAGTGGGATAAGAGCCCGCCCGGCTGACAAAGACAGCTGGTGACACCCCACAGACAAGAGCCTGCCACTGACATAACGCACTATACCTCATCGCAGAGCATGAAATGTGATACAAGGCCGTATAGGTGTGGTTTTGAGGAGGATTGAAAGAGCTTGAGTGTGCTAGACAACTCCGAGCCTAAATATAGAGACTAAGACGTGAAACAGAGAGGCATGGGGTGCCAGGCTTCAGAGGAAATTCATCTCAGAGGAAGCACAAAGTGGAAGTGAGAGACAAAGTGGAAGGACATGTTAGTCAAAATAGTAAAAAGCCTACCGAACAATCTATAAAAAAAAACATCGAACTACAGTTAACAGTACAGCACAGTGACGGCCATTAATACATTTTGTATACTTTGGAAATACTACTGTATGAGACAATGGAAGGGTTTGCTCCCAGTGTTCTGCCCCTGGACTTTGTGAGTGATATTACTTTAAAAAAGACGTATAAACAGAATATGACGGCCCTGCTGATATTAACAGCAGATATGGACCTTCTATGGGCCTCTCTCTAATTTCTCTGCATCTTTGTAATTTTGTTTCCTATTTTCATGTAACTGAAAGGCTGTTTTTGAAAAGCTTTGTAGAAATGTCAACTTCTCTTTAATTCAGTTATTGTTTTTTGAGACAGGGTTGAATCCTCAAACATTCAACGTTTCATTAAGAGAAGCATCTTTCTGTTTTGTTTTGTTTTATGCATGTATTACACACACACAGACACTAAAGGACATCATGGTGGGGACGAGGGCCGGGGATGATATCTCACCTGTTCCCAGGTATCCTTTGAAGCGCTCTCCCATGCGGTCCAGAAACGCACCACAGATGTCTATCCCCAACAAGGCCACCTGGAAGACACAGGGGAGAAAGAGAGGGCAAGGTTATATCAGGTCAAACTAAACAGTTGTGTGCACGTATTAAGCCACATACATTCTTGCAAGTAAATGACAATTCCAGCCGTTTCCTGTCACATTATAAGTCGAGCACTTTTCAACCAGTGCAGAGGTTTTAACGAATCCTAACTCTGATCTTGGCATACTAAAAAGGAAAAAAAAAAAAAAGCTGAATCACACAGTCTCCCCAGTTTTGCTGACTCTGCAAACAGCCAAGTCTGTGATGGGTAAAATGTTCATGTTCAGTCAGTCTGCCGACAGCTTTTTTTAATCTGATCTGAGCCCCTGAGGTTCTGACATCAGGGTGAGTCTTCACGTGGAAGATACAGACATGCCGTGTGCTCACACTGTGTCAAACTGTCGCCCGAGGAGTCACAAGAGAGGAAAGGAAACGGAGAATAAGTCGAAGCTATAAAGACAGACCTGTTGGAAGTCTTTTTGTAAACGCACATTAACAGCACTCCCAGTGATTGCAAATCAATGTTACCTCCATTACAGCAAATGATCATCTATGATGTGAACCTCCCTGCAGTTCTGTCGGATGTGCGACACGGAGCTGCAGACTGATTGTAATGTAAGGTGCAACGCTGGGCTACCTTTGCTTCCACCCGTTTAGTTAAAGACGGATAAAGACGGATACCTTCAGCAGCTCCATTGACAGAGCGTGAAAAGCTCTGAAAACATCAACAAGCTTGAAGGTGTCTAGAAACAAACCACTACACTCTGTTTTTTTGCAAACTGTATCATAAGCAAAAAAACTCTGTTTGGTATTTATTTAATTGTTAGTTCATAAAGTTTGATTTCATGTTTTTTATTGCTAAAAACAAAAATAATAGTGTATTGATGTTGGATGTTACAGGGACTGTTAACAGACATGTTTTCATTCCATTTGGATTTCACCGTTTCTCTTTTCTTTGTAGTTTGTTCTTTGCACCGTACAGTTATCCTAAAATAAGATTCGTCATAAGCCACAATCACATCTTTGTCTTCTCAACATCAGAAACGTATAGTGACGGTGTGACGCCAGTACTCCGCCCTACCTCATGAGTGGACTTCAAAGTCCTTTTCCAACAACGACTTCAGTCAGTGTGCAACCCGACTGAAAATGTGTTCATATGGATGGAGAGAAGACGCTCCAGTAAAGAGAAAGCAAGTCTCAGACTCTCACAGTAACAGCTGTAGCTCTTATGTAACACTTTGTTGTGTCCTCTTAGACCATCTGGACAGCAGCAGCTAATTGAAGCACACATCTAATTAGACCTTTAGAAAAAAAAAAAGGGAAAAAAAAGAGAAAGAGAGACTTTTGGGAATCAGTGTGTTTACTCAATCCATCAGTGGGGTGAAATGTTGAGAAAGTTGAAACTTCATGAAATACATTCACAACGTCATCGCTCTCGACTGCAGCCACTGTGATCTGGTTCAGTCATGGAAGAAAAAAATATGGTCGTGATGTGAGTCTTTAGTGGAAGGTAGTCTGGAGTTGTGTCTGGCGGTGAAGTTGAGTTTTCCACTGTGTTTCTGATTAGGATCACATCCCACACTCTGCGCTGTACTCCTGGAATGCTTCTTTTGGCAGAGTTGCTGTAACGCTGAACAGTCCAGAGAGAGAATCCACTAAAACTCCCATACTGCTCTTCCTGGTTTGACTGCAGATTTTTCCCCTATTTTAGTCAAAGGAAGAGCAGAGCTAGGTACAGCAATAAGGGGGAAAAAAAAAACAGACGGGGGGAGGATGAGGGCGATGAGGTAAAATGCATCGATGGTTAAAAACTACCATATAAGAAATCACTTTGAGAAGAAACGTGATGACTTCAACATACTGACCTAATTTAAGGGGGGGAGGAGGGGAAAAAACAGCAGGAGAAAAAAAAAACAGTACAGGAAGAAAACTGCCTGGAAGGCCTTCCCCCTCCCCCCCTGCTCCACCCAGCACCCCAACAAGCCTGGCACCCACTACCATATGGCACCTTTTCTTGAAGAGAGAAGGAAAGAGAGAGGGAGATATTGGACAAGGAATGGGAGGTACACATTACCTTGAATGGGGAACAAGTAAACAGGAAGAGGCCTGTAAATTGAACATAACCAGAATTGGCCTAACGATGGTACAAAATGGTAAACGGGGCACTGTGGTGTCACCCAAACACTAAAGGCACATGTGTTAAAGATATCTTTACTCGGCAGGTTTCAGATCATCAGAGCAGCCGAGGTATGCAGCTGATGGTGAAAAAAAAAAAGAAGTCAATATTGACCCTGAGCAGCATGAATGGTTCTTTGTGATGACAGGATGGTGTGTACGCTGGCTCAGCCTGTTAATTAGCATGCCATGTACAGGTATTACTGTGGATTTCTAGAGAGGCTTAAAGTGGGTCTTGGACACAAAAACAGGGTCTTAAAACTCACAGCAGCAGCTGACATCAGCACCCAGAGTGAGGCGACAATTGGACCATTCACCCATTGAGGCGAGTAGACAGAAATCAGACGACAACAAATTACGCCACCCGTTAACTTCAAGTCATTTATCAAGCAGAACTCTTAAAGATTTGCTTGTTTTAGATTCTTAAAAATAGGATGAGTTGTTTTCCCAATCATTAACGATTCGATATTTTTGGGATGTAGGATGTCATCTCAGGCTCTGTGGTCGATCATTTCCCTCCACTTTTAGACAAATGTGTATAATATACATGATGTAAAATACATGTTAAGTAGTTTCATCCTTTGCTCAGTACTAGGGGAAATTGTGTACACTCACTGATGGCTTGGTAAAAAGTCATACAGTCTGTAAGTTGAGAACATTCTCAGGCAGTGTTACTCTCATCTCTTCGGTCAATGGCGAACCGTTACAGTGAATGTATTCCTACAAAGAGCTGACATGGCTTTGGTTCATCCAGGGCCAGATTACACCGAGCACACTTTATAACATGAGGTTGTGTTTTGGCCCACAGCACGGCTTAAAGTGGTGCCCGACGTTAGTGATGATGATGTCAACAGATCGGGAGCTACATACCTAATCGACTGATGATAAAAAAAAAAAAAAAACGTCAGAAAGCTGAAACCTATTACTGGAAGGCTTTTGTGGCCAGCTTTGATCAGGTTCTCCTTTTTCATGTCTCTTTAAGGGTAGACTGCTGCTGGCATGTTAAAAAGAACACTTGATGTTGCATACATCATAAAACTGATTAACACACTAAATCACACTTTCTTTCTCAGACACTTTAACTTGTACACTAAGAATTGTTCTCTTCTATTGCACACTGTCTGTCATTAGTTAAAGTGATGCTTCCATATAAAGACGCACCTTGCTGTTGGGTGGAGCCGAGAAGAACAACTCAACACACAACTTTAAGACTAGATTCATTTTTGTTGCATACATCACTTCAGCTGGTTGAATAAAGCAGTATCGCATTCAAATCCGTCTCCTTGAGCTCGGCGAGTTGTTGGGTTAAGAGTTCAGTTTGGTGCTTGCACATGGTTTACGAGGTGTTTGAACTCAACCTTACACTCAGAGGTTCCTATTAAAAGGTGAACTTGGTCCATTCAACCAGTAAAGACACGAAATAAAGAGAAGTTCCAGGCTTGAAATTACAATATTTCTTCTACACTCCAAGTGGTCCAACGCAGTGGGCTGCTTGCTGAGCAACCATCAATGCCAACCATGACTTCCTGTTACCATTTTTTTTGTGTCAAAAACGTCTATCAGCTTTGTCCAATCGGTGTCCCCCCCCTCTTTCTTTTTCATAGATGACATCAACTTCCCCCACTCAAAGCTCAAACTATTCTTTGCAGTGAGAGCTGTGTGTCTAATGTAGCATGTGTTTTACATGCAAGCTAAATACTACAGATAGAAACAGTTATCGTGATTATTTCCAATCAGTCGTAACTGTTATCCCTATTTGAGCGCTCCTTTGATTTACACGCCACTGTGGTTGGTAGGTTTGAGCAATCGTTGCTTTGTTTGTGCACTACCAACCAAACGTCTGTATTTAAACCGTTAACGGCAGTATGTTGTTGTGGTATTGATACTAATTTACAGTCCACTCTGAACGTCAGTCGGCTGGCAGAAATAGCCCTCTATCAGTCCAGCCAGCATCCAGTATTCTGCCCATTAATGCCGCATACAATATTAATGCCTTCTGTTTGCCTTCGTGGTTTAGTGCGAGCAGAGTGCATGAAGTGAATCTGCTGTTATACCGACTGAAAGAAGAGGCTTAAACTGACTCCCTTAAAAATAAAAAAAAACACCCAGACAGAGGCGCACAAAGGAAACAGAGATGAAGAGAGTCACAGATGAAATACAGGATTGTATCCAGCCATAAAAGAGGAACTTTGTCTTCTTCAAGCATTTATAGACTCATGACTTGTGTTTTCCTCTCACCTACCCGTTCCCTATTTATCAGTGCAGTCCTTGATTTTTGTCTAACTCCTTCATCCTCAGCCTCTTGTCAACTCTGCATCAGCCCGCCATTTTTCCCTCCCCCCCCCTGCACTGACTCAGCATACCTCCAACAGCTGAGTCCTCTTCCTGTCACTTGGCAGAGAGCAAATCAGCATCACTAAAAGCCTGCTATGCAAGGGGGCCTCTGGGGGTCACAGCATGCTCACTCATCGCGCCTGACACTGACCTGAGCTCAGATTACTGTAGTCGTCACCCAGATAAAAAGAACCAATCACACGAAGGCCTCAGACTTTTTCAGGTAAAACTCTTGGAGGTGGCAGAGATGATGTGGTTATTAACCGTTAATTCATCCTAAAGGCACTGCTACGTCGAGTGTGTTCTCACATGTGGCAAAAAAAAAAAAAAAAAAAGACAAAAGGCAGAACAGAAGATTTTGGTAAGTAAAGAAACGCAGAATGACACCGGCTGTTGCATATCAGTTAAACGCGCCGTCTTCATCAAGCTACACTAAATTAGCTCTACTATGGAAGGGGGACAAAGCTTCACTGGCTTTGTGTCCACAGGGGGAAAAAGTGAATGGAAAATGAATGAATGAATTAATGAAAAAATAAAGTCTGCAGTTTGGGAGCATTTTGGGAATACAGAGAATGATCAGGGAGATATTCAAGATGACCTATCCGCAAAACCTGCCAGATAAGAAGCTGTGGATGAAGTGACAAACACATCAGACTTGATGTGGCATCTGTGAGATCATCAACCGGTACTACACGTCCAAGTAATCCTACTGCATGATAACAGAGGGACATTACAATATCATGTCAAGTTGGTGAGGAATTAAATATAAATGTGTCACTTACAAAAGATAACGTAGAGGTGACGTTTTGGCCTCAGTGTAATGTAAACAAACAGCAGTACTGCTGCATGACGTCCACCAGGGACTATTTAAACGTCTGTGTGCAGTTAAAGCTTATTATTGTAAGTTCATAAAGCAGATGGGAGAAAATGAAAAAGTTCTTTTAAAATAATCGGGATCATCATGAAATCAGGATTATTTCACAGACTGTAATCGGGATGTCAAAATGTATAATCGTTCCATCCCTAGGTGGAGGATTTACGGGGAGGGGATAGTTCACTTTTCAAATCCAATGTTTGTTTTGATCTGTCATTGCAAAAGGATTTAGCTCCATTGAAAGAGATGACTGTATCAAAGGACAGGAAGCTGTCATCATTCAGTGAAAATGATGAAAATCGTACATTTTTAAACCTGGACAAACATTAAATTCAGGAAAGAAAGAAATAGCTGAAAGGTTTGCTCCTACATAGACATACGTTTAAAAATAATTTTACAGTACACCATTTGTTCCATAATCAATATATAAACGCTAACAGTATCAATGTTTTATGATGGCTGGTTGCACAATTAAACCATCATAGGACCGTGTAGGATTTGCTTCATGTCAGAAAGCAGACGATACAATGAGGACAATTGATATGTCTCGAGCGTTCTGTCCTGGTCTTCAAGTATTTAGGTTTTGGATACTCAGTTAGATTGACATGTGCCCACAAACACAAGCAGGACACAGAGATCTTTGTAAACATGTAATTGTAGTAAATATACAAATTGATAAGTGGTGTTTAACAGATTATGAAACAAAATAAAACACACACACACACACACACACACACACACACACACACACACACACACACACACACACACACACACACACACAGCAATAAGCAGGGGACAGAGGAGATGTGATGTGAAAGGGAAAAATAAGAGGTTAAGAGAGTGTTTTGTATGAGTGAGAGATAATGAGTGGAAAACAGAGAAGGATGGATGAAGGGGAAAGCATACAACAGGTCACAACAATCAGTCTTCTGACCCTTCCCCCATCCCATCCAGGCCTCAGACGTCTGCAGTCATGATGCTGTTGACAATGGGTCCCCTTAACACAGCCACAGTCTGAGGCTAAACAACATTAATGCCCATGTGTCCCGCTGACACGTAGATTCATTTAAATGTTCAGTCCTCTTGTGATCCAACAAAAGACTACAGAGCAGTGGGGAAAACACTTATTTATGTCAACAACAAGGGATTTCCCCTGTATGACTCTGAGCTAGTGGGAGCTCGTTTGAAACATGGTCTCTTCACATTGAAATGCCATTACTCCGCTATCTCAGGGTTAAAGCTGCAGTGACCCTGTGATACCCCCAATATAATATTTCTCACCTTGTAATTGCTGCTGTTCACCCATCCCGTTAACTCGTCCACGGTCTTATCCAGCCGGGGTTTATCCTGCTCTACGTCCGGGGAGCGTTCTGGGTCGTTCAGGTAGTCAATCAAGTCCTGACCCACCTGCAGCCTACGGGTAACATCTTTCTGCAGTACCTGCTGGTAAAAATAGTCCATGTTGTCATGGTCCTCCATTTGGCACTCAGTGTCCAGCACCAGGAGCCGGCCGAGGACAGAAAACTGGGAAAGGAAGGACGGAGCCGGAGAAAAAGATTGTCGCTGTAATCCCGTTGGAGGCGGTTTGGACTGCGTCTATAAATGATGTTTGATCATCACATGTAACCCTTGTGGGAAAAAAATCAAATTTCCACACCAATCATTCTATCTGAATCAAAGGTGCCAACTTTGAAGTGTTATGACAAAGACTCAAGACGCTAGCTTTATTTTCTTTTCAACGTTAGCTCTGAAAATTTAACTTAAAACTTCGAGAAAGTTCTGGAAACATTGATTTATAAGCGGAGCCTGGTGGGTTTCTTGAGATAAATCCACAACAAAAGAGGCTACCAACTCTGGCAGGGTATCTGTTATGCTAACATAAACAGCGGGTGAGCTAGTTAGCACCTCGGCTCGCTAACGTTGCTTCTCCGCAGGCCTAACGCCTGACTCCGCTCCGCTTCTCCTCCATGACCACGGTGATGGCACTTCTCTCAGCTCTTTCAACTCAGGCTGCAGTAAAGTTCCACCAAACTTCCAGAATAATGCCTCAGGTCCAGTGGTGCGTTGTTGACTGGCTCTCTTTAATCCAGGAATAATCACTAAGGCTGGAGATGGGCGCTGAAAGCTTGCGGCGCGCTGCCGGGGACTGCAGTTTACCAGGGGTGCA
Source organism: Symphodus melops (assembly GCF_947650265.1). Classification (NCBI taxonomy): domain Eukaryota; kingdom Metazoa; phylum Chordata; class Actinopteri; order Labriformes; family Labridae; genus Symphodus; species Symphodus melops. Next base: position 14,500,431 of record NC_136708.1, on the reverse strand, counting down.
ACCGTTCAACGATCAGGCCGATGATGGGTCTTCGGGCACCGCACAGCTAGCCAACATGATGCCTGACGAAAAATGTCGACTATTTAATGTTTGTTTTTTGTTTTTTCAATGTAATGTGGATCCCGAGTTTAATCAAGTATATATAAGGAAGAACCAGTTGGAAATAAATGTGGACTTTTTTTTTGTCATAATGTACTTTTCTTTGACATTTATGGATCAAGTCCAGCGCTCTGTTGATGTGGGTGTGTCTGCTGTCTACACGGCTCTTGAGCGACATCTAGCGGCTTAGCTGCAGCATTGCCTCTATTCAGTTTGCCGCAGTTCACTCGTCTGTGATGGTTCATAAACACAGATCCACAAATCTCACACTAGAGATAAAGCACATTTACTATTAGTCACTTTTATTTATTGTTTTTTTTCTTCATTTATTTCTTTATTTTCTTAAACATAAAATTGTTAAAACAGCAGTCAAAGAGAGGGCATTAGTATCACAGCCAGTCAAGTCAGCTATGTTTATTTATCAGTCCATCTGAGACTTTTTTCATCTTTCCGTCTGTTATCCTTGTTTCAGTCCTATCCATAGTCCTGCCAGTCTCCCCAGTCTTTGAGCCCTTGGCAACAACACAACATTTGCCAGTCTTTTTTTAGCATAATGTTGCTTTTTTTTTTTTTTTTTGTATAACAGTTCTCAGACTAGAAGTGCATGTGGATAAATGTGTTGGCTATACTAATCATCTTGATTGGAAGAACTGTCTGACTAAAGTGAAGCATTACATTAAATGCATTTGAGCTATGATTTGGTGAGTGGAAAACTGCCGCCCTATTAATTTTGAACACAAAAGATTGGCTCTCACTGAACTAATTACAAATGGTGTTTTTAAAGTTCCTTATGTGCTGAATGGGGCATTAAGTAAGTTGGGTATATTGAGCAGAGAAAATTCATCATATTCTACATCGTCAACAAACTGCCAATTAAACAAAACTATACACCAAATTTCAAATACATTAGTTCACATGATTGTCATAACCTTGAGGTACATTTGCTTACAACGTCAGAACTAAACTCACCTTTGAGCAGATTTTCATTCACAATTGCAGCAAAGTTGCACCTTTAGCCCTGATTGATGTTCAAATACACAATCAAAAATTTAAATAACTCCACAGTCCAGTATTAAACAGTGGGTAAACCACAGTTGTAAAAAGTGTCACTAAACTTGCTCTAAACAGTAGGGAGACTGGAGGTCTATTCATGTAAACAAGTTTGTCTGTAGTGCTAAGCTAATCCAGGATGTAAACAAATGCTTAAGTCGTCAGGTAGGAGCTAGTGCACAGGGCTACTGACAAGATAGGATCAGGGCCTACAAACCAACATAACCATCAATACACAGGAGAGGCCTCTCATCCCAGTAGCACAGATAGCCCACATAATGCTTTTAGACACCGAGGGTCTGAATCATAGGTCCAACAGTTTCATATTTTCCTTTTAAAAAAGAATGACACAGGCATTGACATTTACAATAAGCACTGAAAAGAAAGAAAACAATTCCTGTTGGCCTACTTTTTCCATTGCAAAACATTCTTCGTTCGAAGAGAATCAAAATCTCAACAAAAAAGTTTCTCAGATGCACAAGTATGTCAAATTTCAAGTTCTATATGTCCTCTTATAATCCTGACTCTTCCACGCCGGAGAGTTCAGCCAGCTGTGCCGAAGCGTCTCTCAATAATCCATTTTGTATGTTTTTTTTTTTTATATCAGCTCTCCTCTACCCCCATGCTCGGTGTTTATTGGTCAAAGCAGAATGAATCACAGGATGGTCACATAGAGGTGTCATGTGATTGGTTGAGATGAGCAAACTCTTGTCCAAGATGATATTATCATCTTCTTCTTTTTTTTAAGCTTGAACATGATGCATTGTGGTTCCATTGTTCAGACCCCTCCTGTCCACACCTAGATGTCCAGGTGCAGTCCCACCCACAGATAAGGAATCAGGGGTGTGTGGAGCAGAACAGCGTGGAGAGCCTGTGTTTTTCTTCATAGCGTGGAAGGAAATATGAGAAAAAGTGGGAGTCCACCCATCCATCCTTTTCCCTTCCACCCCTCCATGCCCAAACCCCAAGAGCAGCTGTGGCTGATCGGTGAGCGAGAGGAGAGAGGAGGGGCGGGTTCAGCTGATCAGGGATCAGTGGCAATCAGTCTATGTTGTGATCAGTGATCAGGAGCAGTGAGTGGGTCCAGCCCCTCCTCTCCCCTTCACCTACCCAAGTCCCCCACCCCATACCCAATTTCAGCCCCAATCAGAGCAGCAGGACCTGTAGACAGAGGTGGCCCCCCCTGGCCCTCCACTGTCAGAGGATAATGCAGCAGCGGCACAGACGCTGGCCACCTCCATGTACAGAGGGAGGGGGTGTCACAGGGGCAAAGTAGGCATGGACCTTGATCTCTGGAAGATGGGCCTGTGTGAGGATAAGGTGTGTTAACACAAGTATGTAAATACTTAAGGCACACAAAAACAATACAAGTATTTTCTTTTGTCCTTGTAAGACTAATTTGATGTTCAAAACGTACATTTTTTGAGTACTTCAGGAACGCAAAAGATTATATACAGCAGTAATTCAACAATACTGTGTATTTGTTTCCAGGCATGGAACATGTGATGTAATGTCATGACTGTGTCCCATCCTGTTCTCATTTTCTTTTTTTACGTCTATTTGGGCTCAGTGCTCAGGCTTTAGGATGGAGATTGGCTACCTTAAAACTTAAAGTCTGAAGGCGAGTAGCAGATTCTCCAGGATAATTTCATTCTACACTAAAAAGATATTTAACAAACCGCTGGTGATATGTTATGAGTGATTCTAAGAGGTCCTTTAGTGGGGATTCGGACAAAGCCGGCCTCACTGTTTCTCCCATTAATTTCTGTCATCATGCTGAGCTACCCTAACAAGCTGCTGGTTGTCACCTTTCATTTAACAAATACAACTTAAATTCAATAAAAGTTGGGGCATTAGGTAATGCATAAAGAAAAACAGAATGTGATCATTTGCAAAACCCCTCATTTTATTGAAAATAGCACAAGGACAAAACGCCAAATATTAACACAAAGAAATGTCCGTTTTTTTTTAGACATTTTGAATTTGATGCAGACAATTTTTCATGAAGTTTGTACTGTGGCAACAAAAGACTAAAATGCACCCAATGGAACATCTCACAGTTGAAATAAATATATTGTTTTAATGTTTTGCAAATGATCACATTCTGTTTTTATTTACATTTCACACAACTGTTTAGGAGCTGGGGTTGTACATAGACATCCATATATATAAGTATGGATGTCCTCAAGAGAGAAGTGAAGTCCCAAAGTATTGACCCACTGTATAATTTTAATACATTATTTGATGTCTATATAGGAGGATTAAAACAGATCCCTGTTGTGATTTCAAACAAGACTAATTCTAAGCTATAATTAAAAAAAAGCTCAATTTCCTTTTGATTTCCACTCACCCTTATACGTTTGATCCCGGCCCTGGTGACTTGCTGACAGTCGTAGAGCTCAATGCGCTCCAGGCGATGGCAGCTCTTCAGGTGTTCCAGGGTCACGTCAGTAATGAGGGGGCAGTTGTCCAGCTCCACCACAGTGAGGCGCTCTTGTCCACAGGTACTGCTGCTCAGAGCTCTGATGCCATCGTCTGTGATCAGCTCGCAGTGGGACAAAGACTGCAAAGGGCACACAGAAAGACGGATTAATGCTTCTCACACGTTCATTAAGGCGGAGAAAGAACCTTTGATAATAACAGAACTTTAAATGTTTACCAGGGCTTGCAGACGCGGGCAGTGGATAGACAGCTGAACCAGGGTGTTATCTGTCACCTGAGGAGGGGCCCAGATTGATTTAGTCTCACATCTCATGTCCAATTCATAGCTTTTAGAATCATGTACTGTATGTTTGAGATTTCTTTGTATCCTGCTATAATAGCTTTTAGTTTATTAGTCTATTTGACAGAGGCCATTTACAACACACCTATTGAGCCAGAGTTCGTGAAAAAGTTCCTTTAAATAAGTGATCTCTGGGCAGGAGGATCTCTTTCTTTTGCGTCTCTTCTTTTACTTCCTGATCTACCCTCAAGTCCCAGAATAATACATGTCTTTTCTTCAAAGTGTTACAAACTAACCCTGATGAGTAAAGCAAAGACTTATTCCAGATTTAACAACAATACATAACACAAGCATAATATTGGGGATAAATGCGTCAACTCCCAATTGCCTTACCAAAATACATTCTTCTAGGTCCATTTTTTCAAGCTCATGACAATTCTGTGAAGAAAATAAAGAAGTCATTCAAGTCGGAAATATTGAAAGGGACCTAACATAGAGAGAACAAGAAGATGAGACAGAAACTCACCCTGGCAAGCACAGTGAAGCCAGCATCTGTAACATGGGAGCATCGTGCAGCTTCAAGGATCCTGAGAGCACATAAACACAAGAAAACGCTCGTGAAGACTGGGTTGTATCATCTAAGAATGGTTTGCTCCAAAGGTTTATCGAAACCCTTAGATTGAAGAGGGATATGAAAAGGGGTAATACATATGTTATTGTTTTCTGGTGTCTTAAATTGGTCTTAGCTTCGAATGATCTATTAAACTTAGAGATTGTTATCAGATCCAAATCCATCCGTTCAATAAAAATCTTGTTCTTCAGATTTTTAGTCTGCATGGGAATTAAGCCCTTAAGTGATTGCCCTGACGAGACTTTCTGTGGAAAAAAGGAATGATTTTTTTTTTTTGCATATAGAACAAGGAAATGAGATCCCATCACAAGAAGTCACTGGAAACTCGTGGAGAAGTGTTTTAATTTCAGGTGTGAACTTCCGTACACACAGTTGGCCACTTGTGATTAGATCATCCTGATGTGAACAGTCTAATATCTTTTAAAGGATAATGCAGCAAACTGTTGATTATATTGTCGTGAATAAACAGATGTTTTTTTCTCACTTCAGTCGAGGACAGTTGAGTCCCATCGCAGTCAGGGAGGCATCAGTGATGTTGCTGCAGCCAGACACACAAAGGATCTGGAGCTTGTGGCATCCTCGGCACAGGCTGACCAGGCCTTCATCAGTTATCTGCTGGGGGGGAAAAGGAAAGCAACAGGAATGACAAAAACTACAGAAGCAAACAGACACATCCCTCATGCCCGTCTCCCTCCCTCCTGAATCCCACAAATAAATGTTTGTCTTACTGTGCAAGACTGCATGTTGATGGTGGTGAGTTCTGGGCAGTGTTTCTGAAGGTGCTTCAATGCTCCGTCTTCCAGCTGAATAAGATTAAAATATATGAAATATTAATGAACAAACACCTCGATCAATTATTTATGTATGTCACTTTGTTTTTCCAAAAGAATTAAATCAAGCCACATGCCACTACTGTCCCCTGTAACGCCAACAAGATGAGTCATGGGGGCCTAATGGTTTTTTATTGCAAGCAAGAAAAGTAGACAAAACTTTAGTTACAAAAAATACAACAAGCTGAGTACACAGCCTGAAGAAAATATTGACTCAACAGAGGCAGAAGAAGGCAGAAATGCTAGCCTGAGATAAATCTCTAACATCAACAAAAACCCAGCTAATAAGATGAAGAAAACAACCCACAGGATAGAAAATTTAAACTGTAAAGAGCAGCAAGCAGGAAAAGGGTCTATTTCAATTCGGAAAAATCCATTACTCAGAAGTGGGAAAGATATTAGTTTTTGGGGTATATTGGATTATTTTCTTTAATTTAAAAAAAACAAGGACTTTAGAGGTAATTGTTTAGAGTTTTAGGGCTGTGTTTCCAAAGCTACTGCATATTGTAAAGCCCCAAAGTAATGTGTTCACAGTATACTATCTGTCTGAAAATCATAACAACGCAAGAACACAACAACACACAATTAAAACTAGAAGAACCAAAGATGATGTGAGCAATTTGAAAGAAATAAAATAACAAAACAATAATTAACATGACATGTGACTTAAAAAAGGTGAAACTCTTTCAGCCAATCCAGCATGTGTGAGTATTTTATGGAGAAAAAATCTTTGTCTTAAATTAAGGTGTTTGCACTGTAATCACCATACCTGTGTGCAGCCTCTGAGGAACAGCGCTCGTAAGCCATTGCAGCCTCTAGCCAGAGCTTCGATTCCATCGCGTGTGATCTGGTCACACCATGACAGGTTCAACATCTCCAGCATTCTGCAGCCATCGCTGAGAGAGCGCACACATTACGCAGAGAAGATGAAGAGAAACACATGTGAACATGCTGACCCAATAGAGCTATGTTTAATACTTATTACAACACTTCCATCACGAAAATGCTCGATGCGACAAATCGCCGACATTAAACAATACTTAATATTTTTACACGTTTCAATAACCTGCCAATATGATTTTTTTTTCACACAGAAAACAATCCCCTTGCTATGTGTACATGTATCACCTTCTTCACAGTCACAGAAAAGACCAACATAAAGTTGCAGATACCGGAACAATATCAGAATCAGCTTTATTGGCCAGGTATGTTCAACACACAAGGAATTCAACTTCGGTAGACTGTGTTCTCTCTTTACAATGAAAACATTAAATATTAACAATAAACTAAACAATATAAACAAGTAATTAAAGCCTAATATGTACAAGCCTAAAGGCTAATATAGCTGTGTTGATACCTGTATATGTTTTTTTTTCTGCTTTGCATGAATAGTATGATATTTGTCAGAGAATAAATAAAGTGAACAAAACAACACTTGGGCATCATTTTTGTCACTCCCTTTAGAAAGGGCCTCTTATTAGTTGGCCAAGATCAAATATCTGTCTACATATATCACTCTTTTGGAAAAACTCCTCCTTAAATACAAGGAAAGTTCCATAAATACCCAATGTCGACTAAAGAGTTTAAGAACATATAACAGCGTGCGTAATGTAGAGAGTGTGCGAGGAGTGAATGATTCATATTTTTCGGGGTTATATGGATGGTGTGGCAGCTACCTGAGGGCTTTGAGGGAGTGGTTGCTGATCGACACACAAGAGGTGAGATCAAGTTGTTTGAGTTTGGCGCAAAACTTGCTGAGGCTGAGACAGGTGCTGTCAGTGATCTTGGTGCAGCCGTTCAGGTTCAACACTTCGATGTTTCTGCAGTTCTGAGCAAACGTCCTGTGAAAGAGCGGTACAGTAGAGAGGGAGAATGGGGGATTACTCTGGAGACCCTCAGGGGGGTTGTTGTACAGCTACAGTACTTTTTAAACTCAAAATAAGTGATTGTGCTTCTTAAACCAAGTGCTTATGGAACGCACTATTCAAGCTATACCATGCTAATGAGAAGATGAAGAGGTGCACTGTTTCCATTTTTGGCTTTGTGTTTGTTGACAGAGCTACTGAAATGCATTTCTTAAAAAAATAGTTTTTTGCACACAGTCCCGTGGGAGAGAAAATACAAAAGCGGCTTAAACTTGAGACATAATCACTTAAGTAAATAATAAAACCAACGAGAGAATGACTTCAGGAAAAAGTCAAAGCAGAAGCAGACTCAAGAAACATTCTCACTTCATGGAGGCATCTCCCACGCTCAAGCAGCCCCGGAGGCTCAGCTGCCTCAGGAAGCCTCCACATCGCTTGGAAATGTTCTCCACAACCCGGCCCTGAGAGATGCAGGGACAGAGTGAAAGAGAGAGGGAGAGAGTGATATGACTTGGGCCACCACGGAGGACAGAGGATCAGCTGTGACGTCACAGTTGGCGCCAAAGCCTAGTGACCTAGCACTAAGCCTCAGGCTGGATAATGCTACTCAACAAGTACACGCATGCAGCACATATAGGAAAGCAAACACATACACACACACATACACTTGGCTCTTCTATCATTCTTATTCTCTAATAAACCCATCACTTACCTCAATGTCTGTCTGAAAATTGAACAAGTCAATCTTTTGCCAGTTACTGCCATCTAGAGCCAGGACGTTCCACGCCTAAAAAAAAGTCAAGTCAACTTTATTTATATAACACGTTTACAGAAAAGGTTGACCAAAGTGCTTTACAAGTAGAAAGGTCAAACGGGAAACAAGACTGTATCATAAAACAATGTAACTCGTAATAATACAAATCTACTGAGATAAAAACATCATCAAGTAACATTTAAAGAAAAATCTGTTGGGAAAGCCGAAGAAATGGTATGGGTCTTCAACAATAATTTCAAACATTCAAGAAAGGGGGCAGATCTTATTTGGAGTGCTAAGCTGTTCCACAGGTTTTGGGCAGCTACCAAAAAAGCTTTGTGGCAAAATTGTGGACAGAGACAGTGTAGGTCAGATACCAGTGAATGTCCTCATAATAATGCAGGAGATGGCTCTTTGTAGGTTTAAAATACGACCACTTCCTGTTTCTTTGCTCAGGGGACAGGTGCTGCTGTTTCACTTCTTAAAACAGTCTGGAGGCTCTTTTGCGTGATTTTCTTCTTTACTCAGTGCAATGTCATTTTTAACTGAAAAACTTTGAAATATCAGGCTGTTTGGCTCTTAAGGAATTTACTTTGGGCTCTAGGACATTGTAATGTGTATTTTTCTGAAAATGTTGATGAAAAAAGTTGGTATTCTATTACCTGTATTGCTGTTTATGCAAGAGAAGGCCCCGACCTGATACCATAACTTATTAGACCCCACAATTCAAATGGTTTTAGGTCAGTTTATATGTGAAGATAACATACAACAACAGTGTCGTTTGCCAGTCTTACACCTAATACAGCAGTCCAGATATGACGGTCTGTATCAGAAAGAAAAAAACATACTGGGAAGTCCCCTCTGATCATTTCAGATCACAATATTTGAAACTTAAGGTATGCAAAACATTTTACAAAGACTCTGCGGAACCATGTTAACGGTCAACAAATAAGTAACATACAGTAACGAACATTATACTACATGTGCTTTAATCTTCACACCCACAGAAAATACAACAATTTTGTTGCTTTTTAAAGAGAAACTGTTTAAAGAGAAACAGCCTTCGCAGGTCTTTATTCCCAGTCAACCTGCTGAGCTCTGGTTATTCTTCACAGTAAGCTCATTCATGAATAGCTTTCAGCTGCAATGCTCAATGGCTTAACAGCAGTCCCCCTCCACATAACCAGCAGATGGCACTGCATTATAGACATTTCTAGAGAACTCGGTAATAGTATTCCTTTAACTATGCAGTGGTTTTAGAGACATTCATGCTTTCTTTGAAAACAGTGAGTGTGTTCGGTTACAGTGGGCGGTTTGGAGGTGTAGAGAGACAAAAATGCTTACCTTGGACACTTGGGCACACCTACAGAGTGTAACCACGTCGAGATAGGAGAATATTCTACAAAGGGAGACAAAAGAAAAACAAGAGGGTTGTTTGAGCTGATCTCTCAACAGCTATGCTCTGGTGTGATTTAATACGCTTTCTTTACGTCCCTAAAAAACCGAACATCTCCCATGTTTGGAAAGCAGAAGAGCCCCACACACAGCCAGTGTTTATAGCTACAGGCCTGATCAGCCACAAAGGGCTGCATGCAGCAGGCTACTGGGTCAGCTCAATCCATTAATCTGCCAATGAGTAATCTCTGGCACTCAGACAGGCAAGGCCACAGTCAGCATGGAGCAGACTATACGTTTACAGAGGGACACACGCAATAAACCTAACATGGACTACTACTGGATAAACGGCCTGTTACTGCATTAAAGGGCAGATCTATAGAAAATCTGAGGTATTCAGGGAATTGTCACAGTGCCAAAGCTGTGAGTGCAGCTGGGGTCTGAATGTCCTTTTAACCCCAGGAAACAGGAGCCAGCCATTGTTTCCTTCATATAGCAGCCGGACAAAGGCTGTGTGTTTTGATGTGTGTTAGGCCAGGGCATGTTGGGACATGTCTGTCTAATCTATATTGGAATTTCAGGACAAGGAGAACATGTACACAAACAACCTAGCAATGCAAAGACAAAGACACACACTCACACTCACACACGCAGACCTTGAGGTGATCCCAGGCCACCAGAGAAGCAGACCAATCAAGCAGGCGCTCATTGATCCCTCTTCTAATAACTGGTTAATGGCTGTAGCGCTGAACATTGACTGGCTGTCTGTTTTAATCAAATACAATCTGACTTTCCATTATGTGTGAGCAAGAGGTCTTTTAACCAATCACAGCATTTTGTTAATCACACTCGCACAGAAGCAATCAGCCAATCTGATTGGTTGAGTTTGGCTCTTTTTAGTCTCGTTAACTGCTTTGACACCTGCACTTCATAAAGGTGTCATAGACGGGGGGGAAAAAAAGAGCTCAGATAATGACAGATTGTTTAAATTTAACTACAGCTGTATCGCTGACATGGACATCAGAAAGGGGAGGCTATGATATAACAGAGCCATATTCAGAGCATGAGTATGCTTTTCACTTTAGTTCACACAAGATGCTCTAATGCTGCCTCCAAACACTGACAGGGAAGAAAACGAGTTTCGCAGCCTCAGATTTATCAGTCAAGTCCTGCTGCTGTTTGCCCATTCTTTCTGACAGGGTACATAATTGGATTTTAATGGAACACACTTTGTTGACAAAATGTTCACCTGGCCCTTCAAGCATAGCTACATAAGAGAGTGTAAAGCCTTCACAATGAGTTCATGACTAGTTGCCATAGTAACACCAGCTAGATGTGTATCTGGGTGGTGATAGGGAGGATGCTGAGTCAGTGCTTTTGAGTATAGGAGAGCAGAGAACTCTCTCTGAGACCCGTCAGCCTGTCAGACTACTGTAGGTTCTTCTAAATCACAGTTTCTCGCAGTGGATAACTGTGCTGCACTGGCCTAGTTACCAGCTGTTTGTGATGCAGCACCTGAGAGGTATTCTAGTATTTATATTCTAGTATTAGCATCTTTTTTTAAATAACCAAATTCATATTTTAAACAAACGTTTTTATTTCAATGTTTTTAGGACTTTAACATTCAGTTGAAAATGCATATTTATTGAATAAAAATTTTATTTATTTGAAAAACTAATCTCCATATAACAATAGAAATTGGTTAAATCCTTTTTTTCTTGGGACCCCTTTAATGCCTTAATTGGTCTGATTTACATTCAAGATATAAAAATAGTGTAATTGTTGTCATATATGATGTTGGCATTCAAAATGTCTTCTTTTTCACAGATTTATACCTACATTATACAAATGCACCTGGAACAACATAATGTCCCTGGCTGTGTACCATGGGAACAGGGCATAACAAAATTAGAAATGAATAAAAAGCTTCTGTCAACCCACTTTCCATGTTTTAAAAACAAAATTTACTGCCATAACAAGTCCTCCTGATCGCTGAGGTTGTATAAGAGTCTCAACCTGCCACATGTGACAGTAGGGCATGTGTTGTAGCTGCTGGGTGTGAGGGTACCTATTTATTCTTTCCAGCCGTGAAAGTAGTGCTGGTAGAAAAAGGGTGTACTGGTGGTCTCTGTCAAGCACAGCTGGAGCAGCAGCAGAGCACAGCACTGCGGAATTCCCCACTAGCTAAGACAAGCTATTTATAGCACGCTCACGCTCACACACACACACACACACACACACACACACACACACACACACACACACACACACACACACACACACACACACACACACACACACACACACACACACACACACACACACAGACACACAGACACAGACACAGACACAGACACACATACGTACAGTTTGCATAGGCCCAGCAGCATTTCACACACACAAAACCACATAAACAAACAGTGCCCCTAATGTGTCTGCAGAGCTACATGCAGGTGCACAGAAACACATATGCACAAATCAGAGCGGAAAGTGTGTGTGTGTGTGTGTGTGTGTGTGTGTGTGTGTGTGTGTGTGTGTGTGTGTGTGTGTGTGTGGTGTCAGATTTATGGGTCATCTGGGACAAAATATTGGTCTGTAGGTCACACAGTAAACCAAACATTTCAGACTAGTGAGCAACATACACCACAGAAAAACACAGACATCAACACATACACAACTTGACAAAACAAACACACTCCTACACGTAAGGGTTCAAGGCTGTCTCTGATAATGAGTAACTCTAACCTAAGTCCTTGTCCCTGGGTATGATGTGTCGTGTGTGTGTGTGTGTGTGTGTGTGTGGGGGGGGGCACGTGTGTGTTAATCTTACCTAAGAAGAAGCTCTTTGGGGAGCTTCTTATTAATGGGGGCTTCATCGCTGTTTGAGAACACCTGCCAAGACACATGACAAACAACAACAAAGAAACAGGGATTAAAACACCATATTATCATCATCAGGGATCTAAAACAGGCTTGGGGACATTCATTCTTTTTGCCAACCCAAAATGTGTTTTTAGGCCATGTTCAGATTTTGTACAAGTTAGTTGTAAAACAATTCTCTATTCCCCCAAATGTACATTCAACTCTTATTGCAGCTTTAATGGCTCCTTTAGTCCATAATGGCCTCTAAAGGCTCACTTATACCCTCGAGACAGCTTGCAGAGCACTATTGTTCTGTGTATTAAAGTTTCCCATGAGGCTTAACAATGAACAGGACTTTAAGAGAATTTTTTGGTTAACAAAGGAAACTGCTCTCATGCTCTCATATAATCACACAGAGCCCAACTATCTGGGCATATTTGTACTTTACAGTAGAGTCAAACCTCTGTCAATGGTTCACAGTTATTGGGCAGCGCCTTGAAAAACTGTCCTGAGTTTGTCTTCCTCTCTGGTGCGGCGGTCAGAAACTAATCATGTGAGTGCAGCAAGGAAGTCACACAGAGAACAAAGGCGTACAGGCTGGAGTCTTGATTGAAAATATTCTAAATGAACTGAAGAAGGGCTTAATGGACAAATTATATATTGCAGACGTTTCAATCCATCTCGGAATTTTTTTGTTTTGAAGAAAGTCCAAGGGACATGTGCACTCATTAACTAAAATAACGTCAATGTGTGTGTGTGTGTGTGTGTGTGTGTGTGTGTGTGTGTGTGTGTGTGTGTGTGTGTGTGTGTGTATGGTGGTGGTGTGGGGAGGGGGGGGCTCAGCTTTTCTAGTTCAAGTTTGGGCAGGTCCAAGGAAAAAACCTGATCTACTGTAATTTGAGGCATAATGATTTTTCTCTTTTAATTAATAGGAAATTGGAAAATGGGTCAGACAATGTATTCTAAAAACGCCTAACTTTAAAGATATTTTGTTTTAATATGCCCACTATCCTCATTTTATTGGTGGATGCATTTTTCTTAGTGCTTTCGTTTTGTGTTCAGATCTATAGCTTGTAACAGAATCTGTGGTTTTAAGTTATTTTTCAGCAGCAGAGTTGGTTAGCTGCTGACAAAAACACCTCACTTCCTGCCATGAGTTTTCCGTACTAGAAACCTTTCAACAACATAGTAGGGACTTTTTATTATACTAATTCTCAATGATTTGTTGGTTGTCAATAACATTGTCACAGGTTTTGGCCCCAAGTCAGAGCCACACAAGTCGTCACTTCAAACACATGTTCAACTGACAGACCCATAGTAAGACCCATAGGAGATGTAACTCCATTCCAGCACTTAGCCTATGTCACAGCCCCAGACAGAAAGAGACACGCTTCAGGTGAGCACATGGCTTAAATCTGATTTAATTGCTGCTGGAGATCATAAAAGATGCAGGTTTACCTGATTGATTTGCCATAATTCATTTTCACTGTAAACACTAGCACCTGCTCTGACCTGAGGGACAGAGAGCCCTTTGGTCAGTGAGTGTTAGAGACCATTAGAGCAGAAGACCAGGGCTCTCAATCAGAGCACTGTCTGTCAGCTTACCAGCCACTGGAGCTGTTAGGCTGAGAAACTGTTGCGAGTGTAACTTCTGCAGGACTCCCTTGAGAAAGAGGTTTTCAACCTCAATGGGACTTTTCCTGGATGAATAAAGGTTAAATAAATTTAAAAAAAAAAAAAAAAATCGGTATGGCCTTATGTGTGCACTACAACCAAATGTTGTATCAAAAAGTAGCCTGGAACACTGTCCTTTTCAATAAACTGTTTATAAAGGGATGAAAGGAGGTAAAGTAACGGCGACCAACTTAACCTTCAATGAGCATAACCTGAAACATTATTAATCTGTCTTTTAATGAAACTATAACCTTAAATGACCTTTCCAGTAACCAGCAAGAGAAAGAAGCTATCACTTCCTTAAGGCAGGCTTATAAACAAGCCAGGGCTACATTTGGTTTTCCACATCCCCTCCTTACAAGCTTATAATTCTGTTAGCCTGGTCAGCTTGTTGGCATGCTTATCTCAATTAGTCTACTCGCTGGATGTCTGGCCATCTGCTGAGAGGGACACACACAAGCTCACACAAATACTCACACTCAAGCACACACAGGTGATTCAAGTCAGACCTTTCTGTGAGAGAAACAGAGGCAGAACATTCTAGATCAGGTGGGCCGTATTCAGCCATGAATTTAAAATTACAGCAAACACCCACTTTCGCAGGGCCTATGTAGACACGCATCCTGCTAGTGATACACATCACAGAAACTGCATCTAATGAGGGGGACTCCCTGCTGTGTCATGGGCAAACACTGGAAATATGAAAGCACAAAGAAGAGCGAGGAAAAGGTACAGGAGGACAAAAGGTTGATTCTGGGAACATCTTGGCTCCACCTTGCTCGCTGAACAATGCAAGTCCCTCAAAGGAAGAAGCAATAAAGTAAAGGGAAGATTGGGACACACACACACACACACACACACACGAGGAAGAAGCACTTATAGTTGCTATAATCAAGGTGAAAATGAAGCCATAAAAAAATTTATCAAAATCAGAGAGTGACAGGAGAGAGAGGAAGTAAAGGCTATTTGAGAGGAAGTAGGGTCAAAAACACAAAAGATAGGGAGGTGGTCCAGTCAAGGTCCAGCAAATAATTAACCAAGCTGGTTTGAATTTTAACCGTCATGCTCAGGGAACAAAGACAAAGTGGTTCTAAACACAGATCTGAACCTTTATCTAATAATAGCTTTGTGATATAGTTAAGATGTTTCCATCAGTGGTTCCCACATAACCTGTGTTGAATAACACGTTTTCCCAATCTGCCCATAAGGGTTTGGTCCAACTACCAGACACCTCTGAATAAGCACTTGAAGAAAGCCTTTATCATTGTCATGTGGCTGTCAGCTGCAGTTATATTTAGAGCTTTGTCAATTGAGTAAACTGGAAGTAAAACTGAGTACAATACTGACTGGGTACTATATGTTAGGACATGAACATGACATGTCAACAAACAAGGCCTTCAGCACATTAGGCAGCGTCTCTCTAAAGCCAGAGGTGGCTTAGGATTTAGGAGTAAATTTAGACTTAATTCCAAACCACCTCTGTAACACATCACACACCTTTGACCTCACTCAACAAACATAGTTTCACACAATCAAGACAAAGCTAGTTGGTTTTGCACAACAAAGCTAATGGCAAATAATCCCCTCATGATGTTGTTTTAAAAAAAACACCAAATGTGTCACGTTTCCTGTAATTGTGTCGGGCAGATAGTCTATTACTGCACACATTTGTGAGACAGAAAAGTTTTCTATTTTAGACATTAAGCACTGGAAGGCACCGAACTAGCAAATATCTGGTATGATCAAAACAAGGACTGTTACCTTGAGTTCTGCAACTTGCGGCAACATATTTTATTTTTAGAAAATGGATTCATTTATTTAAAAAAATAAATCATTATTTATACTGTAAGTTGCAGCCTAATGATGACCTACTTCATGTAAAATGTAAAGTTGTAAAATCTACCAATAAGGCATTTGGCCTTTGTACATTTCTATCAAAGAGTTCACGAGGTGAAATGGCATGAACAATATGTGGTGTGTGCTCTCAGCCATAGTTGAGATATTATGACAGTGAGGTCTAAAGCCATCTCTGGTGAGCACACTTCACTAAAGTTATCACCTCAGTGTTCTGGTGCCCTCGTTCCCTTTGCCAGCAGAGCAGCATTCCCAAGCAGGGAGTTCCTCTCTACTGTCATACTCCTATTCCTAGACAGAGCGTAACAGGGTGCACTGCAAATCTTTTTTTTCTGTACTTGCATGGATCCAGTTTAGACTGTAAAAATGGCTACACTGAAACAAATATCTTGAAATAAAATATGGGCCATGTTGCGTTTTCACTTCCTAGTCAGCAACACTTCAAGTTCATCATAAAGTATTACCTCAGCTGTTAGACTTAACCTCTATTACCCCAACTCTCAAGCTCATTTCCCACCATGAAATGGTTTTCGTCTACGTCTAAGAAGCTTACAGCTCCGTTGAGAAATCCGTCGACAAGGTAACAAACATCAGCGCCTTCTGTTCTAACTTACTCACAACTGCGTTCAGGATACTGACATTACAGTGTCTCCACACCTGACGCCGGGAGTCAAGTACCATCAAGTCAAACGAGAAAGAATTTCAACAATGTGTGGATGATATTCCAGATAAACAATGTTCGCAGCTCAGGGGACCAGTTGAACCGGAGCTGATTTAGTGTTGAAAACACAATTACAGCGAAAACGTTGACACAGCAAAACACTGTAATTATTATGCCACTGGAATTTAGCATGGATTTGCACTTTGGAGCAATCTGTAGAAAGGCATTCAGCTAAGCCGAGTTGAAAGTCATTATGAGAAGTGATGTTGGTTAATCAAGTACATTTTCCATGTACTTGCTATTTTATACTTAGATTTTTCAACGTAATAAAGACAGTTTCATATCTTTAGTCACAGTTATTTTGAAAATGGAGGCTCATCACTATTCAAAATATGATTATGAAGATTACAGTATAAAACAACTTTCACAACATAATGAAGAAGCAATAACCTGCAGTGATTTATTACAAAACTACAAGGATCTCTAAATCTCTACTTAAATTAAACTTGAGTATTTATTCTTGTAATGGAGTTTTTGTTGTTGTTGTTTTTCCCCAAGATAGACTATTTCCACTTGAATTGAAGTTTAATTTCATAATCATATTCCACCCACTGCAGATGAGCACTGAACTCTAACACCTCAAAGAGGTGTGTGTTTACCACCTCCTTGCAACTCATGGAAATACAGAGAGGTTATGAAAAAGAAACATGGCAACACATAGCCTACATGTAATACTAAATCGTAAACACAAGAGGACCATCTGTGGTGTGCCCAAATGCCTCTCAATGGCATCTGTCATTCACAGGTAACATAGGAGGTGTCACTTGTTTTGGAGTGTTATCTGCCGTGATGTATAATTGAATGTTGCTACACTTCTTGTCTAAATCTCCATCTGCAGCCCTCAGACCACCACCACCCCCACCCACCCCAAAAGCCTGTATCCTCAGGCGACAGTGCCATCCAACCAGCCAGCCAGCCTCGGCCCTGATGTATTGACTCTCCTCAGCCACAGCCCTCCTGTGTCCCGCAGTCCTGAAGCTCCATGTTGTCGCTGACTACTGGCGCGTCAGGACAATAACAGGATTTTTGGATTACCCTTGACAAAACGCCTCGGATTCAGGCTGCATGGAAAAAAAATTTAAAAACAAAAAAAACAAGGGAACACGGTTGACCACACACACAAACACACTTCGCTTATACAAGCCTACGACTCCCACGTCTACTTGAAATAAACAGCGGTGGTCCACTCCCTCTGTCATACCTCGAACCGGCCCTTGGTGATACCGTTCATGTCTGCGGCGGCACGTCCTTGTTACCAACCGCGCAGACACCAGTCGAGCCGTTTCACGAACACCGTGATTGTTTTTAACGCCGTTTTATTTTTTTGGGGTCGGCCAGGGTGTAGTGAAGGAGCCGAGCTGGAGCTGGGTCCTCACACCCTCCTCCTCCCTCCCACCCCCAGCCGTCAGCGAGGCTCCTGAGTCCGGGTCAGCGAGGGTGGTGGTGGCGTTGGTCCGGAGCGGCCTGCGGTAACGTCAACTGTCGTTGTCTCAGAGACCTGCGGCTCCCCAGCCCGTCTCATCGCAGGGCTACCAAAATAACAATAATAACATGGACGGTCTGTCAAGTGACTTCACTTCCGCCTCTCCCTTCATCGCTCCAGCCCCGAGTCAGCTGGCCCCCCAAATACGACAAGTCTGCGTCCAACAGACAAAAACAAATGTGCAAAATTAGCGTCCAACTTCACGTCTCACTTTACATCCACCGCATCAGACACACGCACCGCGACTGACATGGACGTTTTTTTTCTTCCCTTTTACGTTTTCTGTTTACTTGCGGAGAAAGGGGAGGGTGCACGTGACGTCATTGCTGCGGGAAAAGCACGCGTGGTCGATTTGTTTTGATTGTGGGGGTCTTGCAGAGGTTTTAAATGGAAACGAAACGGTGTGTCCGTTCTGGAGATTTGACTCCCAAGGGCAGTCACGGGTTACATCAGCAGCCGGGCCTGACCTGACACGAACCTGCGGGATTGATTAAGGGTTGGAAACACTCGCATTAACGCCAGATCCAGAGTCAAAGATTTTCACTGCGGTAGAGATCAGTGACTCTGTCATATACAGGGTTCAACCTACAGACAAACACCAAAACACACCATGTGTTGGCATGCAATTGGATAATATGAAGTCATAATTTGATGAAGGGAGTCTTCATATTGGTCTTCAAAGTATTAATGTTACAATGAGAAATTCTGGACTGTTTTCAATACAGTAATCTTTTAACATCTCGTTCAATTAGTCCAATTTAGAATCAGAATCAGCTTAAGGCTATTGACCAGATACACATAGCCCTAAAATTAATTTTACATCTGTGCTCATCTTGCACGTAGCCTAAATAGCAATACCAATAACCAACGATAAATAAAATAAACACAGACTTAGTTGTAGCTACCAAGCTAAATCAGACATAGTGCAGTGGACATTTTTAAAGGCTACTGGCAGTGTGCATATACTGATGTCAGATAAGTAGGATAGTATTTTTGACAAGATTAATTAAGCGAATACAAGATGTGATGGTTAATGATCATATTTAAATTAACAGAGGTCAGGTATGTACTCCTATATGACAGTTAAATGTTCCATATTCTTGTGCAACCACTTATCTTGATGTTTATTGCTTTTAAGAAATAGACGCTTCCCTTTTTATGCACACTGATTAATAGAGAAAGCTAGAGGAATACTTACTGCACTTGTTCAGTGTTTTGAGGACTTGATTATAAATGCAAAAACAAATTACAATATTGAAGATTTTAATGCTAAACTTCAAAAATAAACTATTACATGTTTCCCCAGTTAGTTAAACACAACAGCTATGCATTATCAGTCATCAACATATGGGCCATGCATTCCTATCTCTAATATTACACCTGCATAACAATTAGGCGTCTTAAAAGTTCGACTTTAAGTGTATTCAAACGCCCAACGTCACATAGGTGTTCATTTCGCTGTAGTTTTTGGTACAAAGGCTCTGAATATAATAGACACAACTGCAGACAGACAAGTGTGAGAATTACACATCCTTAATATAAATATCTTTGCAGTAGTTCTTAACATCCACCGCTTGAGAGCGCCCGTGTGCAACAGACCTAATCCCATTTCATCTCGCATGATTATGTTTACTCTTCCACTATAAACTAGCAAGTATGCTGAAGCTTTTGCCATTCTTTAAGTCGAATATGTAGCCTTTCTACCTAATTCCACCACAATGGGACCATCGCACTTTTTACTCTTATATGAAAGTAAAACTGTTATTTTGGACAATGCACATTCTGAAGCAGGTATTGTTTATTATACATTGACAGGGGATCCCTAGTGATTCTCAAGAGATATTCCAGTGAGCCCAGAACTTTGCCACCAATAACTATAACCATATCTCTTCCACACCTCTGACTCATTCAAAGTTTTAAAGAACTGAAAATGTGTACTACACAGTGAAATATGGAGATCAATAAATAGATGACCACAGGAGAGGAGAGTGTATATTTTTTTCAGCATAATCTGAAGTCATGTTTATTTTCAAAGACAGGAAACTCTTATCCAGTTGCAATAAAATGAACAGACTGCTTTCTAAACTCAGCCAAACCTTTTCATTATTATCATTACTATAACCTCAAGACAAGCACAAAAACAAGTAAACCACAAAATTCAGTAAGTAACAAAGTATCCACACAACACGGCCTGACCAATGAATAGTGGCATCAGTATAAATGTTTAAATGCAGAGAGAAACAGATGGGAGAAGATGGGCTTTATCAAATAAAAGCAAAAAATACACAAATACATGTATGAAAAACAACCTTTAGGACAATGTATGTAAACAACACAAAACAAGTTGAATTCTGTAGACACAGTCATGTAATAATTATTGGATGGATTATCACTGAAGCTACTATACTGTTTTGATCTATAAGGACAGGCATGACTCAGCAAAAACACTTGGTTCAAACTAGTTTCAACACAAACATTTCATAACGCTTAATGCCGACTTCCATCTGCCTGTGTCACAATTTCAATCCTTGTGCCGAAGCATCTCACCACATTGCATGGTTATTAACAATCTCTCATCAAAAGTCAAATTAATTATCAAAGTTCTTTGAATAGCTCGGTACTCGTCTGGTTCTGACTCTGCTGTGGCTGTCAGCTCAGTGTTGAATGTGTCTTGTTAATCACAGTGACGCTGCTTATATCAAGCGAGGGCATTTCTGTTCAACACAGTTTACACACAGTCTTCTGTCTGGTGGTACAGTATGTTCACAAGGATATGAGGGAGGTTTTTATTGAGGATAAGTACTTATACATAAAATGGTTTCAATCAAGTTATTTGATTGAGCAAGAGAAATTTGATGACTGCTGATAAAAAGTTCAACAGCACTCTATAAGACTTTTAACTTTAATACCGATACCTCAGGCCACCAGAAAACTGGTTAAGACTTCATAGGCTACATAAACTGCCTATGTCTAGATTGTGGCAATTTCTGTTCCACAAAGACAGACATCTATTCTCAAATAAAATTTGAATTATTCTTACATTTTCTTTAAATGGAGACATACACTAAGCAGTAAGTGTGCAGTAAAAGGTGTATGTTTTGTTTGGCAACAACTTTCAGTCAAGTCTCATCATTGATTGTTTAAATGATATAATCGAACTTTATTATTTTCTTTTGTTATGCCCTAACATTAACGGTTTTTTGGATCGTCGGTGTGAAAGGTCTGCAGCTGTGGACCCACTTGACTCCAACTGTCACAACTATTCATACATTATACATATATATCAATGTTAAGGTGAATCTAAGAGCTGCTTGATTTTAACTACTATAATTACTTATATCAGTCCTCCCCATTTCATTATCATTATAGTTGCACATTTTTTGCAATTACACTTATCAGTATGTTACATACACATTTATTCCTGCTAATATAATGTTTTCATATTACAGATATTGTTGCTGCAAATCTGTCTTAATCATCATAGCTCCTCTCAACCCCAACACAGTTACAGCAGGTGGCTGTTCAACAGGAGTCTGGCTCTGTATGAGATGTCTGCCTGCTAAAATGACGTTTTTTCTTGCCACCATCACTTTGCTAAACGTTGCTTAGCGCTGTGTTCATGGTCAATCAATATTGGGACTTTGAAAATAATACAACAAAGAGTACGGTCGCAATCAGTTATTTCTCTCAAATGAATTCTGCTGCTGCTTTAATCTTCAACTCTTGATTTTGAAAGCTTTTCCTGTTTTTCTAAACCCCACCTCCTGAAGGTTAAGGGAGGCTGTTTACAGGGAGATTATACCAGCTCTATTGGGCTGCCCCAGAATGACCACTGATTTCCTGTGACTCAACCACACACCTGCACTACACCTCACTCTTTCTGACAGGGCATGTCTCACATAGGAAATCATTGGTTTCACACATACTCAATTTTGTGGTTTTGTGTATTATAAGTGTGTTTACTTCCAGAACTCAGCTAGCCTTATGGATGTTTTTTATTAGTCCTATGAGATAACACACCTGTGTTATGTTTCTGGATGTAAACCCCCCCCAACACACACACCGGACACCTGCAGGAAACATAATTCTCACCAGCTTCTCTGAAATAGTACAGGTGTGAATCACTGTCTCTCTCTTCCTTGCCATCTCAGTCCCCTCTCCTCTTTGGCCCCTCAAACCTCTCCAGAAATAGACCTCTGCGCCTGAGTCAGGATACCCACCTATCTATTCAGACCCCTCTGATCAAGACGTAAAAAGTATGACATGTGCATGAGAGCAGGGAGAAAAAAAAATGTGGCCAAGAAAAACCGAGAATTGGAGAAACATCAGGGAGGGATTTAAGGGCACAAGCAGCAGCAGCAGCATGTCTCCACTGGGGAAGAGGGAACATGGAGAATAATGAAAATGGAAAGGTGGGATGTGGAGATATGGACAAGTGTGATTTTTCATTAAAGGTGTCACTCCCTGAAGAAGCCCTACAATGTTTATTTCATTTCAAAAATGTGCTCTGTTGTTTTTTATTTGAGTTTACATACACATTGATTACAGTTAACAAGAGTAAGAGAGACATTAGCAACCCTTTAATATTTGCTCTTTTCTAAATGTATAATGGCTTTTCAAATATGTTCAATAGTTATTGAAGTTATTGAAGTATTTTTTTGTAGCAGCCCTCTTCAACTGCAAAATGTAAATTGTTTACATTAAAGCATTTCACCTTCATGACAGTAACCTTTGTTCTTCATATTAAACTGAACTATTTAAAGATTTTTTTTTCCTCTGTTGAAACATAAAGCCAATACTGAAGTGCAAATTCCTGCAGTTCCCCAAATGTCCACTAGAGGCCGGCTCTAAAAGATGAGAACGTGTAATACACATCCCAAATTAAAATTTTCATTTTGACGACAGAAATGAACATGTTTACAGCCTGGTACAAACATTTATATTGGTCTGATTTGTTAATGTGTTATTGAAATAGCACTGTCATTGGGGTTCATTTTTTGACAACTCACCTGTTTTGATTTATGAGGGTTTCGAGTTATGCACAATTAGGGATGTCCTGGACTCGACTGTAAGCTGCCATGTTGTAGCAGTTTGTCAGGAAGATTAATTCCCACCTCAGCAGCTCCTTGCTTGCTCTTAGGTTGACCGAAAGTTCACTAGGGTCAGAATTTCCAATATGGCGACCGCTACGGTTAGGCTTCCAAAACAGCACTTCAGAAACCAATAGATCACGTCACTCGGTCTTGTCATTACAGTCCATGGAAATAATTTAGAATGACAGCTGGATAACATCCATCTCGACATTGGGTGTTAGACTATTTTCAACGTCAGGTTTTAACTTGCTATTCATGTGGCCAAAATAGCAGTCATATTACAAATGTTGCATATTCATTTGCCTTTGATGGTTATGCAAATGTGTGGATGTGCAAATGTAAATTAAACTTGAGTAGGCCAACAAGAGAACAATATTTTTTTTATACCAAAGCAGAGCAAGTGCACACAATGATACAATTTAATTCTGATTTATATGGGTTTCATGTTTCAATGTTGCTTTAGGTGCATTGATGTTAATACAGACTGGTATGTGGGTTGGTCCTGTTATCTTCACATGCAGATTCACTCAAACAATGCAAAAGCTCTCTATGGGCTTTAGTCATCCATCTTTATCTTCCTCAGCAAATGGGACACACACACACACACACACACCAATGAAGGGTAGTTTGGCCCAAGCAGAAAGGACAGCTCACCTTAATTAAGATTTAATACTCAAAGGATAAGCTCCATTTTTGGTGCTCTGTTCCTAATTAGCCAAATTGTCTTTAAATAGCAATGCAGTGCCAGTATGTCACACTTAAGAGCAATAGGCCTACAGTTACATTTCGGCAGTGTCTGGAGGCTGAGGTTTTTAGCCACGCCAGCTCACATGTAATGGGCGGCTGATGCTCCCATTTCTTGCTCATGGACACTTGAGCAGCAGCTCTTTCTGTGTCTCTGAAGAAGCAGTTAAGATTTTGAGCCGTGACGTATTTACTAACGAGGAGGCGCGAGTTTTCACACCGGCGCTTCATCTGCTCGCGAGGGCGACTATTTGGGGAGATAAACTGCGCCCCGCTCTCGAGCCTCTCTGACCGCTTTCTCTCCGTCATCACGCTCACTTGTCAACACGCTCACCTTTCTTACTGCTCAGTCCATCTCCGTCCGCCAGGAGAGAAAAAGCGGTACTTTGCGCGCTATCATCATTTTTTGCCCTTCAAGATCGTAAGAATAAAAGTATTTTGGCGGACACACACACAAAAAAAAGACATCAAGAAAAAAGTTTTTTGCTGACTTTTTCCAAACAAAAAAAGTTAGATTTCCCTGCAGTTAAGAGCGTGAAAATGCTGGATCGTTGCAGGAACATTTCAATGAAGTTGCCCTTTGGATTCCTGGCTTGTCTATTGGTGACTTCTGTTGTAAATGCAGATGGTAAGTTCATATTTTTAACCATTTGAGAAAATGATTTCAGACTGAGTGACAAAAAAATGTCATTTATTGCATGCGAAAAATAAATCTCCAACATAATTGTACATTTACAATGGAATACAAAATAGGTTCGACTAAGTTTGTTTAACATTTGGGAATGTAGAGCCTTACAAAAATAGCTGCCTGAAAATCTCATGCCAGCAAGTTCCCTTATAGCCCTTTTTTTAAACCCTCAACGTAGTTATCTCATCCAAAAAGCCAGTTCTGCCCAGGTGTGCTTTGTAGATATGCTGGCGCAATAATGAAATAATCAATCAAAACATTATCTTTTGGTCACATATTTCGATGTCTCAACCCCTAAAGGTGAAGAAGCATAGATGCAATTTTGTGTCAGGGTTTTTAACCGTATAGGCGACACGAGAAGACATTGACAGTGACAGTGACAATGGGCTCGAGCATTGAAGCAAACTGATCACACCTGTCGCCAATAAACCAACAGGGAGTAGATAAAGCAGACGCTTACATCTGGATTACTTGTACCCTGAGGTTCGTCTGTTTCAGTCAGATACTGATATGTCATTTTTGTTGCTGCAGTAATGTACTGTAGAGTGATACTTTATATCATGCATTTTAATGAATCATCTGCTGGGGTCAATATTGTTTTGTATGAAACTGAAATTCAACAGGAATTTTACATGGTAATAAATTACCTTAGTTAGGAAGCATTCTTGGATTTTGTGTTTGATTTTGATTTTAATAATCTACTTAAAAACGGTATCAATATATAAAAGTTCAAGATTTTTGTTTTTAATCTATTTGTGTATAATGACCTGCTTATACTGTTAAGCTTAAAAGGGTCATAATTTGGTGTTTGTGGAAATTCCGGGATTTTATTTATTAGCACAATGAAAACTGGCAAGAAAATGTATGCAGAATAAATATCCAATGCTGAAATAAAACTCCTGTTTAGATTAACTCCAAGTAGCCAAACAAGTGCAACCAAATTGCATTTAAATGTCTATCCTAAACTAATGCATATTTTTAAATTGATTTTGCAACAAGGAAAAGAGAGACCATTTCCATTTACAACTATAAAAGGAACGGCATATAGATGTAAATGTAGCCAAGTTGACTGAAAGGATATAGTTTTCTGAGTTCTCTGTACAATGTGGTTAGGCAAGCAATATATTATAAAAATACTTTCCAGACACAGTCAGAACCCAGAGGTTCAAAGGGCAAATGTATGAAGCCTATTTAGAGATAAAGAGAAAAGGTATTCAAACATTTCTTCTCTTCTTAGGTCGAGTGTTTGTGTTGAACCTGAGGAACTCCTCTGGCCTGCAGGGCTTCAGAGATGCCGAGCGGGCTTGTGCCTCTCAACATGCCCGTCTTGCATCAGCGCAGGAGCTCCATCATGCAGTGGTAGAGTGCTTCTTCTCCCCCTGCACCCGTGGGTGGCTTTATGGAGGCTCAGTGGGGTAAGAAAAGAAGCATCTGTCTATAATAAGGTGTATGTTTGTGCGTTAGGGTCTTAGTTGTTATAAGGCACAAAAAAGGAGACCTGAGATTTCTGCTGAGATCAAAGGTCATCTTGGTGTGTGTATACCCTTCGGTGTGTGTGATGGAGGTTTCATGAACGGATGAAAATGAAGGCAGCAGCGGTACTTACAGAGAGAGTGGGAAGATAGAAGACGAGGGTCACACATTTCAAGGGAAAAGAGAGAAGAAAGACGGACGAGTAGAGGGAGAAAGACTCTTCTGTTCCCTCCTGGAGGAGGAGGGAATTCTGAGCCGGGGTGTCATGTCGACAACTGCCTCCATTTACACCTCTCATCTCCACGGTAACATGACACACAGCCTTCAGCATCCGCAGACAGACAGAAACAGACAGGCGTGATGGTAAAGAAGTACATTTTTTTTATTCAGGTGTTTGATTGACACTGGTATCCCCAGTAGTTATGGCAGAGGATAGACAGAAATATTACAACCAGGCTTTTCATGTTAAAGCCTATAGGGTTATTTCAAGCCCGTTGTGTAAATGTTCAGTATTACACTGGCTCATGCTTTTCAGAGTTGGACAGAAGTATATACTGAAGTCCTGAAAAGTGGTGTTCTGGCAATGTTTTTATTTTTTTGATAGTTTTCAGTGTATGAACAAAATGTGTTATTTCTTAGTTTGCCCACAAAAATATGTTCTTTTCTCATCTGAATATTTCTAAGTAAGGGCCTGCAAGTTACATCTTTAAATTCTTAAATCATCTTCTTAATTGAATAAATCAATGTTTTCATAGAAATATACTATCAGTTTTGTGTGAAAAATATGTGCAGGCCTTGCAGAATCTCATGGCTTTCACAACATGCTCTCTCTTTCAAATGTTTGTTTTGCCTTCTTTTGCTTTCAAACTTATTTTTTTCCCCTCGTTTTTTTTTCTGCACCCTGTTCATTAGCCTACATCTTCAGGCGCATTTTAGATTTTAAAGTTTTATCTGCTTTTTAGTTTAAAATAACTTCATTTACAGAACCTTTAAAAACAGGGTTTACAAATGGGGTTGGCTTGAAAGAACAATAAGGAGGTTATATAGCAACAGAAACCTGAACATTGGGTTGATTTTATTTTACCTCCTAAAACTAGGAAGTAATATTTTGCTGTTACAAGACAAAGACTGCAATGATATAATATTGAGGTCTGTTGCGTAATATCAAGAGCTACTCAAAAAGACTCCCCTACCTTAACGTCTTCCTCTTACCTGTCAATCATCCATCTGTGACCCTGGTAACCAAACACAATAATACATCTCGTCTGAATTAACACTCAGGTACATAAAAACACACATTGGGATTTGTTTCCACTTATAGTTGTGTCATGTTAGGTGAGGGGCGAAGTAGGATAGGTCTGTTACTTTCTCTTTCTCACACAGACACAAAAACGCACACATAGAAACACACAGAAAGGCCTGTATGAGCTGCAGTTTAGTGTAACAACAGTGTTTGTGTTTTTTTTCTCTCTCAGTGTTTTCTTGGTGGTTTCTGTCCGTCTGCCCAGTTTTCTCTCTCCCTTTTTGACTTTTGTCCTTATAAGCTGAAGTGAGCATGGCACAGGCATGCAGCATGACTCACACCACTTCTCGCAGTCTCCATGTACTGCCAGTCAAATTCTTTGCAATTACTGTTGCTTTGATTAAGTCAAGATCACACTTTTACACACACACACACACACTCACAAACGTGTAGAACAACAGTACAAACCTGTGTCACATCTTTTTTCATTTCATGACGCTTGATTGTCATTCCTACAGATCAAACCTGTTATTTATACAGTAAATGGTGTGATATGTCTGCATTTTTTTTTACATTTCTAATCTCAGCCAAACTCTGATGTATGTCAGTAGCCACGATGGGAACATGCCTATACTGGCCTGGGAAGTCTGAGTCAGTCTTATCAACTGCTTTTGTTTGACAAATGGGCTAATGATGCTATAAACCTTAATGCTGCAACCAGAAATAGACTTTTAACTCAGCAGTTTTTTTTGCCCCTGCAGCTTGCAGACATTATTCATTTGGTCCCTGTAGACTGTGCATTATATCACGGCCCTAATGTTATCATTGTTCTCTATGAAGCTGGCTTTAAGTTAAGGCTTCAGCATGGGAACATCTATTTGTAATGTGGCCCAGTGAGATAATATTGTGCCACTGGTTACAAGTGCTGATACTGCCGCATGCCTGAGCCCTGATGTCTGCCCCTGGAATCAAATGTCATGCTGTGATAATATTTAAGTAAGAAACTAATCAGGGAGTGACCAAGAGGACACACAGTACTGTATACATCTGTATGTGTGACGTTATGTTACCAGGATACATACATACACCAGATCTGCTGCTTTATAGACACTGTGTTTTCAGGTTTCCATTTGCTTTACCTTCACCAGGGGTGAAGTCACAGCTGGAAGAGTGCCGTGCAATGCATTTGCTTGTGTAAAAGTAATAATACTTAAAGTAAAAGAGTAGATAGAAAAAGATTTGGATGTTGTTGAATCAAACCAAATTAAGAAGTGAACAATTCATGATCCAGACCTTGACTTTACCTTCCATGCTTTTGGCATCATTTTTGTTTGTTAATGGGTATTTGTGTGGTTGCACCAATAAAGAATTGTTGGAAGCGCCAAAACCAATGCAGGTTGAAAGTTCCCCATTGGATATAAACTAAATGTGGTTGAGTATAATTAAATTTATTTTTCCCTAGTTAATATGCCTGTATGTTTTGTATGAGTGAAAATCCAAAAAAATTCGGACCCATATATAAGTCTGTCTGTATGTATGCACACAAGAAGTCCTAAGACATGTTTTAATCTATCTCTCTATCTGTATATTGTCTTCTAGGACCACAGTGTGTAATGTTGTGGGCAGTGCCCTTAAAGCAGTGGACGTGAGAACAGAAAACGCCACAAAAGATGCTGCGCACCTCAACGCCTTCTGCATTAAAGACAGAGGTCAGTAAACACACATATGTACTGAATGTATGAATCCATAACTTCGGTGATCGGGATACGAGTGGATTCCATTTCTTTGTTCATCAAAACCTTTGTTTCAGCCTCAAACCACTTATCTCAAGTAAAGAAGTTGGGTACTTTGTCCACCAATGGTCATCTGTAACACTAAATAGCAATGTTTACTCTTCAATAAGGATTATTTTGATTTTAAATTACAAGGGTCTTTGGTTTTTACAGGTGTACCTTGTGGGGACCCTCCTTCCTTTCCTAATGCCCAGCTACAGGGGCACAGTGGGTATGAGATGGGGGATGAACTGCTCTACACCTGTGTGCCAGGGTATGTAATGCCCAGCGGACACAGGGCCTTCAGCCTGCTGTGCGACAGCTGTGGAGAGTGGTATGGACTGGTGGAGATTTGTGTCAAAGGTAAGAAATCCTTTAAACTGTTTTTGTTGGACATAAATTGAAAGGCAGAAAGCGAAAGGTCCCCTTTTTTCTTGTCCTCTTTAAAGCTTTGATCTTTGACCCAAACGGGAGACCCAGTCTAAGCTCGACCTCTTGCTTGTTAGCTTCCATTGTTGTTAGGTGACTGGTACTTGATTCCTGGCTTTGGAAAACAGAGCCTCAGTTGTGAGTCAGGATGAAAATGACTGCATCACACCTCAGTGTGACATGCCATAGTGTAGATGGGTTCATAGCTGGGGGAGAAGATGGAAGTAATCGTCTACGAAGTTGGTATGCTAGGTCTGTGTCTATAGTCAGCCTACAGAGTCTGAGTCAAGTTTGAGCTCAAGAGCAGTGATTCCTGAACTATTCCAAGATAAATAAGAGAGGTCAAAAGAGGATCGAATGAGACAACAGTGCCAGAGTGGAGAAATCAGTAACAAAACTTTTCATCAAAACTTTGTTTAGAGACATATCCAGCAACTCATAAGAATGTATATGCAATAGTAGATTTTTAAAAAATGGCATTTTATTGGCCTATTAGAGATAGAAATAGAGATTTAATACAGAAAAAGCAAAGAGCTGAAGTCAAACACGGGGTCACTGGTTTAAGGGCTGTAGACTCTGTCTAAAAGGCGAGTGCTTTAACCACTTTACTAATCCAGCACCCCTGTGAAAGTTAATTTTTCACTAAGCATTCGGACAGAGTAGCTGATTCCCCTGGTTTACAATCTTAATTTTAGGCTTGGCCATAAAGCCTAATTTTGGATGAACTACTGCTTTAGTACAATCGAATGTCTCATGTCTTGGTAAGAAAGCAAATAAGTAAATTTTCCACAGTCTAATTATTCCTCTATATGGTCCCAATCCAAAATATTTGGCTTTGGCTTTCTTTTACCAGAAAGTACAACTTTGTCAGAATCTGAAAGTTGTCTTTGACATGTCCACACAAATGCCTTTTTGATTTGACTTACGTTATTAGATCCATCCAGTGAAGTAAACCTGTTCTTGTGTTTCTACAGATGAGACGGAAGGTCATATAGACTACGAGGATAAGTTCACAGATTCATATGGAGAGGTGGAACATCACCATGAAAAACCAGCAGAGGCTCATGGTGAGGTGTTTGAGAAGGTCCATGTGTCTGTTTACCCAACTCAGGAGCCACAAGAGACAAGTTTCAGTGTCATATTGGAGAAAGAGCATCAAGACCAACGTGAAGAGCATAATGTGGATGGAGAGGGGACTGGAAGGAACATTGAAAGAGTAGAAAGACATGAGCAACTTGAGGACTTCATAGGCCATCCGAAGTGGGAGCAGGAGAGGAGGGAAGTGGCTACAACTGAAGCAGCTCCAGCAACGCAAGCACCTGTGTCCCTACTATCCCAGAAACACCTCTTTTGGTTCCCATCTGAGGCTTTTCAGGAGCAGGGTCCTGTCTCCACTAATCTAGTCACACAGACTACTCAGAGAGCCTCGGGTGCCCAATCAGAGGAGAGCAAAGAGCAGGAGAGCCAAGAAGGAAGGGACCACCACCACCATCCTGCTCATATTGACGACCATGATCATGAGCCAGATGATGGTGATCAAGACGAAGATGACCAAGCTGATCATAACGAAAGGAGCCATGACGACCTGGATGCCGATGAAGACAGCCACCACGATGATCAGGATGACCCAAATAGTCACCAGGAAGAAGATGACCGTGATGATCAAGTGGAACATTACGTTCCAGCTCAACATGATAGAAGGGACAACAATAAAAAGCACGACGATCACGACGACCATTATGACATGGGCGAACATGAGGACGAGCGAGATCGTGTTCGCTACGGCAGCCAGGAGTACGATGATCGAGATGATACATACGACGAACGTGAGAGTTACGAAGATCATGAAGATTTAACTGACGATCATGATGAAGACAATCAACAACATCCCGATGGCTCAAAGGAACATCCAGACCGTGATGACCATGACGATGACCAGCGTGAGGAGCATCATGGCCCTGAGGATGATGATAATGACCACTACCCTGATCACGATGATCATGATGATCATGATGATCATGAACACGATGACCATGATAGTTACGACGATCACGACAGCCAGGAAGAGATCGATGATGGTCATCAGCATGTTATTTTCTCTATAGCAAAAGACAGTCGTCACAACATCACTCAGAAGGTGACAGGACAAGAGACGACCACAGATGATACCTGGTTGGACGGCTACCCTGTTGTTCAGGTGGAATCAGAAAATGGGGATTCCACAACAGAAACACTAAGGGCAGAGGACAGAGAGAGGGGGACAGTCGTCAGGACAACAGACAAACCCAACGAGGTGGATATTCGTGGACCTGTGCCTTACACAAACTTACCAGAGGTCCATGAGTCTAATACTGACCCGTCCGTAGAACAACAAGGGGGTTTAGAGGAGATGTTTCCAGGCTTGACCATTACTCCTGCAACTTCACAGCCCTCAGATTCCCCCGCACACCCTGACACACTTGACTACGACACACAACAGGAAGCTCCCACCCACCCCTGGATTGGCGGCCCAACTGAGCACCCTTTCCTGGACCTAGACCCAGCTCCACCAATGCATGATGGCGAAATACTCACTGAAGGGATGGAGGGGCACACTGTGCATAACCTCCCTGGCGAGACCGGTGAGAGGGATGAGTTGGAGGGAGAAATGGGGGAGGTGATGTGTACAGGGGAGAACTGCACTGCTCCTCCTCCAAGCTCTTCCAGCCGAGGGCCTACAGTCGCAGCCATAATCGCAGTGGTGTGTATGGTTGCTGCTGTAGTCCTTGTTGGAGTTTGGTGTTACCGACGGCAAAGGCAGAAGAGCTCAATGTATGAGATGAATGGGAAGGGTCAGAGCCAGAGCAGGCAGGGCCAACAGATAGAGATGCAGCAAAAGGTGTAAGAGTGAGCGGTAAATAAAGAAGGACTCTGAAAGAGGGCAGAGACCTCTGGGAGATTTTGAAAGATTCAGATGTATTTAAGAGGAAACGCAGCTCTTTATCGTGCTAGAAAATCCTGCAGAAGTGAAGATTTTGGGTACTTAATAACATGAGATCTGCTACAGCCCTGTTCTGACAGGCAAAACATATCATGTGCTGTTGTGGAAAACAGGGTGCCATGAGGCTTAACATAGAGAAATCAAACAAGATTGTAGCAGTTCTGCTTCTCCCATTCATCCATTTTAAGGACATTTAGTCATCTTTGTTATGACTACCCACTATTTTCTAACACTTAGCTGAACAGGTAAGGGGGCTGTGTCTGGATTGGACTCAACTCCAGAGACTAAAAACAGTCATTATAAGAACATGACCATGTAAGAAAACCACAAGAAGGCATGCCTTGTCTGTTCGAATATATTAACTAAGACTTTAAACTCCAAAACTATTGTGGTAAAGATTCTCTGTGTCCTGTTTTTTATGTTGTTTTTTTGGCCTTTGTCTTATTTTGTTGGGACAGCCGAAGAGACAGGGAATTTGGGGAGGAGATAGTGAGGATGATATGTGCAAAATGGCTGCATGCCTTGAGTCCAACCATTGACGTTTGCATTAAGGAATTGGTCATGGGGCATCCGTGAAATGAGCTAAACCAGCCCCTCTCGTTATTTTTGTTGACTGCTTGTTCAATACTGATTACGTTTTGTTGTTCTTCTCAACCTTTTCTGTTTGATCGAGGGTCACACTGATAACATTTAACTCCACGACAAGATTGTGAAGTTCAGTGCACCTCAGAATATCTCAGATTTGGGCAGGTAGTCCAAATAAGTTACTTGGCTACTTTCAAACAAGTATGCCCCTGGTTATGAATGATAACAGTAAGGATTGGAACAGATTAGAGGGTTTAATTAGAGGTTCGCAGAGAAGTAAGCGAGGAGAGGGAAGGCGAAAAGAGGTGAGACAGCAGGTTGGCAGTTGAATCATTTGAAGTCTTCTGCCTCGAGGTTTTTGACAGTTTACTGGTGAGAGATATGGAGTGGGTGTCCATTAAGACTGGAGACTCGCAGTGTGTGTGTGTGTGTGTGTGTGTGTGTGTGTGTGTGTGTGTGTGTGTGTGTGTGTGCGTGTGTGTGCGTGTGTGTGTGTGCATGCGTGCATGCATGCGTGTGTGTGTGTGTGTGTGTGTGTGTGTGTGTGTGTGTGTGTGTGTCTGTCTGTCTGTCTGTCTCCGGTCCGTGCAATGCGCCGGTCAGCAGTGCATCATATTTGCTGATGGATGTCAAACTAACCAAGATCAAACATTGTAGTGCTGCCATGGAAACAGAGAAAAACAAAAGTATCAACCTGCATTGTTATAGTATACATTTAAATGAAGAGTATTTAATGAATATTCTCGTTATATTTCTAAATATTTAGTAGTAATGGGTTAGTTAAAACATTTGGATGAAAACCAGGGCAGGACAACACATCGTGATATGTGTATAATCTAATTTAACGATAATTTGTTAAATGAAGCCCGATAATAATGAATGTAATGCTTAATCCTTTAACAAAATAACGAACATTTTGTTTTTAATTTGTCTTTACTTGCTCTATTTGCCCTGTTCAATAACATTATATTAAGGTAAAAGGGGATAACATTGATCTTGGACTGGGGGAATACATGAAAGAGTTAGACATAAGACTAATTCTTATTTAAAAATTGCTATAATTCAGATAATTTCATCATTTAAAAAAAATAGCAAATGACAAAGTAATAGTTTAGAAAAATTAAGGATTTAACAGTTCTGTTCAGTGGACATGTTTGATTCTGTGATATTTACACTCTTCCTGTGTCTGTATTTTGCCAAATACTTGACAGTGAGGTCAAATGTTAGAACAAAATTGTGCAAATTCATAAAATTCAAGTTGTCATAAAAGGATTTAAAGATATATATACATTGTTTTGTGATTATGGCCATGTATAAAGAGTATGCAATAAAAAATGTTAATAACTTAAATAGAGAGTGCTCCACTCTTTGATATTCACTTAAAATAGTCCCCGGGCGGCTATTCAACGTCGATGAGACCTGTAGGCAGGATAGTTTATGTTGTCATCAGTCATTAAGGATTTTTCCCCTCTTATTAGTCAAACTGAAAATCAACTTTTCTCAGCTGATGATTGTTCTTGATTTATTTAAAATTGCAGAAAATATTTTATTATATTTTTTGTTTCCATTTTGTTGTGTCTGAAACAACATTGACAGTGAGGCATAGAGGTCGTGGGGATAAGAGTATTTGTTTTTGTAATGTTTGAATTGAAGCATTACTGGTTCCAGTGAATGATTTTGGTTAATTTTTTTTTGACTAAAGGTTACCTCTTAATTTTCAACGCAGGGTCTGCTCATCGAGACTTCTACTTTTTTCTTTCATCTACTGTACATTTACACATTGCTAATGAAAAGAAGTGCTGTGATGGAAGAAAAAAAGAGTACGGTATTCATAAACACCTTGAATGGTAAAATACTGAGATGAATTTGGGGTTTTGGGGTGTGCAAAATCTTGACAAATTACAATTAAAGCAACCAATAAATAACGTACTAAATCGTTCTCAGGATGCTAATCTGTTTCTTCAACTGAGACAGTCAGATCTGTGTGATGTCATGATGAGGTGTACTGTGGTTTCTAAGTCACAATAAACTCCTAAACACATAGCTTTACTTTTTATTTCTATTTTCAAGCACTAAAAGGTGAAAGAAACACATTTTCTTTTGACATTGTGTTGTCATACTGTTTTATTTTAGGTTGTAAGCCATTTGTGAAGATATCGTGACAAAAATTGTGTGTATTTAGATTCTACCCCGGTTGATCATCAGGAAAATCTGGATGGACATTTGGCAAAATGGGCTGTAGCTGCTGAAACACAGCAGTATGACATTATCACAGCATTTGAGCTTTCGAGTCTGAGCGTGACATCAGATGAAACACGGTAGCTGTATGAATACAGTCAATTGTTTCACATTTTTTTATGTAAGTATTTAAAAATGTGACATGTCAAATGTTGAAGTATGACTTTGACATCTGACCCTGGACCATCTGGACCAGAACTTTATCTTAATTACCAACCATGATCCTGCCAAAAGCCATTTTCGCCATTTTTTGTGATAGGTTTCAAAAACCTTTAAAGAGGACAAAAAGTGCAGCTAAGATAAAACGTCGATTAGGGAAATACAGGCAGTAGAGAAAAGAGAACGCAGAGTTATAGACGCATCGTAATACAGCGAGAATGTTCCCCTGTGGGTTTTTAACATCAGTGTGTGACAAACAGCACAGAGACTCAATGTTCAAACATTATTAAACAACTCAGTGCGTCTGGTGTCTCGCTACGCAGCACAGTTCAGGTTTTGTGTAACTGGCCATCCAAACATACTGCTCATTAGTGGACTAAAACAAAGTTATGGTATCTATTATTAAAATGTTTTAGCTCAAACACTTATATTTACTAGTTTCAGTGTAGAAATTGTGATGACTTGCTGCTGTTTTTGTGGTTTTATCTGATATAAAATGGATCATTTTTGCATTCTGGATGGCTGGGTGGACAGAACAACTTACCCGTTTTTTCTTTGTTTTGTTTTTTTTGTTGTTATTGTTTTTTCTCTTTCAATGTTTCGAAATATTACTGTTTGGTATTCAGTTTTATTAAAATGTCATTTTAAAAGTAAACACGTTTTAAAGACATTACACGTGATTCACAGCAGAACAATGGGTTCAAAAAAACAGTAAAATCTTTTTTTCTGAAAAACTTTATGTTTACGTTTAATGTCTGTACCGCTCGACTGGATGTTTAGTGCCCAAAATCAGAAATGACAATATATATCATTCAGGATGTGGATCTTTCAGGGAAAAAAACCCCCCAACACATTGACCGATCAGATCCTTGTATCTGAAACCAATAAATAGAAACTAAGGAGTTTTGGTGCTATTGTGATTGCTTTTCAGTTTTTCGGTGGACTTTCCAATATGGGGTCATCCTCCTCCTCCAGGAAATCATCAATAAACTCCACCACCTCTCCCTGCAGAAATATAAAACAAATCAGGAAGGGGTTTGTTTTGTTTCAGTTACATTTTTCCCACAGTGAATTAGCATAAAACCCTCCCGCTCACAGTTCAATCTGTGATTTCTCTCATACCTAGCATTACTAAAGAGATTACAGTGAAGACCTGAATAGTATTTACCTAAAACAACATGTAATCCTGGCTTAATGTGAGGCTGCCCTTATGGCCAGGGTCTTTGAGCTGCGTCATTATGAAGCCAAGAAACACAGTGTCATGCTGCCATCTAATGGCTGTTTTTCAGATTGCGGTCTGATAAACAGGACTAACATTGTACTGCAGGGTATCATCATGTGAGCGGACTGAAGACTACAAGGTTTTTTCCAGAAATCACACAAGGACAGAGCCTTTGAAAGACTAAAAAAACATAAAAATGAAATCTCTGACAGATTTTATGGCTATCGTGAAGATCTCTATTTTTCCCCAAATGGAGACTGTATTCAATTCATTTGAACAAAGATAACCCCTTGGCTTAAAACATCCTGTGATGCACCAATACACATAAATATAAGAAAAGAAGCACTCACCTCATCGTCGCTCACCAGGCGCTGTTTGGAAAACTCCAACATCTGTAGCTGCATGGTGGTCTGATTGTAGTACCGCACTGCCTCCTGCAGAACAAACACAACATTTTGTGTTAAAGTTACTCTGTTCACAAACGGGGAAAACAGCTGACGCTAGCTAAATCTTGTGAAACGTACTGGAATCTTAAGCTGGAAAACCATATACTGTATGCTCTTTTTAAATTCAAAGCAAACTCTTTTTCTATTAGATTTAAAGGACTTTCATATCTTTCTGTTAAATGTAATGCACACGCAGCAAATTAGCCAAACTTAAAATAAAACAGGAAATTGAAAACAGCTAGCTTGGTACCATCAAAATGTTGTCTGCGCCGTTCAAAGAAATGGGCCCCTAACCCAATAACAATACAACTATTTGTTTCTACAAGAAAACGTGTTTGTTCACTTCCTTGCTTCCTTTAGCAAAACCAGGCTAACTACTCATTGCTAAGCAATTGTGTATTTTGTTGTAGGCTACTAGGAATCACATGACTTGTGTTTTGGAAATAGCTACCTAGCCTTGCTCTGGTTGGTTACAAAGGCTTTTTGGCCTGTACTCCATAATGACAATTCTTGGAATTCAGAAATGAACTGAAAGCAATTTCAGGCTCACTGTCTACACTTCTAATTGTTAAGCCTTAAATGCAGCAGCCAGTTAGCTCAGATTAACATTAAGGCAGAAAACAGGGGAAAACAGCTAGACTAGCTATGTACAAAGGTAGTAAGATCTGCCTTCCAGCCTTAAGGTCAATAGTTAACATTGTTTCATCTGGGTTTTGTGTCGACGTTGATCACTTGCCATCAATCTGAAGTGCAAAGTTTGCAAACGGCTTCAGGCCCCTCCAAGTACAGACTAGTCCAGATTTTCCTGCTTGATTTTTTTTCTGTTAGTTTGAGCAGAGCAGCAAATACTCCACAGTTTTTCAAAAGAAGACGCTTTTGCTAAGATAAGTTCACAGGCTTCTTGCTGTTGTTAAAAATGCACCTCAAAAATACAAGAGTGGTTGTGATCTTCTCATTGGACTCCAAATGACATTAAATATGTTACTATTCACAACAACAACAAAAAAACCTTTGTCACTTAAGTATTTAATGCTGGGCATGAGTAATATTTGTCACAGTTTTAGCTGTCGGATCTAAACTCTGAACTGGAACCACTTGTGCTTCAGGTTGTGTGTAAGGTTTATGATTATTGATATGGTCTCACAGATCTCGGTAAGAAGTCCTCTTCTATCAGGTCCCACTGGCTTTTGTGGAACTTGTAATACGCCACGTTATTCTTCATAACTTCATCACTGGGATCAAAGAGCATGTAGCTGGCTGCACATGGTACAGCGTTCTTGAGGTCGTTCACTGAAACATAAAAATTAGGGCATAATTTAAAGATGCCATTGATAAAAGTCACATCACAGTAGACGCTAATCTTCATAACATCACCAGAATAGTGGATAGTTGCAGATGACATGTCAGCAAGAACAAAAATATGCTCACATTTGTAATAGGCAAACTGTAGATAGTGGTACATAGTGGCTACAAACTTCTCGACAACAAAGCCCCCTACGACTGGGGTCAGCTCACTTTCACACCTCACTTTTCTATCCAGTACCTCTATGTAGTGATCTGTAGAAGAGAAGAAACAGCAAGAGACATGATGAGTCACTAACACAGATGCAGAAGCAGCAATGGATGGAGGAGGACCAGGATTGTAACAGAACCAGGTATGAACTGACCAGCTATCGAGGGGTAGAAGTCTTTAAAGTCTTTGATATCTCTGGGGCCCTCGGACGCAGCCAGACACTCATCATACACCTTGAAGAAGTCTCGCAGAGCCAGCTCCATGTCTGACACAGAGGTACGGTAGTTATCCCCATTATACGCCCGCACTGAACGCACAAACAAGGCCTGGAATAACGAGCACACGAACAGGAAAATGCCAATCAGTTTTGGAAACTATCTACTGGGTTGAAAATACAACTCGCCTTAAGGTCATTGTTGTCCTCATTAGCATGATAATATTAATAATCGCTATCAATATTGTGAGCTATATTAGCAACATCGAGATTCAGTCATGGCTTTCATTAAAACAGCTGCAACAATTTCAAGAGTGTTAGTCATTCCAGCTCTAAAAATGTTGCAAAAGCTAAAAAAAAACCCAACAAAAAACACACACACACACACTAACATTTACAAAAGAGCAAGACTGTAGAAACTGACAATGAATATAATGAAGTTAAAACACATGACAAGTCTCTTCAGTTCTGATTTGTCCACAAAAAAGGTCCACAGGCCCAATTTGGTAACCACTTGAGACAGTAAATGACTCATCCCATATTGCCAGCGTGAGCTTGGCCAGTTCACCACAGGCTGCTACCACATCAACAAAAGGAGCCAATAATAGCTGTGTGTATTTCCACTATATCGTGGATCGAGGTTGGACTTTTTCTTTCAGACTATATTTTACGTGAACTCCTCTCTGTGCCTGTCAGCAGCAGTAGCTCAGTTCGTAGGCACTTGGGTTGGGAAGCAGAGGGTCAGCACTGCCAAGGTGCCCTTGAGCAAGGCACCAAAGTGCCCCCCCCCCCCCCACACACACACACACACACCTTTAACGCGCTCAGGAGCACCTGTTGGGGGCCGCTCTCACATTCTGACAACTCTCCATTAGTGCATGTCCATAGGATCCTCTTTGTGCATGTGTACAGTATCAGCCTATGCGTGTAGCATCATTTGATTCTCATTGAGTGTAAAAACATAACTTCCCCATCAGGGATCAATAAAGTTAATCTTCAACTTCTAGAATGAGAACCAAAAATAATATGTGTAGGAGTGTGCTTGTGTGCATACCTCATAGGATTTGGTCTCAAGGTCTTTGAGGTGTTCTTCGGCTCCGGGCATACTCTTGTAGTA
Source organism: Symphodus melops (assembly GCF_947650265.1). Lineage (NCBI taxonomy): Eukaryota > Metazoa > Chordata > Actinopteri > Labriformes > Labridae > Symphodus > Symphodus melops. The sequence continues at coordinate 14,460,575 of NC_136708.1, read as the reverse complement.
GGCCATGTTCCTCTGCATCATCTCGTCATCCGGGTGCTTCAGCAGGAAGGTATGAGCTGCAGACACAGCTTTGGCCAGGTTGTCAGACTGGTAGAAAAATAACATAATCACGCATGGCAACCATGTTTCTTTCTTTTTGCTTTTCATTATATGAAATAATGAAGATTATGGAGGTATTCATAACCAAGATAAATCAATCCTGAGTAACTGAACATATGCTTGTTTAATCATATCACAAAGCTGCAGCAGAGTTATAAGATATCTACTTGTGCCGATATATGAAATCATACCAGGAAAAAAATCAAGCCAACATGTGCTTGCTGTGGTTGTTCAACTCAAATTCACAAATAGTAAGGAAGTTGTGTAAAATTCCTTTATAATCACATAGTGGGAGTCGGGTGGGATGTTGTAGTTAACAAAAGATGCACAAACAAGTGTGAGGCTCTTGTGGAATCCAAGTAGTTTAAAAAAAACAACATTACCTTAAAAGTACATTTGCCCCAATGGAATTACAGATTAGCAGCAATGTTATGTGGCAGGGATTGGTATTATTATCTCTGAAAAAGCACATTCACTGAAACAAATTTCCCCATTTTGTGTTTCCATTTGTTGGTGTAGAAAGCTGTCTCTTTATGTTTCAAAACGTATTCACAATATTTCTGGTATTTATATTATCACACCACCTTGCAATCATGAATGTGTGAATGAACAACAGCAACTTGTAGTTCCTCCCTTTGACTGCACTGTTTAACATAAAACAGTCAGTGTGAAATAGTTTGTGCAGTCATCCATGAAGAAGCTGATGATGACCAGTTCTAATACTCTAACATGTCTTTAAAACTATTCTTTTGGAATTTTACTTGACAACAAAATATGTGTAAATGTATTGCTGCGGGAAACTCATTTCTGGAAGTCTCTTAAATCCCCCCCCCTCTCTTCCGTGCATCCGTGGCACGTACGTGACGTCAGGACGTATTTCAAGGTTGTTATTAGTGATGTGAGAAAAAAACTGCGGGTGCATGGTGTCCACATTGAGAATTCAGTAATTCACTTATAATTAGACAGCTATATGATTCATTCTGCTTTTAGGTAGTTTAGACCTCCTGATGGCCTCAAACAATCAACCTTTGCTTACTTTGAAATATGCGTACTGCAGGTATTTGTACGGCTCTCTCCTTTCAAACTCCTCTATGGTGTCCCTGCTGGGCATGGTTTGCCTGAAAGCAGGCAGCCCCTGTTTGCAGCGCTTCAGGCACTGCGCCCTCTTCATCACGTTCCCAAACGCCCGCAGCTCTGGAAACTCCTCAAACTTTTGCTCGTCGTCCAGCCTCACCGAGCTGCAGTTGAGGTTACAGAAGGCCTCGCTGTCCCGAAGCAGCCGGTAGAGCCGTAGAGACACCTCCATATAGTCCACTGTCTCCTTCCACTTCTCCCCGGTGTACTGGTCCAGTGCGTATTTGTATGCGGACTCCAAAGGCATGAGCTCGTTCCTCGGGAAGCTTCTGAAGCTGTATTTCTCATACTGGGAGTTTACCACGGAGGTAAAAAACGCGATTAAAAGCGCGGAGAAGAGTTGTGAAGAAGTGGAGGGTGCCATTTTTAAAAAAGTTTGGTTACTTGGTGGAGGACGGCTGGTTTGTTGGGATGATCCCGGGCCGGAGGTGTGCGTGGGTCATTAGGACCGCCTCAAGTTCCACCACGTATCCAGACAAAAGTTCCCCTCCCCCGGGCACAGACTCAGAAACGGGTGTGGGCTGCTGGAGCTGCTCCTCCCACAAAATCACATAAGTAAATCACTGCTCTTGTTCTGTCTTCTTTTTTTTTTTTCTACAGTAGATGTAAAAGCTGACAGAGAGAACACTTTTTACAACCCCTTGAACATGACTCGGGAAAAGAATCTTGCACTTTTAATTTTTTTTAATTAAATTGTCAAGTATAACAAGGAGCACGCTATCTCATGAGATACTTTAACTTTTTCCCCTAACACATCCACTCATTTCTCCGGGCGAGAGTTGAGCGTCCCACCCCTCCTCCCACTGCCACGTAGAACATTCCTGCCTGTTGTGCACCCTGAAAAAGGCCCGAATCCCACCAACTCAACAAGATCACTGCAAAACCTTATGTTACAGAAAGCGTGTGTCCTCATGTGACAACATTAAAACCAGACTACACTATCGGGTGTATCAAGATGCCTGTTGTTCATCATTCTGGTTTAACTGGATCCAAAAGGGGGGGATGTTTCAGCAGCTGTGTGGAGACCCTTACGTTAACACGTTGACACATCTACAGAGTCTACACTGCGCAAGAGCAATACGTGGTGCCCAAAACTATCTCATTCAATCCGAAAATGAGTAAAGGCAGCCGGAATGAAGCTGTGTGGGCCAAGGAAGACAGTCGGCTCTGTCAAAATAAAAGCACATTTGTCTTCTTAAGATTACATTATATGTTATGCGTCACGTACAGATAGTGGAACATGCATTTAAGCTATTATTCATTTGCGTTTTATAGTTTAATATTTAAATTAAGGGCTTTAGCAAAGGTGTTATCTTAAGTTTAACAGGATGTTGTGCACATTTTGTCTGACTTGATGTTCCTTCACTGGGACATGGGGGGGGGGGGGGGGGGGGCAGGACTATCATCCAAGTCAGAGGAAACCGAACTAACAGGGAACAGGGAGCCAGCGCGTATACACAGAGGCCGAGCCTACAGTTCACAGTATCGCTTAATAGTTTATCGGTAGTGAAAATGATCCAGTGCATGCAGGTGATGTTATTTCTCTCTGTTCTGGTGGCGTTTGCTGCCTGCAACGCTCCTCCGGTACCGTTAGACGACATCTTCATTGAGAAAACTTTCGTGCCGGAGCAATGTGTACGCGCAGTTAAAGTCGGGGATTATGTTAGGTATCACTACAATGGCGTGTTTCCGGACGGCAAGAAGTTCGACTCAAGGTGAGTATTGATTCAGTAAATGATTTATTGTTTTACTCTTACTGGTACCGTGCAAAGCAGATCAGAGTCAACGGTGCAAACAGCGTGCGTGATGCGTAAAAGTGCGCGTTGACTATTGAGCCACGCAGGCAAGGCTGAGCTCTGGATCCATTTATTCTTCATCTCAATTCTCCAAAACGTTTACATGCTTACATGAATAAAAACGGACAAAGAAAAACCACCACTTAATACAGATTGAGTTTTGTTAACTGGAACTTCCCTGAATATATTTTTTTCCAATTTAAAAACTTTAAATGTAACTGCAGTTAACAAACAGAGGATCACTTGTAGTGATGAATTTAGAATCTCTTGAATTGACTTTAAGACAGCCCATGCCCTCGATTGACCTAGAACAAGTGCAGCTTGGTTATGGACAACTTCCCATGCTCCCTAGACCCCCAGGGACCCCAAAAGCCACAGGTCCACTGTGTGCTTCTTCTTTTGGGTGTACAGTCAAATGCACCTTTGTAATCAGCGTCATTATGCTGTATCAATAAGCTTTTAGATGCCAAAAGACCTAAATATACTATGTGGGATAAGCATGAAACATTCAAACAAGAATTTGGTGCTTTTCTACAGTCTGGATCAGTGACTGTTGTATGAGGTTTATTCTTAATAAACTGTAACCTGAAAAGTTGTGGTTTATTTGTTTCAGTTATGACCGTGGCAGCTCCTACAATGTGTTTGTGGGCAAGAAGCAGCTGATCGAAGGGATGGATAAAGCTCTGGTGGGGATGTGTGTCAACGAGAGACGACTGGTCAAGATCCCACCTCACCTGGCGTATGGATCACGAGGATATGGTGTGTATATTAAAAAAAATGTGTCCCTTTTTGTTATAACTTTAATGACTGTTTTTTTTTAGAAACAGTCAGGATAGAAAACAACAACGTTCTCTATTAAATATGAGCACATGCTGGTGTTTATTCCTCAAGCGAGTCACAGACGAGTGAGTACACAGCTGGCACAGATCCAAATAACAGTAAGAGAATTTGTCGGAAATTGGCAGAAGAACAAGGGGTGAGATATAGTATTGTGTTATTTGTGGAGTCAACTAGCGCAGAGAGGAAGTGGGCTGCACCGAGGCATCCATGTTGAATGATGTCAGAGGAACGTCACAGACCAGGAAGCCATTCTGGATAAAGGTTTTCAGCTTCTTGTAACTGTGCAGTGATTATTAGAGCATCAACTGCAAGATATTCAACTTTTCAAATCTTGGCAACATGATTTATTCTAGGCAGCAATCCACTGTAGAGAGTTTGTGTCATACAGTGTTGAGAGAAATGCAGATGATTGTACTGGGGAAAAAAACCCATTCACAAGTATATACTGGAATGTCATTGTGTGTGTGTGTGTGTATGTATGTGTGTTGGTGGTGGGTGGAGGAGCATGTGTGGACACGTAAAAACTGAAGCGTGTATCATAATGAGGGAAAGTAGAAAACACAGAAGTGGGACTTTGGAGAAGGTAGATTAAAACCAGAAAGAGACTGCCAGGACTACTCTAGGACTACAGTCCTCCTCCACTTCCTCCTCCTCTCATCTCCGTTCCTTCACCTTCTCCTCCTTTTCTCTGTCACCTGAACTCTCATTGAGCGAACAGGCAACTCCAAAGGCATACCAGCTGTGAGAGATCACCATTTACTCATATATATATATATATATATATATATATATATATATATATATATATATATAACAATAACAAAAATATAAGAAACTTCAGCTTTGAAATATTTGCTGTTGGAATATGTTAATTATCAATACAGTTTTAACACATTCTTTTATATATTTACTTATTACATCTTACCAATATCACACTTTAATTTTTATAATTACAGACCGTATTAAACACAAAAATAATAAGTAATTAAACAACCAAAACCTACCAGGAACTAATAACAGTTAGATTGATAGTTAGTTATTCATCAATAGTGAATGAGTGTGGAAATATATAGACAATTCATCAAGATTGAACTCAATCAATTCATATATTTACTGTGTATGAGTTCTCTTTGTTTATATTTCTCTAGACTGCAGATGACAAGAGAGTGAGTTTTGTCTTTGCTCTCATCTTCAGGTGACATCATACCTCCTGACTCCATCCTCCATTTTGATGTCCTGCTCCTCGACGTGTGGAACCCTGAGGATGGCGTCCAAATCAACACTTACCACACGCCCTCCGTCTGCTCAAGGAAGGTGGAGGTGTCTGACTTCATCCGTTATCACTACAACGGTACCCTGCTGGACGGGACGCTCTTTGATTCTAGGTTTGTGTTTTTGTAAGAATCCCTCATTCACGCACAAAGATGCCTCCACACACCATCGGTAACCTCCCTTCTCCATCCTTTCCTGCAGCCATACCCGTATGCGTACCTATGACACGTACGTCGGGATTGGTTGGCTGATTGCGGGTATGGATCAGGGCCTTCTGGGAATGTGTGTTGGGGAGAAGCGCATCATTACTATGCCACCATCACTTGGATATGGAGAGAACGGAGATGGTGAGTTTTTCCATTGGGAATAAAGAAGATTAAGAAATACGATGGAAAGCAACAAGTGCTGCAATGCACACTTAGGACACTTGGTGGCAGTATTTAACAGTTTGAGTATACATTTTACTTTGTTTTATTAAGACATGGAATATTCACTGCTTTTATCCCTAAATTCCAACCCTGACCAATTCATCTGAATAAATTGCATTGCTTCACACAGGCACAAAAAGCATTTCAAATATTTCACAAGTTAATAACAGATTATAAAAAAGCAATACAGTTTAAGGTTAAAACAGTAGGTAAAAAGAAGAGTTGAATTCCCCATCTCTAAATTCCTTCTTGATAACCAGACACTTAAAAATCACAGAAATTAAATGTAGAAGACGCTTTTTACATGGTTGTAGATTTAAATGAAGTCTTCATAATACCTCTCTTAAAACATACTTGCCTCCATGTTGACTTCAACATGTCTTCCTTTTCTCTGCTTCAGGTAGCGACATCCCAGGACAGGCGTCTCTGGTGTTTGACGTTGTACTTCTGGACCTCCACAACCCTAGAGACGGGATCACAGTGACAAATCAGAAGGTGCCAGAGTCCTGCACGAGGAAGACCGTCACTGGAGACTTTGTACGCTACCACTACAATGGCAGCCTCCTCGATGGAACCTTTTTTGACTCCAGGTATGTGTCAGTGTTTGATTTTCTTCCTGTTGAATACACAGAAAGACTCAGTACAGTTTTAGATTTTATATTAAAATGAAGTCTGTTGTTCTTGAAGTGTCCTCCAGGAGGTGGCGTCTCTCTTTGCACCTAAGACTCATAAAGAGAGGAATCGAAACTTTAAAACCACTATAAATTTCCTGTTTACATTTAGTAAAATTGCATTCCTAGTATTAGTTTTTAAGCTCAGGGAGATATTATTTATGGCCTTTAATTTAATTAAAATGTCTCAAATCAATCTATGTAATATAAGGAAATGGAAAAATTTAACTCTAAAAGTGAATTAAACATTTCTTCTTTGACTTAAAGTTGTCTCCTTATCAAAGAATATTATTCTCTGAATAAACACCACCTACAAACTACACAAGTTACCAATTCATGCTCTGTCAAATAACATTAAACATTTTTTTTACCTTGAACATAAAAGGCATGTTATTTCTAAAGAAAAGGCTTTGAGTGTGGCAGTGTTCTTCACATCCGATGCATAAACCACAACCCGCTTTTAAGCTCCGGCATAAACTATGCACATGTCCTGCACAGGTTGCAGTGATACATGCAGCTGCAGCTGTATATTAGCTCTAACCGACAGTCTTCATCTGGTTAGGGTTAGGGTATGGTATAGAATCACTTTTGGAGATAATTTCAGAGGTTAGGGTTAGACGTTTGACTCAGACATATACAATCTCAACAATAATAATGGGAATCTACCAGGGGTAAATAAATACATTCTAATGACTTCAAACTTAACCAAATAAGTGATTTCCTGGTTTCACTGGTCAGCTTTGACAGCAGTTATTTTATAAGACTATACAAAAATAACATCCACCTGCAATTGCACATGCTTTGAGAGCATCATGACTTCTTTATATATGGTAAGCAGGTCATGTTGACACTATAGTCTACGGTATAGATCTTTAATAAAAATGATTAGTTCAGGGTCTCCCTTTTAGGACAAATATGAAAACTCCTACAACTATCCGTAAATTTGCAATTCAGACTTTTTTACCTACTGTAACATACAGTATGTTATGCAGTAGAGTCGAGGCTGTCGTCAATAACTTTTAAGTCCAGGTGGGAGCAAATACTGCAAGCAAATACATGCAAATGCGTTGTTTTGGCCTTTGTAATATCTTTAAAAATATCTCTGTATTGAAAGTTTCAGTTCACTTTTTTTTTAAAGGTTAGGAGCTGGTGTTCAAAAATATTTATACTTGCACCAGCCCAGCCTACACAGATTAAACTATTATATATTATAGCCTTCTTGTTGCCTTTAACAAATTCCTTACTCACATTCTGGACTGACCTCAAGGTCAGTCCGTAATCACACTCACAACTTCCTCACACACAACTCCTGACTGGAATTGGAGGTGCTTGTATTGTGCAGTGTTACCTCCACGAGTAATACAAAAAAAGAATGAACTGATAAAAAGTACAGCATTGATGAAGATCAATAAATAAAGTTATACTCTTTAGTATGTTATTATTCCAAACATTAGAATACAAGTCCACCACAGTAGTAAGGTGTGTCAGTAGTGTTGTTCAGTGTGAATTATGTATTTAGTCTAAGAAAAACTATCTGTAAAATTTCTTTTATTTCTTAATTTTTTTCTTCTATGTGGCAGTGTAATAACAGTTGTACTTGAATTTATGTACAACAGTTACTCCCGTAATCGTACCTATGACACCTATGTGGGACGAGGCTATGTGATTGCCGGCATGGATGAGGGTCTGATTGGAGTCTGTATAGGAGAGAAACGCACCATTACCATCCCACCACATCTGGCATATGGAGAGGAGGGTACAGGTGTGTAATGCTCTGCTCCTAGGTTACAGAAATGGTCTCTCATCTTTATTCTGTATTAATACGTTTTTGCTTTCCAGGCTCAAAGATCCCTGGTTCAGCTGTGCTTGTGTTTGACGTGCACATCATCGACTTTCACAACCCGTCGGACAGCACTGAGGTCGTTGTCACCTACAAACCAGAGGAGTGTGAGAAGCAAACCAAAAAGGGAGACTTTATCAAATACCACTACAATGCTTCTCTGTTGGATGGCACCTCCATCGACTCCACGTGAGTAAACTTGTGTGAGACACTTCAAGGCCTCCAGGGACAGAAAAACACTGTGTTGTGAAATGTTACACGTCCTGTATGGTCATCAGCACAAGAAGGGTGGTTATCATGAGGAAAATATTGAAGGTACATTCAGATATGACTCATGGGGGGAAAAAAAGTAATTGAACCCTTACTGTGTTGGAAAAAGACACAACAAGCATGCTCTCTGCTTTGTCCTTGAGCATTGTTTTTACATTACTTTACACAACTGGCAGTCGATGGTCTAACCCGACCTATACTATACGATACTGTTTGTCATTGAAATCTCTATAACATTTCATGGTGAGAAATTCCCCCACTGGCCACCACAGCCGCAGTCACACTGCCTGAGCACAATTACATATTGGACATAACGTCGTAATACAGCATGCATGGGTTGTTTCTCAATTGTCAATGATGTGTAGATGATAAAGAAATATCTATTCTTTACAAAGAAGAACATGTATACATTCCACTATGGGGGTTCCTGTCTTAGATTTATGTATTTCTGTGTCACTCAAGGGGCAACACAGGTCTCAGATATAAATACTACATAGTTATTGGTTTACAAATTCAAAGGAGAGCAGTACTAACCTTTGTCCCTAATATGACACTATGCATGCTTTATGTTATTATGAAGCGGGCTCAGTTTACAAATAGGTGGACTTGAGAAATATATATTTCTAAATTGATGCGCAGTCGAGCATGACAGCTACTTAACTGACTATGCAGTTTATGTTAAGGCATCAGCTAAAGCAGTAAATTGATTCAAAAATTAAAAAAGACATTCAGTCCAGTCTGCGTCCGCACATCGGAGAACAACGCAGACAACATGACAGCTACTTTGTGACTTGTTTTGAGTGATTGTAGTCAGATACAGCCATAAAACTATGGATTTCTTTATAATGAAGGCTGTCAGCGTTCTGTGCCAGAGTGCTTGTGCTCGTGCATGAAGTGTATTGTGCCATTTAACGCCATTAAATACTCAATGTTGACTTTATTTGTTTCAGGTACAATTATGGGAAAACATACAACATTGTGCTGGGAGCCAATCAGGTGGTTCCTGGGATGGAGGATGGACTAATTGAGATGTGTGTGGGAGAGAAGAGGCACTTAGTAATCCCTCCCCATTTGGGCTATGGGGAGAGAGGAGTCAGTAAGTAAAGCACAAACATATTCAGACAAAAAGCATAAAACTTAAAAAATACAACTTGTCAAGTCTACAGTGTTATCATTCTACAGTTATCATTCCTGAATTTCCCTCGGGATCAATAAAGTATCTATCTATCTATCTATCTATCTATCTATCTATCTATCTATCTATCTATCTATCTATCTATCTATCTATCTATCTATCTATCTATCTATCTATCTATCTATCTATCTATCTATCTATCTATCTATCTATCTATCTATCTATCTATCTATCTATCTATCTATCTATCTATCTATCTATCTATCTATCTATCTATCTCATCGTTAGCATTTAAAGAAATCTTTTTAAAGTCCTCAAATATACTGTTCGTATTTTAAATTCTTTGCCAGTTGAATAATTGGGTCAGATAAGAAATGTAGTTTAGAAGGATGCAAACTTGTCTTCAACACAGTGTAAATGAGAACATTGATGTAAAATGTCCATTACAATAGTTTGCTGCTACTATTAAAGCTGTTTGTATGTGATCTATAGCTGACGAAGTTCCAGGCAGTGCTGTGATGGTGTTCGACATCGAGCTTGTTGACATGGAGGAAGGACTTCCTGAAGGCTACATGTTTATCTGGAACGACGATGTGTCACCTGACCTCTTTGCTGAGATGGACATGGACGAGAACAAGCAGGTGGAGCCCTCTGAGGTATGTGATTGCCCATATTTCAGTGGTGGATATAGACTTTTTTTGATTGGGGTGACACAACTGGGACCCTAACTTATGCAAGGATGGAATAACGTACTGTATGTGTAACATACACACAAATAAATGTGAATTATTAGCCATTATTAAATCTTAATCTAATCTTAATCATTATTTAAGAATTAATTATCTAACAATGTTTTATTCAGTGTATATTGTTGCAACATATGAATATTCTGAGCTTCAAGGACTTAAAAGAAGAGTCCTTTAAGATTTTAAAGCACTAATGAAAGGAAATAGGCCACATGGAAATGCAAACAAGCAGCGTGCATCACAGCTGATTTTATTTTATTTTAGCATAAATCCTGCCTCTTTCAATGCAAATAGTAGATTAGGATTTTGTGCTGGCAAATGAGATTTGATGGGGTTGCTAGGATATGTACCCCTTAATCCATCCTGGCTAAATATTCATGTTTGATACCCCCTGTTTTTCTTTAATTGATCCTGACCCTGTCCTTTTTTTCGACAGTTTACTGACTACATCATGCGACAGGTGAATGAGGGAAAAGGCCGTCTGGCACCTGGCTTCGATCCTTATCGCATCATCGATAACATGTTCTCCAATCAGGATCGAAACGGTGACGGAAAGATCACAGAGGCCGAGTTCAAACTTAAAGCAGATGAATCCACCCATGATGAACTATGATGGGACTGAGTGAAGAAATTCAGATCAGGGTGTAGGCCGCAGGTTCAAAGAGTCACATGAAATGCGGGGGGGGGGGGGGAGTACCCTCTCGGTACTCAAAATGTGTATGTGGGTGGTAGAGCAGAAAAGGATATTAAATGTGTAATGTACGTGTGGAGTGAGAAATGTGCCAAGAGATTATTTTTAACTCCAAGACTTAGATGATGGTGAAAGAATAGGATATTTTTTTGGACTAAATATTGGAAAAGCGAACCGCTTGTTTAAGGACTTACATGACAGTGAATGACTTAAAATGTTTGTTTATGTCCTGTCCTTTAAAGTTCATGTCATGTTTTATGTGGAGTTTTTTTACATTTTTATTTTTTAAGGGTACAAAAGCACCACTCCTGTGAGAGAAAACAAAAAAGGCCTCACTCTCTACAACACTCCTTTATGAATTAGTTTTTGTTGAAATGTTATAGTTGCATATGTTTTGGTTTTTTTCTGAAGTTGGTGTCAGCTTCCATTGACAGCCTTCCAGGAGCAACACATCAGTCATCCTTCACTGTTAAACATTGTGGTGGAGGTCATAGTTGCTAAGAGTTGCATCACATGTAGTGATGAAAAGTTGTTATGATACACAAAGGAAGTAAGTAAAAGATTTCAGCACATAGTTGCTAGTTTACTTTATACCATTCACTGTTTTACTTTTAAACATTAAGATTCCTTCTGTGTTTTCTGCTGTTCGATTAATCCATAACAACACTGAAAGGTCAAAGATCGTAACATTTTTTGGGGTGGATTTCAATTCTTGTATTTTGCTGTTGGTCAACAAGGTATACCAACCATGGGTTGTTGTTGTCCTCATCCAAATGTCCGCACATGACAGTAGTCGAAGACTTTGTGTGTGTGTGTGTGTGTGTGTGTGTGTGTGTGTGTGTGTGTGTGTGTGTGTGTGTGTGTGTGTGTGTGTGTGTGTGTGTGTGTGTGTGTGTGTGTGTGTGTGTGTGTGTGTGTGTGTGTGTGTGTGTGTGTGTGTGTGTGTGTGTGTTATTGTTTTTATGTGCGAGAAAAAGAGAGTAAGAGTGTGTGAATATGTTTTTTCACTCAGGAGAATACTGGGGCTTATTGATTATAAAATCTGATTAAATGACCTGACCGTAAGATACTACCTTTGCCTTTTTTGTACTTGAATGTGTTCATCATCTCTATTTGTTTTTAGAAACATTACCTTCATTGCATCAACTACATTTGGTCAAACTCTGAATTTATCAAAATGCTCCTGCAACTTGATATAAAGGATGAAGTGTATAAATGACCTGATTGTGCCCTCCCAGGTTTTCGAAACAAAATCATGAATACACTTTATTAAGTAGTACGGGAAAAGGCTGACTCAGTTAAAAAGCAAAAAAAAATCAAATCTAAAATCCAAATTCTCCCACTGAAAACAGAGATATTGTTCTTTTGTAGTTTCTCCCTGTAGATGATAAAGAAATCGCTGCTGACGCTGACACTTTTTATTTACAAAGTCGAGATACAGCATCAATCCAGGTTAGCCATGGTACCTGGGAGAGTCACAAGTCGAACAAAGAAAGAGACTGGTATTTATACAGCATTGGTCAAGCAACATCTGAACATTTACATCCTTATTTGGGCTTAGGTCAACTAATGTCATTCAGGTCAGCGTCTTCTCCTACATCCTGCCCTTGTTGAGTCGCTGGGGAAAGTTGTTGATCCGTGTTTTATGGTGGCTTTTATCTCCCCACTTTAATTGCTTTATCTGGGCCGAGTGTGGATCTCGTCAGGTTTGCTCTACAGGACTATTGTCTCGACATGGTTTGGCGAGAGTAAATAGTACGCTTTTAGACTTGCTACTTCCCATCGGTCAGATGATGGGAGGAGGATTGGTTACCTCTCCTACTGGAGTACTGACCCACTCAGGCTCTCACCCTGTGGTCTCTGGTTCTATCAGCAGGGTTCAGATCCTTCGTCTATGTTTAACCTCTCTGGTTAGTGGAAGATCTGGGGAGAATGTTCTTACCTTGTGGGATCCTGTTGCTCCTCCGGATTGGTGCCCGTAGGTGAAGAAATAGTAAACTAGTCTTATTTAGTGTAAATCTTACAATGGCAGACTTCCTTTTATTGAGTTTTAAAAATACACAACAATTAATCCAATAATTGGTTATAGATATTCTAAATCCCTCCTGGGTGTAAGCTCATATCTTCTTATTTAAGCTGCTTGTCTCTCTCATATGTGAGGCTCTGAAGGTTCAAGACGAACTGCTCAGGAGAAAAAAGTCTATGCTGCTCTGACTCTATCACTATAGATACTGTTGCAACGTGAGTACAAATATGTCATAATAATTTCCATAAAACTGTTACAGGGGCAGGGTGGTTTTTGACAACCCTTCTATGTTAGACAGAACTGGGTGGTTTATGATGACCATTTTATAAATCATCATTACACAAGCAAAAATAAGCATTCAAGCGTGAACGAATATGGACTTCCTCTTCTGTTGCACTTCCTCTTTTCTCTGGCAGTTGGTAGTGGTGGTGGTTGCGTTATCAAGTGAGGCAGGCCAGATGACAGTTCATTTTGAGATCTCTCAACACCTTCCTTATGTTTCCTCAGGACACATGACCTCAAAGTTTACAATTCACTGTGGGGTGACTTCCTTATCTCCTCCTGTGTATCCTAAGGGTCATCATCTGTTTTACTCATGACTTAGACCCTAACAATACCAAATTGTTATCCTTCACGTTCCCTTCACGACCACTAATAATGTCTTCGTTAAGAAACCCAATCAAAAAAGGACGAACTAGGGGCGGCTGTGGATCAGTGGGTAGAGTCATCGTCTGTCATGATCCCCAGCTCCTGCGAGCAACATGTCCGAAATGTCCTTGGGCAAGACACTTAACCCTGACTTACTCCCCCTGCTCTGTCAGGTTGTATGCAGTTCGCTGCTCCTGTGGTTGAACGCTTGGTGTGCTAATTCCCCCACATGGACAAATAGAGTTTCTGAGGAACCAAGTGCCTGAACTCTACATTTTTTCAAAAGTTTCGATCGTCAGAGACTAAGTCCCCAAAAGGGGAATTTTTTGTTCAGAGGGGGGTCAGTTGGCCGGAGCCAAAAAGATTCCCGATCAACATTTTCAAAGCCTTTTTATAGCCAATCGGTCTTTTTGTCTCAAATTTTCGAAAAACCACCTGTCTGAGTGAGGGTGCGTGTGTGTGTGTGTGTGTGTTTGTTTGTCTGTAAGTGGGTGAAGAGATGCATCAAGAGATCACTGATGTCATCTTCAGGTCACATACGTCTTGTGTTTGTATATATGTGTGTGTGTGTGTGTGTACATGTGCACGTTAATGTGTAATTGTAAGTGTATACTTTGTGTAAGTGTGTTCAATGCTGCAGGTGCACTCGCCTTTGTGCTTAGGTCACATTCACACCTCGATGCCTCTTAAAGGTCACATATCTAAACACCGCTCACCCAGAAGTCACCATAAGCTTCTCGTAAGTTCAAACCGGTACAAACCGGCACATCTCAAAACCACACGCTATCATAGCTTGTGGTTCATCGCTGCATACGGTTTACCAGAACATTGTCAGGGTTACATCATCAATTAAAACAAAAGAAAAAAGAAAAAGACGATGCTTGCAAGAACATGAGATTACGTATGAGCAAACGAAAGCAGTTATGATTATATGATAGGTTGAAATGGATTAAATGATCATCAAAATACAGAAATTGCAAAACAAACTCACCAAATTGCCTAATCTTTTCTAGCATTTTCAACATCAGATTCTTTAATGTTAACCCTAAGAACACTAACTACTTTACTGAAGAATTTACTTCACTTTTAATGCCATGCATTATTCTTTGTCGATGTAGACCTCGACTTGTTATCTACAGTCTTGAGCCTAAACCAACTATGACTCAAGTGACATCACTTGAGGTAATTTCGCATAGAGGCATCCTTTTGACCTGAAAATACATCTAAATATGTAAAATTGATTTTGGTTTCCCTTTAACAATAGCAGATCAAACAAGAACTGTTTTCTTTTATGGAATTAGGACAGCACTCTCCCAAACATCTTCCTCACCCTCTAAATTATCTGAAGACAGGGGCCCTGGAGTAAAACATTCCAATGTGGGGGTAGCTTTCTTAGATTTATGTATTTCTTTTTTGTTTTTTTTTGTTTTTGGCCTTTAATGATAGAGGGAGGAAGGTGGATAGAGTCGGAAAGGGGGGAGAGAGTGGGGAGAGGCATGCGGGAAATGGGCCACAGGCCGGACACGAACCCGGGCCGCCCGCGCGCGAGGACTGAGCCTCAATACGTGGGGTCGCGGGCACTGCCGCTGCGCCACCGGCGACCCCAGATTTATGTATTTCTGTCGGTTTTTTTGTTTTGTTTTTTACAAAGACAAGAAAACTATCAACCCAGAGAGGGAGAGAGAGAGAGAAACAGACAGACAGACTCTGGCATTTATATAGCTGGGTCCTGGTCTTTGTCTGTTGCTGGGTCCTGGGCTGATAATGGGCTTACAGCTACTAGACCTGACTCCACATGCATCTCGCTGGTTCCTTCTGTAGTTTCTTTGTCTTGGGAGATGATATGCAGGTGATGAAGAAATGGCTGCTGACAATGACTTGCTTTTATAATGTTTATTCACAAACACAGTACAGCATCAATCCAGGATTTCCATGGCACCTGGGAGAGTCACCAGCATATTGTGGACCCTCTCGAAGGAGACTGGTATTTATAAGGAACTGGTCAATGCCATACAAGAACATCTGTGTCCTTATTTGGACATACAGTAGGTCAACAACTGGCATTCAGGTCAACACCAAATCCCCACAACATGCCTTTATCTTATCTGGACATTGCAGAGACATGGGGATAACCGCTTTTGTTCTATCCCTTACTATGCATCCAATGGGTAAACCTCTTCATTAAAAGCAAACAATACCTAGCTGTTACATTACACATTCCAAAGGAAAGAATATTGCCGGAGGAGCCCAGGCCGAGGACGTCTCCACTGAGTGAGACTGTGTTATCGCAATGTTATCAGCGAACTCTGAGAGGCGCCAAGGTTGTCTCCGCAGCACACACAGTGTTTTCGCCGGCTATTGTGATTGAGAACATTCTGACCTGAGCGAGCCCGGGGAAGCCAGGCACACACGCACACACAAACATATGATGCACGCTCCTTGCACACACCCGCCTTCCAACTCCCCCCCCAAAACACTAATTGCTTAGCTAAAAGTTCACATAATTGTCTATACCACACTATAATTCACTTCACTTCTACTGTTCTTTCTCTCTCCTCTCTTCTTGTCTCTGTCCCTTCAACCTCTTCATCTCTCTCTCCTGTCTCATCCTCTGTTGAATTTTTAAAATCAAAAGCTAAAGCACACAACTGAGTCATGATTACTGTAACTGTGGTGCCATGTTGAGTCACATTATTACTTATCCATTCAAATAATATTGTTGGTGGATGAATTCATACTGTGACAGACGATGGCCTTGAAATATTCTGATTCATTGCATGTCCTTTCATTTTTCCAGCCTTGGCTACAATTTACATCTCTAATGTGTATTCGTTGCATCTGTAGACTCGTTCATGATGTTTGTCATTCATTCTTATTTCAATTCTCACCTTTCCTCCTCTGATCATCCTCTGCCTTTCTTGCTGCAACAAATGATAATTTGATTAGGCTAATGCAGCCTCTTAACACTGCGCTGCATCTTTCCTCCGATTCATTGAATTGCTGTTCTAAGACTAAACCTGCAATCATGTCGCGACTGTGTTTACTTTCTGTTTTAATTAAACGAAACTTAAGGAGAAAATACCGCTGTTGTAGACAAAAAAAAACAAAAAACGAAAAATTAACATAGAAAGTAGTTTGATTTACTAAACCTGAACAAAGTGTGAAAAAGTAACTAACAACACATTTGGCTGACTTGGCTTCCTTTACCCACTGACAGCCTCAGAGGTATCCCAGCGCGTGTGGTCAAACCGAAGGGGGCGGAGTGATCGACAACTTCTTCTATTAAAGTCCTCCAGCTGCACGCAATCAAATAAACTTTTGAGACAGAGGAGGACTAACAAAAGTGCTGCTGAGATCGATGTGGGCGATTTGCCGACATATCTGGTCGCGTTTTTCCAGTTGCCATGATTGGAGCAGCAAGGTTTTATCTTGTGTCGACTCTACAGTCTTCACTCGGGTTATCTTTCCGCTGAGAAGAATCGAGTGCTTTTTTTTTTCTCAACGTCGAGATAACGTTTGACGATGGAGAACATCAGCTTGAGCTGCCAGGTAAGTGAATATGTCTGAGCTAGATATTTAAAAAGTGTGTAACGACAAACTTATGTGCGAAATCAACGAAATGTTTGACATTGATGAGTTTGTTTCCGACCAAACCAAACTGTCATGTGTTTTTATATTTCTCTTACTGCTGTATGTAGTCCTTGTATGGTTTGAACCTTTTGAATGTTTTAGGAATTTCATGTCTCTATTCAGTTAAGTCATTTTATATTTTGTCTTACTGTTTCTTATTTTATTTTTTTTAATTAAAACTTGTTTTTAATTTAAAGGTGTCCCCCCCCCCCCCCCCCCCCCCCCAACCACACGCACACACGCACACACTTTGTTTTTGTTTTTTGGCGGGAGGGCTTGGGATCATCTCCCAGAACATTTTGAATGAAGTAGATTCAGTTTCCCATATTCTGGTGCATTCAAACAAGGTTTTAGAGGTTACTTGGCTCCCTCCTTCATTGTATTTCCCAGCAGTCAATCACTGACTACACAGCAGTATGTTCTGGTGCAAGGCACGGAGGACTGGACAATGAAGACTCTTTTTTTGGCAATTTATTCTGTATACCAAGACAGCAAAAGATGAGGATTTCAAAAAATTATAAAGTAAATTTGAAAAAAAAAAAAGTTATGGAATATAAATGCATTGCATTAAGTTACATAAACTCTATAGAGGCTTGCTTTGGTGTATGTGTGAGGTGCTGATGTGTATAGACGAAACCAGGAAAACGCCTTGTGGCTTTCTATTAATGTGGGTATTGGCTTACCGATAAAGTGGAGCGGATTTGATTGTGAAGCAATGGAAAGAGCGCTGAAAAAATACACGAGATGCAAAACCCAAGAGGAGAATTAACACTGATAGACGACAGTATTGACAGGAAATTCACGTAGCTCTGGAAATATTTAAGTGTGGTGAGGCTTCTGAATTTACTGAAACAAAACGATCAGCGGCTAAATGCACTGCTCCGCGTTTAAATCTGAGTCCATTGAGTTTCTTAAGGACAAGTGCTTATGCAAGAAAGATTTAAAATCTGAAAACATCTGCTTCTCCTCAAGTTACACTCAATCAAAGAGATATCCTGGCAAAATATCTTGTTGAAACCAAATGATGTTCAGGGAGTTCTGACTCCATACTAGGACATAGATATTTAAAAGATTTTCATATAAATATGACTGCATTTCCTTTGCTCGGGGCAGATGATCGCAAGTCTGTTTGATGCTGATATTTCGTAAACAAATGATTCTGCAGGCAAGTCAGTGTCAACATAGATTCCTTGATCATCAACACACATCATCTGGGAAACTCCAGTGGCCAAAGAAATGAATCAATAGATTCAAGTTTCTGTCCCAGGGCAGTGCTGCCAGAATGGCTACGAAACACCTTCATGTGTTTCGGAGATGTTATGGTGGAGACATTTGTTGCTGCTCATATTCATGAGCTGTGCTTACTGTGAAGTCCAGTGCATGGGGTTAACCTTACCTCAATTGATTATGCTGTTCACCTGAATGTAGGAAACTGTTCACTACTTTGTTGGGGTTTTTTGTTTGTTGATCAAGTGATGAGCCGATTAATTGGTTTGGTAATACAGATAACTATTATGCTTACAAAACATGTGACCATCTGGAAAATTAATGACATAACTACCTGCACTGTCAGATGCAATAAGAGAATGGTCAAAATGATGTCTCTGGTGTGTCCACTGACATTTAAAGTTGATGGTGTGGCCCATTTTAAATTACCGTATTTTCCGCACTATAAGGCGCTATAAAGCTGGCCATGCGCCTTATAATCCGGTGCGCCTTATATATGGATCAATATTGAGCCGCAACAGGTCTCGCAACTACGGTAAGCAGCCGCCGACTCAATTTTCCCCCGTAGAAGAAGTAGTGCGCGATGCATGCTGGGATATATAAAACGGCGTTTCATTTCCATTTGTGTGTTTGTGTAAAGACCCTGAAATGGCTCCTATTAAGAGACACGCTTACAACGCAGAGTTTAAACTCAAGGCGATCAGTCACGCAGTAGAACACGGGAATAGAGCAGCAGCGAGAGAGTTTGACATTAACGAATCAATGGTGCGGAAGTGGAGGAAGCAAGAGGATGAGCTGCGCCAAGTAAAGAAGACTAAACGGAGTTTCCACGCAGCACCGTCCAATGGATGCATAACGTAACCCAAGCCTCTACTGTAGCGCCTTATAATGCGGTGCACCTTATATATGGGAAAAGTTTTAAAATATGTCATTCATTGAAGGTGCGCCCTATAATACGGTGCGCCTTATAGTGCGGAAAATACGGTACTTGCATGCTCTCTGAAAATGTTTTAGATCATCCTTGAAATGTCTCCTTTTTTTTTCTTTTCTTTTTTTATACACTTGTGTAATTCATTGTATATTGATGACTGTTCAAAACCTCTTATTAGACTTTAGCTTTTAGTGTAAACAAGAACGCTCTTCAACAGAAAATCTAATCTACAATAAGTGTCAGTGTTACCTGGCAATTTCTATGACATCTATAGCGAAGACACCATGAGGACAGCTGGCATCCACTGCATGAAATATCCAACCCAACCTGCGGACTCTCACTCCCCTTATAAGAGCATTCAGAAGAAAACCAAGCTAAGGAGATGTCACAATTGCAAGATGTCTGCTCCATCTGCCGGACCTACATGCTGCTTCTTACAGACATTTTTTTTTTTTTTAAATTATTTAATTGTGGGGCTTTTTGTGCCTCTGCTGTAGAGCTGGGACAGTGGATAGTCGGAAACCAGGGCGAGCGAGTGTGGAAGGAGCAACAGGTTGTACTGGACCTGGGCCGCCCCCCTTGGAGGACGACAGCCTCCACACATGGGGCACACACACCCCAGGACATGTTTTTGATCAACTTTTGCAATAATTGGTTCACAGAATTTGAGTACATTACTCTTCTTGTCAAGAAATATTATGTATTTTTTGATTAATAGATACTATTTAGGTTACTATGGCTAACATTCAATCAGGAGAGTAAAGAGACGAGGGCAATTGTTGGCCCAAAACACTTTCAATTAAATGAAGAAAACCCAGAAAATTCTGAAATGAGGCCAATTCAAAACTATAAAAATTGTGATTGGAGAGGAAAAACAAGGCATGACAGCTAGTTGTGCACAAATGTGAATATCACGATTCACAAGTGCATATTGAACTGTGGCTGTCCATACCAAAAGGTTTAATATTATATTGAATGTTCTTGCATCCATTGTCATGTTAATGTGAAAATGTTATATAAATGATCAAAAATACAAACGAGTAAAATGCATGCACAAGAAAAATGCTGCAAATTTGGTCATCACAACGGAAGTGTTCTATAGGCCTGTAGGGGTGCTTGGTACAACATGCTTGTTACTCATGTGAGAGAGATGAGGTAGTGAAATATTGGATTAGGGCACCATAACAATATACACCAGAGTGGAGTCTCTGTTGACCATGCACTGTTGACTATGGAGATAAAACTCAACTTTATAAAATGAGGCAAAAGGTCTAATTTAAGTTGGAAAGTGGTTGCTGATGTGCAGATAGCTTTGCTAAGTGTAGCTTCTCTTAAGGAAGGACCTGGTCCTGTTAGCAGCTTGGGGTACTAACCCATTTTTATACTCCTTGGCACAGTTGATATTTGGTCCTTGAACTAACACTGGAAATGTATATGGTTGGGAGTGTTAAGCTTTATATTAAATAGTCACTTCAATTTGTAAACACCCCCTCTGAATTTGACTTTGTAAAAGGGCTTTCCTGTCAAAGTCAATTATTTGACCATCGGTTAAGAAGGGCTCTTGTTGGTTTTTATTTTCAAAGTTGAATTTTTGGGGCCTTTTGAGTATGTGAGAACTAATACACGTTTGCTCTGACACTCGGAGCAGAGCCAAAGACTCGAAGACAACGAGGTGCTGGCTTCCCTGAAAACAATCCAGTTGCCAGTATGTTCTCCTAAGCTTCTGTTCCAGGCGCCCCCACTTGATACGGAAATTTTGGATGCACCTCAGTTTGACAGCATTTTCTTTTTTTAAATAAGCCTTGTGACAAAAAAATGTGGTAAAACTAGTAGAAATATTGGAGATGCTTTAAAAAAAGGAGTTGTTAGTATGCAGAAAGGTTTAAGGAGCTATGCCCAGCTAGATAAACACTGACTGAAACTGTTGTTGCCATGACATGGCAATTTGTGTGCGAGAGAGAGAGAGCGCGCTCACCGCACTGTAGTGTAATCTGAAGATGCCTGGGGTCCAATGGTCCCTTCTGGTATTTTTAACAATAAAAGTTACATGCACTGTTAAATAACAATTCTATTTTCATTGTCACAACAATCGTTTTTTTCAATGGCAATGTAACCAAATCTAAGCCACTCAGGCGTGAACAAGTGTAAAAAAAGTGAAATAATTGTTATTGTGAAATAATAATTGTAGATGTGACATTGTCACACAATTTCCCATCTACAGTTCCATAACATCAGCAATCAAAGGCAAACCTTATTCAAAAGTTGAATACAATCAGTGCCATAAGTCCAAGTGCATATAACTGTTATTTTGGCTTTTCACTGTTAATAATATGTTTTATTTATGGATGCCTTTCAAAAAGGACACCTTACAAGCAGAGTTAAAAAGATAATATAATGCTGCAGCATTCTGAACCAGTTGGAGTTTATGTAGGGACTTTTGGGGGAGAGAAGGGAGTTACAGTAATATATTGGCCTCCCTGCTCCAGGGCCTGATCAACAAATGGATGCCAGTCTAAGGAGGAGGATGGAATGGGAGATGGTGTCAGAAGCTGCAGGTCAAGGAGGATGAGGATGGATAGGAGTCCGGAGTCTGCTGACATTATTAAAAGATTTGACCATTAAAACACAAAGTATCAGTTTCACTCCACCCTGGAGCTCCAATTCCAAAGCTTGCATCTTCACCCCCGTCATATGAAAGAAAGGCCAATTCGCTACACAACTATTCGTCTGATCAGATTGACTAAGAAACAGGTAACCTACTGACAATAATATGAAAGGGGATAGCCTGTCAGCAGAAGCCATGTCTGGTTTGAGGTCAGTAGTTGAGATTCGTAAAATGTCAGGTGGATATCACTTAGTCTTGACCTCAAGCAAGTTTGTTAATGTTCCTGACATGAAATGTCTGGGTAGTCATCGATGATGTGCAGATGAATAAGGAATCTCTGCTGACACTGACTGACTTGTATCATTTTTAAAGTTTATTTACAAAAAAGAACAGCATCCACCAGGCTTGCTGTGGATTCATTTGGGAGAGATATAAAGCCAATAATAATTTCTACCAAGCATAGACGGAGACTTTTATTTATACAGCATTGCTGAAAGCAACACAAGTTGTACTCGGGTCAGCAGGATGTTTCCCATACATCCTGCTCTACTCGGGAAAAGATTGTGGAAGAAGCTGAACCACCCCAAGAACAAAGATGGCCCCAAGGTGACCGTTCCAATGTGGGGGTGCCTCTGTTTGGTTAATCTTCCTTTTGCACCTTAAGGAGAAACATATTTACTCATTTGAGAGACAGTGGCCTTCAGTGTTTTGCAGGGATAGAGGCAGCATGTGGGTATGGGGAAGGTTGAGGTGAATGGGGGATGTAGGTTTTTTGCTGCAGTATGTCAGTGGGGGGTGGAGTGTTAATGAGTGAGACAGCTCTGTGCTAGAAGCTGTTCCTGAGTCAGAGCACCCTGTAGTCCTTTCCTTGAGGGATGGGGGGGTGAACATGGTGTGTCAGGGTTGTTTGGTGTCATGGATGGAGGCTATTGCTTGAAGCCACGTTAACACGGAGACGCTGTGACCGTAAGACGAAATAGTTGTGTAGCGAATTGGCCTTTCTTTCATATGACGGGGGTGAAGATGCAAGCTTTGGAATTGGAGCTCCAGGGTGGAGCGAAACTGATTCGGGGGGTGGTATCACAGCCATGTGAACAAAGGAATTAAGTCTGCGATGACCTTCCCCCCCACTAAATTTGGACTTGCTCAGTAGCTGAGAACAAACATAAAAAACAATGGCGGGGTATCCACTTGTTATGTGTTCTTCAGCAGCTATTGTATAGTCTCTTAAAACGGAACCTTGATATGATGCATTGTGTATGTCGCCGCCACTGCCCACTACTGGCCGGGCATGAGAACTACATCGTTTTCACTCAGGCAAGACCTGCAGTGTAGACGATCTGTACTTCGAATCCGGAGAGGGGTCGAAGTACAGCGTTTCTAGGCTGCGTCTCCGTGTAAACTAGGCTTTACTGTGAATGTCCGCTAGCCTGGGGAGCTGGTGATCTTCTCTGACTCCAACCCCCAATTGTCTCTGAATATCTGATGTTATGTCCTCAATTCTCCGCGGAACGAGCCAGGCAAACATGGGAAAATTCTTGCTTCGTCTCTGGGCAAATGATCTCCAGCATTTTCTCGACGGCTTTAGCCCTGTTTCCACACAGCAGTCCGGTACGGATCAGTACAGTTTGGTTTGATTTAAGCTTGATCCCGTTTTCACAGCCACCTGTGCCCTATTTGGTAGGTGGTGTGTAAGCTGGATGACGATAGCCGCTATGTAAATAGAATCATATGATAGCAGCTAACGGCTAACTAATAAATTCAACAAAGGAGAAAAAACGCTACACAAACAAAACCCACGCTGGAAGCTATCCAGCAGTTCATCCACTTTGTCATATGCATGTGGATCTTTGAAACAAAGTTTGATTGAGTTTTGTAGTGGAGAAGGCTGTGTGCCTCGAGGAGAAATAAACAGACGTGCTGAGCCGAACCGCTCTGTGGAAACAGGGCTTTTGATATACAAACCCTCTGTAAAAGGTTTGCAATGTTTGGCAATTAACATGGCCGCTTGGTAACTTGCTTTATTGCATTTTCATTTGACTCACACACTCGCGTGATGAATAGCTGTTGTGAGGCCAAAGCAGCATTGTATAGCTTCACTTTTTCAGCTCACTCACTCCCTGTTAACTTGTTGTACGCAGAATGTTTTTGTTTTCTTTTTCTTGTAGTGTCTCTTTACTTTGAATTCCTTAAACAAGGCAAAAGTCTCCTTTCCTCTACAGTGTCACATGGAGAGACATCAACGTTCACGTGATCACGTTTGTCTGTCATCATGATCCTCAGACTGTTTGAACATCAGACGATATATTCAAACAGTCTGAGGGATCATGATAGCATGAATTTCTATGAATCTGTTCAGTTTGGTACACTATGTAAATATGACATTAACATCAGCAGAACGCAATGTATTCCAAGAAGCTACGACCATACTTGGGTAAAGCGTCTTACAAGAAGTCTCTTACAGGAGAACATTTAATCTAGGGCTAGCAGACTGCTGTAATGAGAATAGATGTTTGACATGTAAGAGTTAAGGTGACGTGATTCTCCGTGCCTTGTTAAGATGTATCTAAAGTGGGAAAAAATTCATGAAATGTCCTGCGGGTTGCATTTAACCGCTGTGTCCACTGAACAACCTTTGTCAGTCAGCCAGAACAGATCTGTCAGTGGTTCTTTTAACTCGACCTTGGCTGATAAATGCGCCTCTTCTTGCTAGACAGCCTAGTCTAGTAATCTCTTTTAATAGCTTTAACGTTAGGAACAGTCAGATACCCCAACAGATCATTAACAGAAAATGAAGGAAGGCCTTCAGCTTTTCGGGATGTTTTTTTTTCTCCTGTATTTGCAACAAAGAAGGTTAAAACAGTTAAAGCTTCAAAAGTGTAAAGAAATGTTTTTAGCCCTGATTTGAATCATTTAAGTGTTGTAGCAGACTGAAGATGCTCTGGCAGAGTGTCCCAGAGGTATGGGACATGCAAACCAAAAGCTGCCTCAGCCTGATTGGTTCTCATCATCAGAAAATGTCTGCAAATGCCATGACCTGGAGTTGTACTGAAAGATGTGTGGAAAATTGGTCTGAATCAAATAAAAGCTTTCACTGTAAACCTCAACAGAATGGACAACGTCAGGTTTACCAGAGAGGTTGTAAGGAAAAATAGCTTGGCCTTCTTAGACCTTGAGATTTGCTTTGAAGAGGACTGAAGACTCAACATTGAGGTTTACCCTGTATTACTGTTTGAGTCCATCCATCCAATACAACATAAGCGAGATGTCATCAGATCGAGTGTACCTACAAGGGAAGAAGGAACAGAAACACCTCAGGGATGCACTTAACCCTCTATCGCACCTAAGCACTTTTTGGTGTTTTTGACTTTTTATTTCTAGCATATTTTATCCTTTTTTCATGCATATTGTTGATGATTTATTCAAGGTTGTGTATTTTTAAGTGTTCTATAATTCTGTCATGTATTTTTTATTTTTAGCGTTTTGTAAAAAATATAGCATGAAAAACTCATGTTACGTATCCTTCGCACATAAACGTGTGCATTGAAACCCATTGAAATCACTATTTTTGATCCTGCTTGAATATAAAGTATAAAACATGCATCTTCTCATTTCTCCCCTTAATTTGAAGCATGGGGCTTTAAGTGTGTGCTCTGAAGGATTCCCTTCCTGATGTCATTTTTACCAAATAGGTAAAGGTTAAGGCTACATTGTGAGTATTTGACACTGAATAATAATGAATAATAATGCATATAAATAAATATTGCTGCTAATCTTTCACATATACCAGGCTGCAATAATCAAGCCATAAATAATCAACTTTTCAAGAAGTATATTGAAAATCAATCATTTATAGTGTGTTTTAGACCATAAAATAGGGTTGCATCGTGACAAAAACTTGGCAATTTAAGGGTTAAAAAATAAACAAATTCATTAACATTTGGTATGATTAGGACTGATGCAGACTCATAATATTATCAACAAAACAATGATATATAAAAAATGTATAGCTGGAGTTTTTATTTACTCTTTTAAGGGCGAAGGTTACGTAACGTAAGTATTTTAAAGGTGCATCTAAGGGTTGAGACGTGGTTACCCAAATTGGGCCTTGGTTAATACTTCTAAGAAATGCAGCAGCCACCAGCAAATAACAGGATAAAAAAAACGTCACAGCACTATACCTTATTGTCTGGACCATCTAAGAAACTCAGGAGGATACTTCATTGACACACTTCAAACCAACACCTTACGGAAGAAGCTGAACCACCCGAAGGACAAAACTCCCAGGCTTAGGCAAAACAGTGTTGTTTATGCTATCCAGTGCAGCGAAAGAATGTACAGATGTTCACTGGATAGACTAAACAACGACACAAACCGATGTCAGCAGAGGAGAGCCACCTCTTCTGGACAGGCTTCTGCTATCCACTTAAGGACAATGACATTTCTTCACAAAACATAAATTCAATGTAATTCAATGGACGTCAGTAGTGAAAGAGAGCTGGTGTGTGGAAAGTGTATTGTGCATGTGTTGGATGGAAAAGGAAGACGAATTAACCAAACAACGCACATGCACAGAATCCCTGAGCAGACTATGGTAGCAACTTTTATTGGGACTTGTCTGATTTAGGCCCGAATCAGTCAACAGCAACGGAACACAAATGGCTGACAAACTGACGTTTCTGAGTTGTTAATGATGTGCAGATGATGAAGGAATCTCCGTCGACACTGACTTGCTTGTGTAATGATTAGTTTATTTACTAAGGAGACAAGCATCAACCAAGCTCGCCATGGAGTGGCCTGGGACAGACCATGAAGCAAATAGCGATCTCTTTCGAGCATAGAAGGAGATCGATATTTCTATATTTTAAATGCATTCATTTAGAACCTCAGAAATGAAATCAAAAAATTGTCCAAAGTTGGGCTGGTCGACCCGTCATACCTTCCAATGGACATTTCCCTACCAAGCACCACTGTCCCTCAGAACAGAGAAAAAAATAAAACACCTGAGGCCCCAATGTAGATATTGTATCCATTGGGACTTCTGTTTTTTTCTTATCAGGTCCATTGGAAGGTACGATGGGTCTTCGACACGTTAGTCTTCTATATGATTTATTAAGGTGGTAAACTATTTAGAAACCTGCTTAACACGCTAGTAACTTTCTTTGAACACGTTTTAAACTGATTGTGTGTGATGTTCATTAGCTTACAGCACTACCTCTCTTTGTTTGAAATATAACAAGCTGACACCATTATTGTTTTCATTTTCTTGTAGGTCTGCCCGGTCAAATGTCAGAGACTGTTTGAAATCAAGAAACATGTATACTCAAAGATGCATCAAACGGTGGGAATGAAACTGAATTTAATGTACACTATAGAAGGTTACTCATGTGTTTTTGGAGGAGGCAAAAAAGCAATAACCAGGATAAACAATTTAAAAAAAAGAAGTATTTTTCTGTTGATCATTGTGAACGCTTAATACACAATATGTACAGTTCCTTAGGAGTTACATGTAAACTGTAAAACTTAAACTGAAAATCTACAGGGCCCACATTTGATTAAGTGTAGAACATGCAAACTGGGAATATATAAAAACTTGCGTGCAGGGGCAGAGAGCGTGACATCTTCAGTGGTATTGCTTTACTACATTCACTTGTGCTTTATTGACTTCCTAATTAATAGTACGGATTTCTGTGTATTCGTTCAGTTTGGGTACACTCTGTAGAAATGATCTTGATGTTAGCAGACAGAGCTCTGACCATACTTGAAGAAACGTAAATCATATGGAATGTCTCAAAATGTACTGAACCAGCAGTGTAATGAGAGAAGAGTAAAGGTAATATGATTCTCCATACCATGTACAGAGGAATCTAAACCTGGAAGGAATTTATGACATATGTTGTGAACTGTATTTAACAGATGCACAGAGATCATTGAGCTTGTCTGTCTGTTCTACAACCTGCTCTAAGTCTCAGTGTGTCTTGCCCAATTGGGTTATGCTGTCTTCTATTATCCAGTCTGTGTTATAGATTCAGCATTAGGGACATTTAGTTAAACCCCTTACACTAATCTGATTTTCTTATATAAAGGATTAAATCTGTCTTTTGGTGTCGAGTTTGAACTTTAAGCCCTTGATCAATTGAAGTGGTCATTTCAGATCTGTATTTGAATGAATTCTAATCGATTGTTTATCATGTAACATGATTCTTTACCCATATTTATGAGTATTTAGATCTTTGCATTGATAATCGTATCTGATTGTGTCTTTTGTTTACCAAAACAGAAAATGAAAGAACTCTTCCAGAAAGGTATTTCTTCTTAATTATTATTTTTTTCATTTTACCTTAATTTAATTTCGCAGTGCTTCATGCATTAGGAAGATGCAGAAGATTGGACATCTCATTAATTTATTTGTTATTTTATCTTATTTTCCTTTCTTTTTTTTTTTTTTAGAAAAGTTCACAAACTTTGGTAAGTTGATTTCTTACCGTTGATTACCGTTTGGTTCTTGAAAACAATACTCCTGGTTACTTTAATGTGACTCAGTCCAATGTCCTGTATTGTTCAAATTCATGTGTGATTGCTAAATGGCTTCTTCTTCTTTTTCATTGTTATTGCATTGCTCCTTTTTTTTTTTTCCTTTTGCACATCCGGCAGAGATGAGTGTTGATGGCCCTTGAATTTCCTGCATTGAAGTTCTGACTTGACAAAATGGAATATTTTTGTTGGAAGATTCAATATACAGTACAATTGACTGTTATGTTTTTTCAACAGGTTTTCCCTCCATTATCATGATGAACACACAAACCCAAAATGAAATGAAACAACCCATCCTGGGTAAGTGTCACTAAGTAAAGATGACATCTGCTGCAGCTTTATATTACAAAAAACTAAGAAGTTAAACTAAAGCCTCCACATGGATTCTGGACCTTTGTTATGGTACATTTCTATAAAAACCTTTTTAAGTCGACCTATCAGCTTTTACTGCCCCATTTAGCTGTATGTAATGTACTGTTATGATTTCAAAGATAATATTTAAACTAATACCTGTATTTTATATTCTACTTCTCACAGGCTTGTCTCTGCTCACTCTATGCTTCAGTCCAGAGACAAAGACTTTTTTTTACATGTGCCACGTCTGTGAGGAAAAATGTTTACCAAAGTACATTTCAACCCATCTGTCTTCGAGCGACCATTGCAGCAACTACTTTGTGAGAGCAAACAACAATAGAAAATAATCAACCTTAAAAAAAATAGGAGCATAACAACAACTTCATAACTGTTTTTATTTTTGTATCTTTTTTTTCATTTAGAGCTATACAGACCCCAATGTACACAGTTTTTCCTGGACACCGGGCTTGGATATGAGAACCATTCTTAGGCAGGAGATCTTAAAGGAAACCAACAAACCAGAGAGAAACCAGCTGCAGGTTTGTAAATGCAGTCGTTAAACCTAAAGCCTATATTTCAGCCTTTAGGCTTTATGGGACATTTTGGGGTGGATCAAGGTCAATAATATATTCTCCATGCACAGGTCATTGTTTACACTGACTTAGATCACATGAACTGAGTTGATTGGAGAGATAAAGCAGCCATGTTGTTGCCAGCACTTATTCTTCTTTAGTTTAACGTGCTTGTTTATTTGTGTCAATACAACTAAGAACCTTGAGACAATAAAATAAAGAGGCAACGGTTGTGGATCTAACTTTAATACACATAATAAAGCCGTGTTGATATCTAGACCTTAGAAGTGAACAATGAAAGTTTCTCAATCTTTGATGATGTCTAGATGATGAAGAAATCTCCACTGACACTGTCTTGCTGGTATAATAAGAAGGTTCTTCACAAAGAAAGACCAGCATCAACCAGACTTGCCATTGATCGCCTGGGAGAGACGTGAAGCCAATATCATCTCTGTCAAACACAGACGGACACTGATATTTATACAGCATTTGTCAAAGCAACAATCAAAAGAACATTTATGTCCTATTTTTGGACTAAGGACAAAACTTTCCAAATACTGTGCTCTCCTTATTACTTCTCTGGATACAGGACCCAATAACTCCAATGTGGGGATGACTTTTTTTAGATTTATGTCTCTATGTCTGTGTATCTTAAAGAGCATCACGTTTTCACTCTTATTAAAACAAATTTGCATCACTAGACACCAAAATAAATCGATTAACATAGAACCCTGCATCAATCGATGACCGAGCAAGATGCTCTATTCCAAAGAACACAAACACGAGTGGATGAGCACATGACATGAATATGATCCAGAAGGAACCCTGTGTTGTAGGTTGAGAAGTGGTGAAGATCGAGCCAGAGAGGAAGACAAAAATCTGAGGAGTTGCTAATTCAACAGTTTATTCATGCAGCATGGAGAGAAGTTATCATGTGTGCACGCAGGCACTCGGTAAGCTCTCTGCCCATCTAACGGAGCGTACAGTCTTATATACTCTTTCAACAAAGAAAATGGAAAAAGAAAAAAAGGGAACAACAAGGAGGGGAGGGGGTATCATAGGCGAACATCTGTTTGGTTGCTTAAGGCATGGGGTTTTTATTTCCTGCAACTTCTGCAGATAATCGTGTGTATCAGTTATTGGGCGCCTGACTACACTTCTTTGTATGGAGTTGTTTACCGACACGGAGTTGCGGAAGTGTACTGTCTGCGAGGCTTCTCGAAACCGGTCAAGAAACAGGTTATGAAACATGCAGAGTGGAGAATTGCAACGGTCACTTTTAGTAATAGTCTATTGTCAGGTCCAAAACTGACACTCCGCAGCTTTCTCTTAAGTTAGTCTAGTTTGCGCTGCATCTGTAAAATAGATTCTGAGAACAAACAGACAGACATCAGAATTCAGGTTAAAATACTTGCAAGGAGAGCAGTTGGAGACAGCAGAGTTTACAATCTCCAAAACCTACTCTGCTGTCCTCCTGCCCGTCCCTTCTTTTTATTGAAGAAGCACACGCCCTGGTTTACACAATGTATGATTATTACATGGTGCACATGATACATAAGGTAGGATAGAGGTCACAATTAACCATCGAGCACGGGTACGGCCACCCCTGACACACACACCCCCCTTGTTGTGCAATGTATCGTCTTCTGCAAACAAGGCACCATATCTGTAATCAAAAATACAGTGAACGCAAAGGGAAGTGAGAGTGCAAAGCTAAGTGAGAGTGCAAAGTGTACTTCCCCTTTGCACTGCCAAATATCTGGGCAGAGACACTTCGCGATTAACATAGCTCCCCACAGTTTTTAAGCCTTAGCACTTTATGATAACTTTATATACAATTTTATTCTAACATCTATTGGTTCAATTAAATGTCCATTGTTTGATAATGAAGCACAATACCACACCTGGAAACAGTGTGTGGCCGGTAAACTTCTCATCCATGTCCTTGTGCCAGTCTGAGAAGGAACGAGTGAAAACCAAACCACACCTACTTAAAATTAGCGTTGAAGAACAACCGAAAGATAGACACATTTTTTTTTTGTACTGCTGTGTATCATTTAGTTTCTGAAGACATAAACATGATGCTGAATTTGTCCATATTTAAAGAGACTGTTGTTTTCATTGAAAAATGTTGTCATTTTATCATGTTCTCTCTGCAGTTACTGGATTTGCCTGCAGATCTGTTATTAAAGCTCGTCTCATGTACCTACTCTGAAGGTATGTGACTGTAAGATTTCTCTGAAATGTTTGATTGGTTTTTTCATAACATGTTGATGAAATGTTCTGATCCTTCTCCCCAGTGATGCAATCTCTGAGTGAAAATGATGAGCTTCTGAAACTACTCAAAGGTGCGGCACATTTCTCTCAGGATCATGTTCGTAATGGTTCAAATATCACAATCTCTCAGAGATCAATGCACAGAGGCAGTAGTCATTGTGCAGTAGCTGTGGGTTTGAATCTGACCTGAGCCCTTTGCTGCATGTCATCCCCCACTCTGTCCTCCTAATGTTGCCTTTCTCTCTTCAGCTGTCCTATCCTATAGCTAAAAAGGCCCCAAAAAATTACTTCTATCTGTTGCTAAGGTATTGAAATGGATTTCAATACCGTTTGATTTTTACTATTATCTCATCAAAGTGTAAAATTCTGGCATTGTAACAGTGTTATATTTATGACAAGATTCATATTGGCTTAAGACTTTTTTTTAAATTAGAAAAAAGCAACCAAAATATTTAAACACAACTGATGAAGAAAAAAACCACACAGAGATCATGTGACTTGATCCAGAGCGCCAAAACACTAACGTTCATATGAAGCAAGACTGTAGCAAGATTGACGTTTCAGTATATTGTTTATCTGAGTTCACGTCTTAGATTGATGCATCTTTTATTTTTCATATTGCTCAACGTCCTGTTTTCATAGCAATGTTCTTTTTTTCCCCACAGCAGCTGTGAATCCAAAGAGAACAATGATAGAAACTTACCAAACAGACAGCAACAGGAAGCATCCACTTCTTGGTGAGTCGGTGTGCTTAAGGAAACCTCATAATATAACAGAATGACTTCCACAATCAAGTAATACATTTTTTTCTTGGTTGTGTCCTGCATGCAGAAGAGGGGAGGTCATCTCCATCAGACTTTGAAAAAAAAAAAAAAGTAGAATATAATCAGTCACAAAATATATGGTTTAAGTGATGACATAATGATGCTGGAGAGTTTCCTACATTCTTATCCTTCCTCATGTTACTCCTTTTCCTTCCCTCATCATCGTCTTAAAGGCATGCAGCACATTGTGGAATGCATTTGTGTCAAACCGACTGAGAGGAGACACTACCTCTGCATGCTCTGCAAACTGACCTTGGCCCCCCACGTGATCATCAAACACGTTCTGAGCTTTGACCACATCCATTGTTACTTTGTAAGTAGCTGACACTAAAGCAAACATAAAGCACACAGGTTTCCTCATGTTTTCTGTAACCAGGTGACTATATGAAAATAAGGGAGTAAAGTCAAATAAGTGCAGGTAATGTTATCAAATGTCAAAAGCAAACACCACTGCCAGCTTTGATTCCCCACATCCTGCTTCAAGGTAGTTTCCTGTAAACAAATTGAAACCTTGTCATGCATAAACTCAGTGGTCCTTTTTCATCTTGGGGTTTCTTGCATCTTAGACATGATTATAACCGAACGGCTCCTTTTTGTCAGGCCAACAGCACAGAGTAGTCTTTGGCTGTGATCACCACATAAAGGGTTCATAAAAGAGATGCAACATTACACGTCATAAGGAGACGAGGAGAAGAAATCCACCAAGAAATCAGATGGATTCAATTTTGAACAGCAGTTACTTTAAGATTATACTCAATTCATATTTATGCCAGCAAGTTGTCAGGTTTGACCTTAACCTTCAGACTTACCGTTTACAAATCAACGAGACAAAACACGGACAAGGATCATCTTTGTTCGCTTTTCAAAGGGGAAGAGCAGCCTCAGAGATCTCAACCTCTCGTCGACTCCTCTTCCGGCTTTCTTCCACTTGCTCAGCTCTTTTATTAAGAATACATAGGCGTGAGGGGGCGTGATGCGTACAGTCAGTTAGCGCGATCATACGTCAGAGAACAGAAGTAGATTTCAGGCATCGTTCAACCACTTGGCTAAAAATTATTTATCATGCAGACAGGTTATTTTTGTAAGAGATATCTAAGAAAGTTATGAAACTAACAACGTCCCCTAGTGGAAATTTAGCTAAAAACAATTGATAATGTGCATTGATTTTCTAACACAAGTGTAGTTTCTGTCTTTGACGATGTGCAGATGCATCCTATGGGTCAACATCTGTTTGATCCAAACAACCTCGATGTTATCTTACACATTGCTAAGGAAGGAGTATTTATCTTTGACCCTAAATAATCCACTTCAGACTCTTTGATGTGTCAGGTCCAAAACTGACACTCCGCAGCTTTCTCTTAAGTTAGTCTAGTTTGTGCTGCATCTGTAAAATAGATTCTGAGAACAAACAGACAGACATCAGAATTCAGGTTAATAATACTTACAAGGAGAGTGGTTTAGAGACAGCAGAGTTTACAATCTCCAAACTCACTCTGCTGTCCTCCTGCTCGTCCTTTCTTTTTATTGAAGAAGCACACACCCTCATTTACACAATGTATGATTACTACATGATGCACATGATGATAGATGACACAATTAACCGTCTAGCACGGGTATGGCCACCCCTGACCCACACACACAACCCCCTTGTTGTGCAATGTAATGTCTTCCCCAAAACGAGGCACCATATCTGTAATCAAAAAGACAGTGAGTGCAAGAGAGAAGTGAGAGTGCAAAGTGTTCTTCCCCTTTGCACTGTCAAGTATCCTGTCCAGAGACATTTCGTGATAAACATAGCCCCTTCATAGTTTTTTTAAAGCCTTAGCACTTTATGATAACTTTATATACAATTTTATTCTAACAGATGTTAAGCCAAACTTTTCTTTAAGAACACTAATTGCTTTCCTGAAATCTCACATTTTAACAGCACAGCTATAGGTCACATTGTTTATACCACACTGTTGCACTCTGACATCTTAACATTGCCAATCCATACTGACCATCTGCAGTCTACAGTCTATTTTGCAATAAAGGTAAGAATAAAACTCATACAAACTTCCATCCTCCTAAAATGATTGTTGCTTTGTATTTTTACCGTGCAGAAAGAGTGGCACCCCTCAACTTTGCTGTCGAAGGAGAGCTACACTGACGACACCGCTTTAGCCATCATGATCCTCGACCTAGCAAAGCAAACGCTGGAGACTCATGCTAAGACAAACACAGATATGAAGGTAAATGAGTTTAAAAGTCACGAGCATTGAAGTGCTCAAATGCATGCTTTCGTTGGCATTAATATAAAGCTGTTTGACTCTCTGTTGCAGCAAGTGAGACTGGAGCCTGATGAATTCAAATCAGTCAATTTCACTTGGTACAGTGATGGTGGGTTTTTATATTTCATGCCTCAGATTATTCCAATTTTCTCTGAATGAAATGAACTTTTACTCAATGGGTATTTTTGTTGGTTTCAGCTTTGGATAAACTGGAATCCATCACACAGAAAAAGAAGGAGGGCAGCTTGACTACTGTCCCTATACCAGGGAAGAAGCTGGGTATGTATTGGTCTGCAATGGTAACAAATATGTTTGAGGATTTGTGAGCCTGTTTTGTGTGATTTATTTTTTAAATTGCTCTCATTCCCAAAGTTTGACCACACGCCACAGCCACACCCTTTGATGAACTAAGGTTTTTAATTTAATATGTTGAACATGTGTAGAACATAGTAAAACTGACTTTGCATCAAATGCATGAACACTTTGGGACAAGTTCCTTCAAATAGGTGTCCTGGAAACATTTTTTTTTTTTGACATACAAAAAATCCTAGTGGACTTCCTGTTGACATTACAGCCAAGCACTCACTGACTTTTTTGTTGGTCTTGGCATGATTAACATGTAAAAAAAAAACTAAAAAACAATTGCATGCAGTCAAAAGGGGGCGCCCTTAAGCCATTTTGCGACCTTTTTTTATGAAAATACAAACATGTAAAACATTTTGCTAGGCCCGATAATCTTGACAATTTAAAAATATATAAATCTAAGAAAGGCACCCCAATACTTACAATGAATACTTGCATGCTTACATTTGGGCCCAGTGTGAGGGAGATGTATGAGAGAGTACAGTCCGAACTCTACAATAGGAAACAGATGTCTTGTAGCTCTGCTTAAATACTGTGCTCCTTCTGTGTTCGACAGAGATTGGTTTTTTCTCTCCCAGGCTGGTTGATGCTGCTCTTCTTTGTTTATTTACAAACCACAAGTTTATTTATTTATTATTATACAAGCAAGTCAGTGTCATCAGAGAATTCTTTATCATCTGCACATCCTCTATGACTGAGAAACAATATAACACAATGTGGCTAATTTATCCATTTTTCTTTTCCTCCTCAGAGTGTTGTTCTAGAGGTGCCTTGTTACCTGTCAAAATTTACTGCCAGGTAATTATTTACACAAAAGGCTTCATTCTTTGACTTGATCAAATACAGTTTCTGTTTTGGAGAACACCAAGAACATGATATAATTTAGTTTCCTTGCGTCTCCCTTGTGCCAGGACTGTTGTTACACCTTTGATCATGTTCATTCATATTCAAAGCATTTGAAGTCTTGGCATCATAAACAGGTATGTCAACATTTTCTACACAAGCTTACAAAAAAAAAGAACGAGTTGTCACGTTTGCACACACACAAAAGGATGACTTAACATAGATTGTGACTTGTTATCCTAACAGACGGTGAACAATGTTTTTGGTAAAGGTAACAATCACTTTTGATCCATTTATCATATTATTGTGAACTGTTAAACACATTTAAATTACATATGATGTATGTCCTCTTTCTTTACAGATAGCAGTTCTGACGGTTATGAACCTATAGGTATGCCTTTCCTCTTCTGTTGGAGCATGATATGGTATTTTATATGTAATACCATTTTATTGGACCAATACATTAATTTGGTCTCATTTAAGTCTTAATTTATTTTTTATATTATGTCACAACAAAACAAAAACAGGCCTGGGCTACCCCTTGACATTCTTTTGTTCTCTAATTCAAGAAAAAGTGCAACTTAAATGTATTTCTCTTAAATGTATCACATTTAAACCCTCTTCTTTTTCACACCTTAGAAAGAATACCTTTCCTGAAGTTATACTCCCACCTCAGAGACAAGAGGAAGCAGACTCAACCAGCTGTTGGTGAGCTGACCCACTTGTTGTCTCCTTTTGTTTTTTTGTTTGTTCACATCATCGGGGAATTTACTCGTTTCATTGCCTCGTGCGTTCTTCCAGGTGTTTCTCTGGTGGTGACGTTCATCAGCTCAGAAGTTCATGTGGAACCTATTTGTGTGTGCTTTGCTTGTTCGGACTCCTTCCTGGACTCCTCGGTGACACAACACTTAAACTCTGAAAAACACGTCACTCAAACATTGGTAAGCTTCTTCTCTCTCTTTTTGTTTAATGATACTGTGACACCATATGTTGTAATTGTGCAACTGTGAATGGTTGCAAACATACAGTATCACTAATGTGAGGGACAATGTTGTTGAATTGTCCGGTTTAATATATGTTCACATGATGATATCAGTGTTAAGCTTCCATAATCGTACCCATTTGTCTTTAAATCTTCCACATATTGTTTGAGAGTGAGACACTTTCCTATGCATTTGGAACATGTGCTCTCATTCAGGAGTATTAAGGTAAACTCTAGGGTTTTTTTAAAACATTTTTATTTCTGATGTAAGCTGAGTAGAACAGATATTAGGGTATAGTTTCAGGGACCTTCACACTGCATATTTATTGAGGAGATTCAGACTGGTAAATTAACTTACAACCTCTAAGATTTCCCATCATTATGAGAAGCTCAGATGAGAACTGATCTTACTGTGACCTTAAAGCTTGATATTCTCAAGGCATATGTGAGACAAGTACAATGAAATCAAAGTTGAGTTGAAGACTCTAAATGTCTTTCTGATGCTAAATGTTTTAATAAAAGAAAATGTTAAGTCTAGACAACTTAGATCTGTGCTTGTGAAAATCCAAAACAATTCAGATGTAAATAATCATTGCTCGTTTGTCACATGTCATGTTATAAATTCTGTGTGTGTGTGTGTGTGTGTGTGTGTGTGTGTGTGTGTGTGTGTGTGTGTGTGTGTGTGTGTGTGTGTGTGTGTGTGTGTGTGTGTGTGTGTGTGTGTGTGTGTGTGTGTGTGTGTGTGTGTGTGTGTGTGTGTGTGTGTGTGTGTGTGTGTGTGTGTGACTGTATAAAAAAATGTTCATGAATAAAAATCACACAACAATATAACCAGCTTTGCGTTAAAACATTTAGCTCTACCTGAATCCTTGGCGGCTCCCTCTTGCATGGAAGGATGTTGAGGAAGTGAGTGACTTGTGGTCAGCAGCATGGAAAGAAGAGAGAGAGAGAGAACCAGATAAGGTGATAATGAAGGTAAGATGCTGATACAAAGGACTTATCTTTCTGTATTTATTCGATAGTCTTTCCAACTTTCTGTATTATCTTTAAAGTGACCAGTCACCTTACTGAGCACTGGTCACTTTAAAGATAATCACCCTAGTCATGTCTGGTTTCATCCTACTGTTGTGTTATGCTACATCTGTAAGGGTTGACATGATCACCCTAATTAGGTCAAGTTTCACTCTATTGTCTCCAACACTTAATGCTAATCTGCCCATCAATAGTTGGGTACTTAACGATAATTACCCTAAGCACTCCTGGTTTCACCATATTGTCTAGGTCACTTAATGCAAATCACTGCTCCTTTAAGTTGGTGAGCCAATTTACATTCCTGCATTGACTGTTTAACGACTGTACTCACACCTCTGGCATAAGCTCAAACACCTCTGTACATACACATGTAACTAGTTTCTAGAAGGTCAGCACTTTGTTTCTAAGGCTCTTTAACTGTTTACAGGTCTCTTTTAACCAACACATATTTTTCTCTCCTCACAGGTTATGTACATTATGCTATATTAGTTTTAAGTCTAACTGCTAATGCTAACTGCACAGGTTTAACATATAATTATGTTTATTCTTAGTCACATAGGGGCTGCTAAATCTGTTTGGGGGATTTGTATACAGAGGGGAGGGGGGACAGCGGGTGTGTATTGTAACTAATGTCTTGTGTCCTGCCTGTCTGTATACTGCTACTGGATGCCTTGAATTTCCCTCGGGATCAATAAAGTATCTATCTATCCATCTATCTATCTATCTATCTAGTCGTTACTGATTAGCTGTTCTCTTACATGCAGATACTCGACCTTCCTTACTGGAAGTTTCAGGAACTTTTCCCACCAAGCTACACAATAGGTAAGAATTGGTCCAACATTGTATTTGTGTCTTTCCTCCAATAACTTCAAACGTTTGTTTCAGATGCATCAATTGCCTAATTTGTGTTGTTCTTCTAATTAATGCACATTGTCACGTTTCTCTCTATAAACTCATATATTCTTTTATATAGCAGTGTTTGCTATTCTTAAACAAGAAGTGCTTTATCATACATTAATGGGATACTTCATCCATTTGCATGAAGCTTTGCATCATTAGAAACATGGTAGTAGTGTTGAATGGTCATGAATCCAACCCTCATTTTGCCCTGAGATGAGAAAAATGTGTTTTTCTTTGCCTGGAAGTTTTCTTCATGTGATGCAATATGACGCTTTTTGCATCACATGAATAAAACTTTCACGCAAAGAAAAGCACATTTTAACACTTTCTAATGATACAAAGCTTCATGCAAATGGGTGAAGTATCCCTTTAAGCCCTT
Organism: Symphodus melops; assembly: GCF_947650265.1. Classification (NCBI taxonomy): domain Eukaryota; kingdom Metazoa; phylum Chordata; class Actinopteri; order Labriformes; family Labridae; genus Symphodus; species Symphodus melops. The sequence continues at coordinate 14,421,256 of NC_136708.1, read as the reverse complement.
TTAATGGTTCAGTCTTATTCTTGCTTTTGTCTGCAGTGAGCATGACCCTTAAAAAATACCACCCTTACCTGAAGATTGAAGGTTAGTAATATTCGTAATTATAAGAACCTTAATAAAGATGAAAAAATACCGTCTTTTTAACTTGCATCTCATGTGTACATTTTTGTCTATTTCTAATGTACAGTACCAAAGTGCCAAACATTTAGCAAACTCAAAGAAAACGAGAGGTTTCCTCTGCTGGGTAAGTATCCCAAGAAAAGGGGGAAAAAGTCTTTCCAGGAATCTTTTATTGTGGCTAATTATTTTATTCCTATCTTTTCAATGTAGGGAGACACTTCATTGCCATGCACTATCTGGGTGACCGATTGTGTCAGCCCATAGAAGTGGGATTTTTGTGCATGCTTTGCCGGAGGAGGCTTTCAGACCAGGAATGTTACGCTCATGTCTTCGGTCGAGAACATATAACTAAATTTATAGTGAGTATTTTTTATTAGATATATTTTCTGTATCGCCCATTTGGGAACATTGTTATGAGCCTAACCAATTTTTGACTGATACGTTTATGTTAATCATGATGGTGATTATTGCTCAGTACCCTATCTGTCCCAAGATACCGTACATACATGCGTCAAAAGGGTTTGTTCTGTAAAAACAACCATTTCAAGGAACTTTGTCCATATTGTACAAAAGTTCTAGGAAATACATGATGCCAGATCGCCCCAACCTGGTTGATGACAAAACAGATCCTTGATTCTCAAGCCATGCGTCTCATTTTGACTGTTTGAGAGCTTTCGCTCCACAACATTCATCAGACTGATTTAATAACAGTAATTTATACTTTATTAATTCCACGAGGGGAAACCCGGTTTATACTGTTTAATGGACATGAACACACACACACAGGCCGAAATAATAGTTATATGCAGTCGGCCTATAGAAAATAAGAATTTTGTAGTAAAAATATAGACGTATATTATACATGACATCCTTTTGTTTTTGTTTAAAAGGCGGTGTTATGAGTCCCTGTATCATTCTTTCATGAAAAAGCCAAAACAATTATGATTTGATTTCCTCTGGAATTGCAGTCTGCAATTGAAAGAAAAATGTTATGTTTTGAATCTCTTTACTTCTCAAGTTACTTATCTTAAAGTGTTCGTCAGCTTGATTTTGCTTTAGACAGACATCTTTTCAACAGATTGTTGAACAGACGGTTCTATCGCAATGAAAAAATATCAAAAGTAAAACTATTTACACAAAGGTGACATCTACAGAAAAGCTTAGGTAAGTGAAAAGTCAGCATTTATTTCATAAATAGTCCGTTGCGTTCTATACTATTTACAGTCTATGGTTGTATTGGCAATAAGTGGACTACGTCGACTGTGTACACTTTGGCAAACGATAGTTAGGAAAAACTGATGTTAACAATACTGAAAATGTGTGGGGTTTTTGTTTTTTAGAATGATTTCCACCCAGGATCAATGAATTTAAAGACTGATGTAGAGACTATAATGGATTTGGCAAAGCAGGCAGACAATCATCACTCCACAATGAATGTACAGGTATAAAATGTTTCAAAAAGTATAATTTCTGTCATCTCAATGAAGCATCCCCTCTAGCAATGTGCTCATGTTATATTTTCTGCAATGAAAGGAAATACAGTTGGACAGGTCCATCAGGGAGCCATGTTCATACAACATAGGTGAGTATGTGTATGCTGCAACTGAATGTATTCCATCAGCATGATCTTTTACTGGGGATTTAATTTTGACTTAAGTTCTTCAATTGATATGTTCCAGCATATCATATCCTTGTAAATGCAAAACTAAGGAAAGGACAAGGAAAACTGCTACCCAACATCGTTCCTAAACAGAAGCTGGGTATGTTATGGCAAGTTTATTTACTTCCTGTTAAATTATGTTAAGGGTTTTTTATGGACAGAGGACACCGGAAAGTTATGCTAACGACTGGTCCGATCATCATAAGATATTATTATACGATAATGCTGCCGTGTGTGGTGTGTTAAGACAGCTCTCGTCTGCTCGGAAGGACGTCAGGACTTTTTTGCGTTATCAAAACTATGTTATGAGTATTAAACGCGTTTAATTTAGCTGCAGCTACCTGCTACTCCCTCCGCTGCGCGCGCGCATACACGCGAGCGCTGCGCGTCCTTTTTAACTCACTGTCTCCGTGTTTGCAGCTAACATAGCGATAGCATCGTCCTCTCACAGTCTCTGTAGTCTCAGTCTGTGAGCGCCATGAATGCACGCGCGGGGGGGTGGGGGGAATCAAAAAGTTTATTTGGGACCCTGTCAGTAATATGGTGAATGTCAGAAGCTGTAGAGGGGAGGTGGTTAGTTGTAACAAACAGGCGTTTCCATGGTAGCTGCAAAGACTACAAGCAGGTTTGTAGGGACGACCCGAGACGAGTTAAATCTTAATTAAGCAAAAGTACATGTATTTATTCGATTAATCGATCGGGATATTCGTTAGAATACTTGATTTCTAAAATATTCGAGAGCTGCAGCTCTATTCCTGTCTGATTGGGGGATGCTCGCGAGTGAAATCGGCTTGTGTGTTGATGTTGCTGTGTGGCCGCACACCACACACTGTACGACCAAAACTGTAAAACCTCAGATTTATTGCTGTGTGGAAGGTTTGGGAAATCGGCCGACAATTTTAAAATCCTGCCGTGTGAACCAGCCTTAAGGTTTTTGATCTACTGCCGCCAGATTCTCTTTAACTTAAGGACGATTTGTTTACATTTGAAAACACTGTTGTTGTTTTGCTTATAAAAATGCATTGGGTCATATTGTTATTGTCTTTGTATTTTCATGTATGTTTCTCAGTCCCTAGAGCAACTGGAACGGACAAAGACGGTGTGAGAGACAACAGCATCTCAAACAGTGGCAAGTTGCCGGGCTCTGAGGAAAAGTCCTGCCAAAAGTCTCCAGACAATAAGAAGACATGGGTTGGGGCTGAAATCCCAGATGGGAAATGTGCAGAAAGGGAAGAAAATGCAGAAGAGGAAGTGGACATGAAGAGTGTAACAAAGAGTGAACACAAACAACCTGTTAAAACGTGTGCAGAAGAAATAAAGAGTCCCGCAAGTGAGACACTCCAGGCAATAAAGGAGGAGAAAGAAGAGCTCATAGTGAGGAAACCACGTGAGGAGAAAACAGAAAGCTGCAAGTACAATGACATGGATTTCAAAATTGAGATTGGAGAACAAAGCAACAAAAGTGTCCAGATGCACTTGGTGAATAACGCATGCAAAGAAGTAAAACAAATCAGCATATGCAAAGAATTCCAGGGTGCATTCTGCAATGATAATATGGAGAAAAACACGAGCTGTAAAAAAGAACTACCAGCCTTACAACAAGGCACATCTTGTGAAGTTGAACAACGACTGCCAGGTAGCATACAGAGAAGGGAAACTGTAGCAGAAGTGAAAGGAAGAGAAGCCAAACGAAGTCAGCAGAGTGTTGAGCATGAAGGTATGTACATACTGTAGTTAAAGCTGTTTTCATAAATGCATCACCAGCGGTGACAATTTGGCTGCTTTTGTTCGAGCTTATGCACATTGACTTAATTCATGCTGCAGGTGAAAGGGAAACTAAGTCTATCCTTTTTTTCATCTGACTTGAAGCTCTTTTTTTAAATCAGCTAACCCAAACCCTAGACCTTGTCTAGTGACTCTCAGGGAATCAATATATTTCTGTGATTTCTTTATATTTCTAAGTCTGTGGTGTTTGCATCTTGGTTGTTTTACAGCATCAACGCATCAACAAATTGATAAACTGTGGCAATATCTCAAGAAGACAAGCAGAGATCCTGTGATTGGTCCGTTTTTTTTTTTTGTTTTAAACTTATTTTTAAACCTTCACATTTGTAAAAAGGACATTTCCCTCAACATAATCTTTGTTTGAAATTTCCCTCAACATAATCTTTGTTTGAAATGTTTTAGGGCTTTGCAGACTTTGTACTCAAATACAACTGCGAGTAAAGATTATGCAATCTTTAATAGTGACCATTATGTCTTCCAGGCTTAAGTGCACTTTTTGAATGCCATTGTGATCAGTGTGACCCCATCTACCTCTGTGAGTGCTGCTCTATGAAGATCCCAGAGAAGGACATCGTCAGCCATGTCACTGGAGTTCAGCACCAGAGGATGTTTTTGTTGGTGGGTGAATTTGAAACAAAAAGGCTGTATTTTTTCTTTTTGGACACATCTTGATCAAATTCATCATGTCCTCTTCCCATATTGTCTTGCTTGTTTGAAGTATTTAGAATTTGTACAATTCATGTATGTTTTAAGGCCCACTTCCATGTGTTTCAGGGGAATGTGAAATACAAAAACCCCTGATAAAAATACTGGTGACTACTGATTATTTTGATGTAGGTCTGTCAGTTAGATTATACATTTAGTAAAATACAATGTGTGAGAGGCAGCTCTATGCCTTTTGGCTTCAATTTACTGCCTCACCAATTGCGTCCCCAATATCTCCAGCCTCCATAAGGAGTGTGCACATGGTTCAGCGTTTGCTTTCAGGTGCTCACATTTATGGTCGAGTTTGTTTGAATGGAACAAGTGTCGGGGCCCATTTTTTGCAAGTGCAAGGTTTAGAAATAATCTCATTTAGATTTAGCTAGTTTTTAGAGCCTAGAAATAGTGTAAGATTCTGTCCTACTACACACACATGCTGTTAGTGACCAATGCTTAAAATTATATTCTTATGGATCAGACTGCCATTGAACAAAGCACCAAACCCCACCCCCACCAGCTCTGGAGCGACTGCCGGGGGCAGCTCTGATTAGATCGATTAAGTCTAACGGTCGTGACGTCAAAATCAACCGACCGCGGTTTAGTTCGCTCTAGCGTAAGGTTAACTTTTTACTTCTCTCGGCTGCATTAACTCTTCAAACTTCATATAAGTGTTGTTAATTGGTAGAGATTATGCAGCTGAACAAAACAGCTACGCATCCGAGACGTGTGTTTGCCACAGCTTATTTTCTGCAGTGATCCAAAATTCAATGCAAAAAGAGGTGAATTGTAGTTACAGTCCATGGTTCGAATCCATGGCGAAGCTACTTCCTGGTTGTCCTACAAAAATAGGTCATCACTTTTCCAGCATTAATTTATTTTATACTTGTAGAAGCTTTGTGGATTCGTCTTAGCTTTGTTTTATTAATGGTGTCATATGTCATCCCTTGTAAAGAAAACATTTGATACTGGACTCAAAATCCCCCTTCTCTCAGTCATCCACTGATTCTTAACTTCAGATAGATTACCGCTGTGAACCACAGGGGCGTCTCCTGTGACTCTCTCTCTCGTGGGGGCACTAAACTGAGAGTTACAATTGAGGTCTTTGACACTTCACCTCCAAATAAACAACCCACAGATTGTTTTAGTTAACTGTGTACAACCTTTTGAGATGAACGCGTTAAGTGATTGGGACCAGGTCAGAAGAGCTCCTTTCTGTGAATCAATCAACATTGACAAAATCGTAAAATCTCTGGGAAGGAACCTCAAGAAGCCATAAAACTGACAAGAGACTTTTAGGTTCATCAAACTAAACTACTTGTGCATCAAACAAATGTCCTTTTAATTTCTGGTTTTAATATCTGTGTTTGTCAGGTTGAAAGTGACAGTTTGATACGATTTACGTTTTCATATGATCTATATTACTCAAGTAAGAATTGTTTAAAAGTTATTTCTTGGATTTAAGTTGAACATCTTCCTCCCACCTTGTGCTCTGTATTTTCTAAGGCACATACAACTTTAAACATATATTTCGACTCTGTATTATCATATTGCACATGATCACACATAGAGGGTAACATTCTTTTCTATGTTTTCATACTATTGATCTATGATGCATTTCCTCTGATTAATTGATTAACAGTGTACTTTGAATTACAGATTTCAAGAATATCTTCCTGAATGTTCAGAGATGACTCTCAATGTCTAAACTCAGAATGCTCATATTTAATTAAATATGGTGACGTCATAAAGCGTTTAGTTAGTAATTCACCTCTTGAGTTGTTGGATCCTTGTCTCACTATGAGTGGAGCAAAGCCTCCCCCCCTTTCCTGCCTGCTACAAAGGATGAGACAAGAGGAGTTAGAGTTCTGTCTAAGTTTTTGTTGAGGTGCGTTGCGTCTTGTTTGAGTCTTCTTTGTTTCTCGTCTTTCGGACTCATGAAAATGATCATGAAAATGATCTGCTGGTCTGATCACTTCTCGAGATATCAGTCTTTTTGTGTTTTTATTTTTAAGCCACACAACTTCACATCGTTTTTATGTTTAAAGTATTTTCATCATCTTTTCTGACTAAATCTAATTTGATTTGGCCAACAAGTTTGATTTTTTTTTTTAGCTAATTTTTGTTAGAGCGTAATCCATTTTTAATCCACTCCGAGCCGCTCAGTACCTTTTTTAAATGCTGGACCACGCGGGGAAGTTTGACTGAACACCACGAATGTAAGATTCTGTCACAGCTTCGACTTCGAGAGAGAAAACTCGAGGAGGGGTCGTTGTCAACACAGCCACTCCGAGTAGATTCTCTAATCACATTTATTTTTCTAACCACATTTTTCTTGAAATCATTACCAACCTCTCGTTGTTTCTTTTGTTACTTTTGTACCTTTTATAACGCCTCCAAAAGATTAGAATCAAAACTCTACAGTTAAGATCAAAATCATAGTCAGTATAATCTTTTATATTTTTCTGTATTATTGGTCACTATTTTTGTAATAAATTCACACTGAATCATTTTGAACCTTATGTGTTGTTTACTGACTGAAATGCTCTTGGAGAATTCAACCTTTTTATTATGAAAGTGATTAACTAATAATTTTCTTCCGTTAAACTGGAAGATGGTGCCCCGAGGAAATATGAATATCTTAATCAATTAAATATGCTACACCCTTCACATTGGACATTGTTCCAGCTACTCTGTTTCACTTTGCAAATCAATTGTTGTTCACTAATTCAATGATTATTGGTTGCTGCTAAAACTTCTTATGTACCTTTTTAAAGTTCACCAAAGTGATTTTTATAAGAAGTGTATGGCAACTTCACTCAAGAAAGAATGAAAGTAGTGTTGTTCACATTGAATTAATATACAACAAATTGTCTTTTGTGCTTACTTAATGACTTGTCCTGTCTTTGTTTCTGACATCAGGGGTTCAAGCCGTTTCCAAGTCCACCAGGGATGTATCAGGGGATGAAGTTTTGTCATTATGCAGCTTTGCTTGAGAAACACAGCGGCTATGGAGAGGCTCAGGTTTGGTCTTTGAATTCTCAATATCCTTGTAATAGGAATAGTAAGAATGACAGTTAACTATTGTTGAAGTATTTCATGACAACTGTTACCAAAGTCTACTCTTCTATAACAAGCTACGTCAGACTGTTGTGTGTGAGATGCCAAAAAAAGAAAAAAAAAATGTCATCAACTATATAACGTGTGAAAAAGCAAACATATTCTATATTGATTTACATCAGAAGTGTGTGATGACAACGTATACCATAGAACTTGTACTATGTTAAATGTGTGCATGCTCATTCAAACACTGACAAGTTTGTTTAGTTCAACATAAGAAAGGCTTGAAATGTATATATTTTTAAAGTGTAGTTTGAAAGAAACCAGATGTAATTGTTTCATAACAGCTACTAGGATCCCTCACATAGCGTATTTAATCTGCTCAAATAATCATTTACAATACCATTTAATGATCAGTGTGGAGCCATTATATACAGTACCACAGGTGTCATAAATGCCTTCCCACTTTAGATATTTCTATACGTGGTCTGGAGAATCACACTACCTTTACTCTTTAAATGTCAAACCTCTATTTGAAGAACACTTCATCATTCTACTGTCAACTGAGGCCATACATTATACTTTTGGAATACCTCATATTACATGTTTCTCTTCAAATATGGTCATAGCGTCTCCGAATAGATCGTAGTCTGCTAACAGCAAAGTCACCTCTACAAAGTGTAACCAAACTGAACGTATTCACAGAAATTCGTATTATCAATTTTATTAGTTTATTAATTGTCAACTTCATATCAGTATTGTGAACTCCAAAGCAGTTTAAATTAGGAATGACACAGACAATAGTTCTGAATTTTATTTCAAAATGTAATATAGAAATGTTTAACAATAATGTATATCAATGAAATGGATATAAGAAAATATGATTCTTATGGCTGTGATGATGCAATTATTTATATGACAATGAAATGTTATAGATGGACTCCATAACAGTCAGTCGTATGGTGAAATTGTTTGTTTGAGATAAAACGCGGTATTGTTTGAATGATTTCACCAGCAAACAAATAAAGGTGATTTACAAATCTTGGGATTAAATTTGGACTTGGATTCTGAAGGAGACACCACCAATCTTGATATCAATGCCCTCTCAGAACAGATATATTTTTACTTTTTCCTTGAGTTACAAATATATAGACTCAGAAAGGCATAAATGTTCATTTGATAAATAATGAAATGTTGCGGGTTAAACCAGAGTTATTGAGCAGTGATTTAAAGGATTGTCTTTCTGAGAAGCTGCAGAGTTGTAAAAGGTTCTGCCCCCTGGTTATTTTTATGACTTCCTTTTAACACAAGGCTATCAAGCTGGTCACAGGTCACAGCTTTGAGGTTAGTTTGTAGGTAACAGAGCGCATCGTTTCATGCTCTGTAAAGCTTGTCTGAGAGAGAGTGGCTTTCAAATCATGAATAAGTTCATTTGATCTTGTTAGAAAGTAAACAAGATGTTAATCAACAGCCTGTAGGTCCGCCGGGAGAGGTTGTAAAAGAAGGGTGCTGTGAATATCACTTCACTCATTAAGACCACACGTTGATTCAGCTAATGTCATGGGGCTTAATGTCTGTTCCAAAGCATAGTCTGCAAAGTGATACCAAGTGCATTATAGATGTATGTTCTATCGATTCAAATAGTGATATTGATTATATACTTCAGTACAGAAATAATGGAGCCAGGGCAAGGTGGATAGTTTTTTTTTTTTTTTATTTAAAAAAAAAATGTTTTAAGCCTTTTAGAATTAACAGAAATGGTGTTAGTAAGGTTTTTCATGAATTAATTCATCTTGGTAACTTTGTGAATGTATCCTATACATCTGTCCACTATCTAAAAGTGAAGTAACTACGTGAGTAGCTGTAACCATATATCAGTAAAATATCTCACAGCAGCAGAGTTGTATTTGGATTGGAGCCAGCTGTCTGTTTTAATAAAAGGTATTCTAAGAATGAAATGTGTGTCTGGCATTTACGAGTCCAGGTGATGTCTTCTTTCTAGCCTGATAGAGATTTACCCAAACAGTAAAAATGTGTAGGCTGGACCTTCTAGTTTGTTAACAGAGAAACTTTGTCAGATAGCAATTGCCAATGATTGTGTTCTATTGCATTGTCTGACCGTGGCCGAAATAAATTCTAAAATAATCAATAGTCCGTTCTGCAATTTTATCGTTAGACAGCGGAAACAAGCCCCATGGGAATTTGTAGACCGTCCCTGCTAACAGAATGTAAGCAGCTCTGTTAACATAAAGTCTGTCGACCATTTGTGCTCTTTTGCTGTTCTGTCTGACCTCAGCGGAATATATCCTAAAATAATGCATGTTCATGCATTTTCATGAATTAACTGGACAATTATGATTTGCCCAATGAAGCAGCCCTTCCCAAACAGGATCAAGTCCTCCATTGAAACTTAAAGCCACATGACATTATCAAGTTTCGACCAACTGTCGGTTGAATTGTAAAAAGTGGGCAGTGCTACAGCTCAGTAGGAGGTGTTTAAAAAAAAAAAGCAGAAGACCCTCGGGTAGTTCTTGAGTCCCGGTCCTTGAAAGACTGATGAGCACCTTCTTTGTTTAATGATTGATTAACTGTGTTTTGTCGGACTCAGTTGGACTCACTAATGGCTTTAAGACTTCAACTGCAAATCAAAGTAGGTTTTGAACAAAGAGTGATCAAGACGTCTGAGACCTTACTGGGATTTTTTAAATTCCTTTTGGAATGGACTTGTTGCATTCACAGCCCTCATCTTAAATGGACTTTACATGGGCGTACTTTTCTTTTTGAAATGTCGTGCACTTCAGTTATGTCATCATGGGATCTGAGTTCTTTAGTGTCTCTTGTTTGGGCTTTTTTGATAATACAATTATATATATTCTGGGAGTACTTGAAAGGGAGTTTGGGCATGCTTCCTGTGACCTACACTTCAAAAAATGTTTTTAAAAATATGTTCCTTGTAAATGCCTTGTCTCCTTAGATTTGTCCTGGATGAACTGATATGTATGACTGTGATTACTTAACTTTTAAATGTAGAATAGAAGTTGACCAGTGATATAAAATTGTTCGACAGGGATCTTCAATTTTATATAAATATGTATATAAATTCAGAGTGTCAGATGGTACATCATTAAATTTATGTGCAGATTTTCTCTTGGAGCTAACCATTTGTTCAAAGTTTCTTGTTGATAGTACGAATTTCTGTGAATACGGTCAGTTTGGGTACACTTTGTAGAGGTGACTTTGCTGTTAGCAGACTACGATCTATTCGGAGAAGCTATGACCATATTTGAAGAGAAACATGTAATATGAGGTATTCCAAAAGCATAATGTATGGCCTCAGTTGACAGTAGAATGAGGAATTGTTCTTCAAATAGAGGTTTGACATTGAAAGAGTAAAGGTGATGTGATTCTTCAGACCATGTATAGAAATATCCAAAGTGGGAAGGAATTTATGACACCTGTTGAACTGTATATAATGGCTCCACACTGATCATTAAATTGTCTATCTTTCAGCCTGCACGGAGTCTCAGTGTTGTCTGTTAGATTAGAACCACGGCCGTGATATGCTGCGTTAATATTATCCAGTCTGTTGATAGATTCAGCTTTAGAGACATTTATATTATTCAACCCATCACTGGTCTATCCAGGTTATAAAATATTGAGTGTGCTAAGTGTTCTACCTTTTTGTAAGTTTTTATTTACACAACATGACAGACAAATTTTTGTTTACATCTTGACTTCAGGTTTTGGATCTGGAAAAAGAGATGTATAATAACATCTTGAAGCAAAATTTTAAATCAGGTAAGTGTAAATCTCTCCATAGCTATTGGAAATTGACTTGATTAATTTAAACATCAAAATAAAAGTTTTTCTGTTGAATTTCCATCAAATCTTCAAAGCCATACAAACCGTCAAGGAACTACAGGCTCAGCAGAGAAGTGTTTCTGAACCCTCCTCAATCTCTGCTCTGTCAAATTCTCAACCTGTGGACACCCCCTTCTCCCCTCGGGCTCATAATGAAGCCAGTAATCTCCTGGATAACTATCAGGTTAGTCAGAAGGTGTTTTCAGACCAGTTCTGTGGACTTTTTTAAGATCAACTGTATTTGCCCAAGACATGGTAACAGCTGGCGTGAGCCTTATAGTGACCCTAGCTAGCTTGTAGTGATTTATGTTTTGTATTCTTGTTTTTTTTAATCTGCTTACGTACATCACTGCTTGGTGAATATCAAGCAATGCAGCAACCTGGTGGGAAGTACTTTCAAGATTTTTATTTTCCATTTTGATGAGTCAAATGATAAACCAACTGGAACATGGTGGAGCACTCGTAAAGAACAACGTTTTAAATGCTTACATTTGGGAAAACAGTCTATCTCGAACGATAACTATATTATTGTTGGATTGTACCTCATGAAACATTTGATGTGCAGTGGCAAAGCATTTGTGTAGCTCCTACAGCTAAAAAAGAAAAAAAAAAGTGGTTCATCTATATCTTTGTTTCATTTAAAGGTGGTGGCTATGGACTGTGATTCAGAAGATTCTGAGGCAAGGCTGTCCTCAGTAATTAGCTCTGAAAGAGAAGATGCCAAAGTGACCCACAACAAAGAGTCCGCTTCAGCCTCTAATGTTTACTCCGGCCTGACTGTTTCAAAAAGTAGTGAAGAGACATCTTCTCGTATTTGTGTTTCTACAAATAAGACGAGCTCAACATGTGCACATCCTGATTCCACAGGAAAGCTTTCAAAAGCTGAACTCATCTCAAACACAAATATAAGACCGATAAAAGAAGAAACCACTTCCAATATAGTGGGGACATCTCAGTGTGCAGAAACTTCAAATCATGTTGTAACCAACTCCATTATATCTACAACAGCTATCCCTACAGGCACAGTATCCTGTTCATCTTCAGGTAGCATCAAAAAAACAGCAATCACGCCCCTCTCAAAACCTACTGCCAACATAACCAGTTCTTCTGCAGCCACCACTTCCAAATCTGGATCATCTGTCAACAAATGTGCACCATCAACATCCAGTTCTTTTCCAACAGACAAGTCAACAATAGCCAAATCCCATACCAGTCCAACAACCACCACATGTGCAGCTCAAACCACCATGAAAGCTTCCAACACATGTGCATCATCTACAACCAGTGTCAGTGCGACCACCACCAAATCCACCAGAAGGCACTCCAGTAATGGTCCAACAACTGCCACATCTGCAACTCAAACCAACATGAAAGCTTCCAACACATGTGCATCATCTACAACCAGTGTCAGTGCGACCACCACCAGAAGGCACTCCAGTAATAGTCCAACAACCGCCACACCTGCAGCTCCTGGTTACAGTTGCGCTACAACTGCTGCCAACATTGGAGAAAGTGTCAACAAATGTGCACCATCTACATCCAGTTCAAATGCAAAAACTGGATTCAACTTTAACACCATTTTCACAACCGATCCCACTGCAGCTCCAAGCAAAAGTGGGACAAAAACTGTCAGGAGAGAATGTGCAACATCTATGTCTCGTACCAATGCAATGACCGCAGCTTACTTAAACACCACTGACAAATCTGGAAATCCAGAAGTCTGTGACAAGACTGCACTTGTGAAGAAATCAGCAGGGTCAAATGCTGATGAGGCAACAAAAAATCCCAACATGACTGGACCTAAAAGCACTGTTAAAATTGGTGAGAATTATTTTAGTTCAACAGCGATTAGTCAAAAAGTAATTTTTTCCCCTCCTATTAGTTGTTTTCATTTGTGTTTTTAGTATTTATTGTTGTCTTTACTTGACAGGTGTGGAACAAATGATTGAAGTGTTGAGTGGAAATAGAAGGCAGCTTTACTGTCAGCTGTGTGCATCAAGGCTGAGTCGTTCCGGACACCCAAGCAGCCACAAACACAAGCTCAACTATATGGTACGTGCTTGATTACTATTGTTCTTTTAGTTTAGAATATTGTACGCTTGTAAAGCATGGCAGTATTAAACATGGAAACGTGCTTTTTTATAGAAAATGAAGTTACCTTATTGGAGTGCTGAGCCATCTGAGTTGAAAAGCAAACTCGCCAGCATGGTGGCCCGCTTTGTTGAACTTGAACAATTTGCTGGAGCCCCTAGAATCCAGGTGAGCCACATGAGTCTTTTATACAAAACTGAATGACTAACAGTCTTTGTGGTTTACCTTTTGTATGTATCGTATTACATCAATAAAGGGGATTACAATTATTTAAAGGTAGAGTCAGTAGAACTGTTTTTAAATTGGCCATTCCTACTGGGTTCATCCAGAAGACACGCCCACTGTAGGATTTAGCGTGTACGTTTCTGTAGCTACATTGGAAGCTATCGAAGAATAAACATTTGTGGTAAAGGAAAAGCTGATGATTTAGCAAGTCGCATGTGCGAAAGCCAACCCAAGGTTCAAACTATTATGGAAGAAGTTTTTTCTGTTTTTCTTGCCTCTTCGTTCACGTTGGTCATATTCGCCAGTTTGAATCACGTCCACTCCCACTCTCACCTACCCGCTGATAGTGGACGGGGGGAATAAATATCCAGAGTCAACAAGAACAGAACAAAATATCAAGATCCAGGCAGAAGACGGGGTATTTGCAGACTGTTAACACACCACGTATGGATTGATGATTGAGCAGCATTACTTTTATATTTTATTTTTTAGGAAAAAGCGACCGACTCTGTCTTTAAAGAAAAACTCATGAGTAACCTTTTAAATCGTTACGGTTATTAATTTTGGCCATGGCACAGACACTGAACTTGATTGTAAAACAATGGGAATGATTTTGGTTTTCACGGGTAAGATCAGTTTAAATATTTAAGTCGTGGTTAATGATGCGCTCCCTCGGATTGACTTTGTTTACTTGAGCAAGAGACATACGTGTATGGATCAAGATTTCCGAATAAATCATCAGTTGAGAATTTGAGAGTATTTAAATGCATCTTTGTGAAGCCCTGTGCCTTGGTTAGTGATATTGTTGCAAAAACAAATTTAGAAGTCATCTGTATCATAAAACATGGGCACACTTCAAAGTGTGTTCAACCAAGCACTTTTTTCTTTAATGGCCCTTGCTTTTCTTTCTTTTATCTAGACATTGGAAGTTACTACGGATGTATACGATGAGCTGAAAAAGCTTGACGAGGACAAAGGTACCTTTTAAAATGTGTATCTGAGTTACACCTCATAAATCTGGATTTTGAACTTGCATATGAAAGCGTAAACTAGAAGCAAGCTCCCAACAACTGGTTGATTTGTAAGGGTACTGTCATGAAGAAAAGTGTTGTGCTGATGTGATCAAATAAAACTGTCTTTAATATTTAAAGAACACTGTTCCAATCACGCCTGACCCACACACATCCTGTCGACCAGAGGCCTCTGCATGAACTTCTGCTTTTACAGGAAACCTTTGCATGAACCCATCAGCTCTTCTCTGATTTAACATACAGACACTGTTTAGACTGTTTTGTGCTAAAATGTGTTTCCCAACTTTTGAGCTTCTCTGCAGACTGACTGATTGATTAATTTGCAGTCTTTATTCATATTCTCATCTAAATATTTCCATAACAGTACAGAGAGAGAGCTCAATGGAAAATGTTCCTGACAAAGGCATTCCCTTTGTTCTATACATTTAAATCAGAGAACTGAATCCAAATCGTTTCAGAAGTATTACCGTTCCTCAGAATAACCCAGGAGGAGCAAAATGGTACTGGGGAGACGAACATCTTTGTTAACTTGCTTTGCCAGCTGCCAACCCAACCCAGCACAAATACAGTCATATTTAGTTTCATGACTTGGCACTAATGCATGTCTTCATATCTTATGTAATTGCTATCGTCTGAATTCCCTGAATGACTAACTTTTACTGTTAAGGGAAATGCATGGCGACGTGTCTTATTTGTATTTAAGTTAACTGTGAATGATATATGATGAACGCGACGTTCAAATCACAGAAGATGTCTCTAAATGTTTATGGCAGTAGATTGTTTCACAGTTTGAAATCTGTCTTCACTTGCAGCTTTAGCGCGAGTGACAGAAATGAAAAGAGAGAGAGACTCGGGGGTCTCGTCCTCCACGGCTGATCCTGTGCAGGTGTGGACACAGGATGCTCACTTGTCCAGTCCGCTTGACTCCAGCCCAGATGATGGTAAGTGTAATGTCTGATCACCAAGTTTGAAATGTATACATTTCATCCTCCTGCATATTCATCACAACCTTTTTACTCCTTGATGTTGTGGCTGAATTATGTTTCGGGTCTTTACTCGATAATTCGACACAGACGTATCTAAACTTTTCAGTGTGTATCATCTACTGCTGTTTTTGTTTCTCAGAGATAGACTTGTGGCAGAATGAAACAGCAGGACTTTCTTCTGAAGTCCAATCTGTGCAGGAGAACAAACATGAGCTCCAGACATCACTTGTCAAGATTGCTGGTAAGAATCAACAAACTTACAATGGCTTGTTGTCTATTAACTTACGGCTTTTATTATGTGAGATAATGAGTCAATTTCAAGTGTTAGGTTTTGGGTTGTTTCTGTTGTATACATTCAATGATGAACAGACTAGGGATTCTAGAACACCTTCAATGACATTAACTGACAAAGTTTCTCTGTTAACAAACTTTTATTTTACTTTTATATTCTGCAAGAAAGTACAGCCTTTAAATTCCTTTTCTCTACGGGTACATCTGTACTTCCATTTAAAGTATTAAATACTGCAAGATAGTGTGTGTGTGTGGACTAGACCGGCTTAGGACTAGAAAGAAGGCATTTCCTTTCCTTCTCCTTACACTAACAGTCGGCTCCAATCCAAATATAACTCTGCTGCTGTGAGATGTTCTACCTATATACGGTTACAGCTACTCGACCTCGAGTAGTCATTCTTCGATGGTAGAGAGATTTAAATGATGCTTTCACAAAGTTACCAAACTGAATGAATTTATTGAAAATCGTGCTAACAAAAAGGACAATGATCTCACTGCTGGTCAGTCAGACAGAACCAAAGGTTTGATGAGTTTAGGTCCAGAAGGTCTTTTTTGTTCTTACACTTAGACCAACTCAAACTCGAAAAAAAGTAGTCAGAATCCGAATCAGGTTTTATTGCCAAGTACATTTACACATGCAAGGAATTTGTCTTGGTGTATTGGCAAAAACATTTATCAAGGGAAGTAAAGCCAAAATAGCAGGAACTTAAATAAAAATAAAATATAAGTAGCAAGTGGTTAATAGAAAACATTTGAGTTTGATGTGTCGCCTCAGGCTGAAGTCCCACCTGAAGGTGAAAACAAAACTTTGCTTCAGCTTTTTCGCTTGTGGAAATATTGCTGTATCAACTGACTGCATTTCTACTTTTTAATGACGTGTATTGCCATTTATTGTCCTTTCTATTTTTCCTTGAAGCTGTCAAAAAAACGCCTGGTAACTCAACTCTTACCTGCAAGTCTGAATCAGCAAGTCCATTTGCTGAAGCCTCTTCATCCCCAGAGACTCGAGAGAATCGAAACCACGAGGAGAAGAGTGATACTGAGTTACCGGTCGCACAGAAGGTGCTGGAAGACTCTGAGAAAACATCAACCGTAAAAGACTCAAACCCGAACGAGCTCTCCTCTGCTCTGTCAGAGAACACAGAACAGCACGACCAGCCGACACCTCGTCACAAAGCAGAACAGTCACAAAGAGGTTCCAGACCCGATCACTACAGTGTATTGAATCCACTTCCAAAGACTTCAGGTACGTTTAATTTGACATCTTTTTAGCATGTATTTCTTTTCTTTTTCATATAATGTGTTGATATTATATTTTACCTGGCTGTCACAGGAGTGGCCTCTCTGGGCTGGAGTAATCTATCCAAATACTTGGCTGTGAAGAATTTGGACTCTGAACAAATCATAGGTGAGTGTCTCCATCCTCACATGCTTTTTCTCATCCTTTATCCTTTTTTTCTTTCCTGAAGAGGAGAAGAAGGCTTTCTAAAGATAAGGGATGACCAGTTTTGAGTTCTTCAAGGTGTGGGCCTTGGAAATGATTAGCTAACTTATCAAATCAGAGATTTTTAACTGCGTAATCACAACACTGTCTTCATTTAGTGTGCATGTTGTTTAGAGACATTTCTCAGCATCATTCTCTCTTTTCTTAGGTTTTCAGACATTCACTAGTTACTATGGTTACAGGAGATGCTCTGTCTGAAACTTTGTTGAAACCCCCTACTAAAAATCATGATCCATTTTAAACAAAATGAAGGTCACTTTGTCACTGCATGATTGAGACAGACTTAAAGCATTTATCAAAACAATGAATCACATGATTGATGATGCTTTAATATGCATGTTTATTGTCATACTTGCCAGTGAATAGAATGAAACCACTGTTATTTCAGTATGCATTTCAATCCTATGAATCAACTATACAAATGCTACTAGTACACAACAATAGCTGTAAAAATTGAGTTTCCATTAAACCATTCAAATTCAAGGGTTTGTAATTTTAAAATAATTTCGAATAACTTTTTTATTATTAGCAATGACGTGCAAAGATTTCTGCTCCAGTACGACATTTGATCCTCCTTTTATATTTATCAGGTCGCCACTCAGTTTGGGAGTGCAGAACTATGTCTCAAACAACCTTCTTCTTGTGTGAGAGCTGCAGCAAGAGGCTCTTCCTCAGTGACATCTGCCAACACATGGTCAGCATGGAGCACTGGCTCAACCACCTGGTGAGTGGTGTTTCATCGACTTGTTGGAGTTCTCTAAACTCAGCACTACTCTCCTCCATGTGTTTTAAACAGTTTTTACTCCTTTCAGCTGAACAGGCACCCTGAATTTATGACCTTCTGGTTTTTGGAGGATTTGGACCATGAGGCGAAACTCGATATTTTAAAGGCCATTGTGAAGAGGGTCTCAGACTGGGAAACCTCCAGCAAGATAGATGCCAGGGTAGGCTTTAAATATCATTTATTGTGCATATGATTTCAAATAACATTCAGCTAATTGTGAGAAGAAGTCAATTTAATCATTGTCTTGTGTAATAGGTCGATGTTTAAAGCATTAATGCACTTCTGTTTTACTGATTGTCACTGTGTTCTTTCATAGTGTAAACTGCTTCCACAAAAAGAATTTTCATACGTTAAGACTGCTCCGTTCAGTGAAGGTAGGAGAAAACACATTATAAAATGTTTATGGTTTAAAAGAAAACATTTCTATTTTTTTCTAATATTCTGTTTGATTTTCGTAGCTTTAAAATTTCTGCAAGACTCCGAGAAAGAACAGAACCCGAGCGTCATCTTTCCTCCAATAAGTGCTCCACAACAAATGGGTGAGCACAGTCATGTTTTTCCTCCAAGTCTAACCAACTGAGACTGAAACTGAGTGCAAATGGATGAGCTTTGGTTTGTGTTGAACAGACCAGCTGCCACAGACACAGATGGACCAAGTAGAATCTGAGCCCACAGAGAGGAAGCCAGCACAGGTTTCACAGACAGACAAGAGACGGGACAATGGTATAGTACCGTTTAATTTGACTGAGAATATTGAACATGAGTTTTTTTCTTTTCTCTGAGCTGTAACCATCTTAAAGTTTTTTTTCTCTCTCTCTCATTTCTTCTCCGTTAATCTCTAAGAAATGACGCAGGAAACAGAAAACAAGCATGTGGATGGTGTTAAGAAAAGAAGAGTTGAGACCAATGTCTCCTCAAGAGCTGATTCTGTTGTTGTTCCATTCTCTGAATCCGGTACATGTCAGATCCCCCAAGAGAATTCAAAGTTCAAACAAGAAATCAGACCCCTGGTCGACGGTCAGCACCAGAGGGCTATCACAGAGTTTCAAACGAAACCGACAGAGGCGAAATCAGTTTCCTTGTCCTCCTCTGTTATTAATGCAAAAACTAGTCCAGCTCTGCCAGTGTCTTCTGGAAATGAATGCTCTTTAACCAAGAAAAGACCAGCTGATGCATCTTTAGAAACCCTGGCCAGATCTTGCAACAGCCAATTAGATGAAAGAAAAAACAGCTCACCACAGCCCAAAATGAAATCGGCCTCCAAGTCCACTCCTGTTCACCCTGCTGCAAGCCACACTCCCGTCTCCTTTGAGGACAAAAAGTCAGGACCTGGACCCAAAGAACTCAAGTCATCTGAACCTGACATAAGCCTTTATGACCTCATCGCTCTGGTCAATGAGAAAAGGTCAGAGAAGACATTGTCCCCCTGTGTGGTAAAGTCTGAGACTTTGTCACCTTGCTCTTACAATCCATCAGTAGGTGTGTCAATCAAACGGGAGCTGGAGTTTGAGCATGTCACATCTGCAATGCCAGAAAAAAAGAAAAGATTGGATTCAAAGGTTGAGTTGAATAAATCTGCAGACGATGCAACGTTACCGCCCAGCACCTCCGATTGCACCGTTGAGCCACAAAGTCAGGAAAGTGTTGATGCTCAAAGCATGCTCAAAAACACGAACCCCTCTGAACCTGTTCCCAACGATGAAGCCACCAATCACAACCGAGATCCGCGAACAAACCCAGAGCCTGACTGCAGGGAGAGCTCTCAGTTGCCCATTAGCCCCATCATAACTCCAAGGCTGGACCCCTCTAAGCCACAGTTAATAGGCCACTATTTTGCAAAGGGTGACACCAAGGTAAATTGTGAGGTTGTTCACAGCATCCCAACAGTCGCAACAGCAAGCCATAGTGAGTCTCAGGCAGCTTCAGCAGGGTACGCCCTAACAAGCCAAATGCCTTACACAACAAATGGATATTCTTTTCTTCCTTCTTCTGGAGCTGTTGGTGACTTTACTAAACCAGCCTATCCCTTGGCATATAATCAGAGTTCATACCAAGGTAGTAGTTATGGTACAACAGGGCTCTACCAAAGCCATTTTAAAACAAATAACGTCTATGTGCCGGCATTTCAACCCTGTTCAGAAACTCCAACACCCCTAGGATGGACGAGTCTGCAAATGCAGCAACAGCAGCAGCTGCATCGGATGATACCGCAACAACAGCAGCAGCAGTTTATACAGCAGCAGCAGCAGCCGCATGTTATGCAGCAGCAGTTTATACAGCAACAGCAGCAGCAGCAGCAGCATTTAATGCAGCAACATCAGCTCATGCAGCAGCAGCTGATGCAGCAGCAGTACTCATGGACAAGGCCTCCTCCACCCATTCACAATCCTCCTCCAGCCAACAGTCATATCTTGACCCAGGACTCTGCAAACTCCTCCTCCTGGTTTTTCCCTGCCACTCCCACCGTTGGGAACTTTCTCTTCAACCAAGTAGAAAGCATATCAAATTTTGACAATTGAGCATCGAGAAAATTCCAGCATATATCTGTAAAGTTTACTTTATTATATATTCTACTGTACAGAAGCACCACACTAAACTAAAATGGGGTGACGAGACTTTTATGGTTGTTGGTTTTTTTTGTGTATGTGTGAATATGAATCAGTTACTCCATCACAGTCAAGTTGACAGTTTTTATTTCACGTATAGGACTGAAAGAAAAGGTTCTGCCTTCCTGGGATTAACTTCTCCGTTCCTGCCCTCAGGTTGGATAGAGACTACAGTTCTGAATCTAAATGAATTCAGTTCACTCTTGAAACACCTTTAAAAAAACAACAAAAAAAACAACAACATAAAATTACTTTTTTAATGGAGGTTATCAGATTTTGCTGGTTTGTTTTGAAGGATTAATCTTCTTGTTAAGCGACTTTTCCGTTTTAAAAATGTACAATGTAACACTTCAGCAGTTATCTACTGTGAGTTTTGTACTTTTTATAGTCATACTTTGTTAATTTTAATAAAAATCTTCTTTTAAAGCATTTCCCCTGTTTTTGGCTGGTGTTCTTTTTCTTTCCCACCTTTTTATTTTTCTTTCCTGAATGTGTTAATACGAAAGAGCAATTTTTGGATCTTGGTCAAGTATTTTTGTTTGAGTAGCTAAATAGTCCGCCGTCTTCGCTCAAAATCAACATTGTGCTGCATATTACTAATTACTTTTAGAACTGTTGTAAAACAAAAAGCAATAGTGGAGTCAATAATGCTGAAATAATACAGCTATGGAAGTGAAGGCCGTTTAAGAAGCATAAACTGTATATGAAACGGATTATTATTGAACTTTATTATGTACAAAAGTGCAGAGTTCAAGGAAAGTAAGATACAGGTGTAGTTTCAGTATTGCACACAATGAATAGATACGTTGATTGGTTAAGATTCAAAATATTATTACAGTTTAAGTATGAATAAAGCACTGAAACACTAAGTTTGTAAACGAGCAGCTAAAATGCAGAGCTTTAAGACTTCCAGAGTGCTTTTTAAATACATTTTCAAAGTTTCTCACCAACAACACTGTCTACAGAGTCTTTTCTGGTGACACTGAAAAATAGAGGCTAAGGGTTGTTGGCTGTCACTGGGGGCTTTTGACCAGACTTTTGGGACTGGGATGGTCCAACTGGGGCACTGACTTGTGTAGAGATTGCCTGTGTAAGAAAGTACTTAGTCTTCCTTGAGTGAGCAAATGTGCTGTGAAGACAGAGGTGTCAGAGAGCCACAGGTGGGTGCATCCTCCACATGGGAAAATACCATACAAATGTAGATAAGGTGACATTGTATTATCTCATCTGTTACATCAAAGAGCCACTGTCTCCAGAAGGACAGCATACACCCAACATCAAAGCATCATTGTTATGTTAAAGATAATGTTTGATTACCGTTTGTCACTGAAGGTAACTTCCTGTCTGTCCTGTATTTAAGGGTTGAAATGTAAAAGTTTGATAGAGAACGCTCTGGACTTCTCTCCACGCTGCGTGTCATTAAAGAGATCTGATTCATGCGCTGAAGTCTGAAGTTCTTCTTGAGACTTAGAAACTCTCTACCTCACAAAGGAGAATTTCCACTACACCTGACTGAAGAGCATTTATGTAGAACTTCTGTCTTCGCTAATTAAATCAACATTTACTGTAAGTAACACAAGATAAGCACAACATATTGAAGGATAAAAGTTGCTATTTAATCCTTTTCCTAAATGTTAATAGAAATCTGACTCCTCTAAATAATTACCTCAAATCTCTCTGCACATTCTTTTGATGGGATGAGAGGAATGACTGAAGACGTCTCTTTCAGGTTAACAGAGTTTATTAACCAGATGAATCAAGAATAGAAGTTACAGAGTCTCTGGGTTCAACACTACGTGTCCCTGACAACAGACAGATACCTGGCCAGTTCGCGAAGTCTGAGCCCCGACTATCTTTCCCTGAACCCTTTTATACATTAGACAGAGATTATCTAACCAAATTATGCATTTGAGAATGTGCAGTTTCCTTCCTCCAGCTGGGCAGGTTTCCAAATTATGCGCCTCCTGATGTTTGGTTTCGCTTCTCTCATTGGTGCATCATACTCCCGAATCCTTTCACCTTCTGGAGGGGAAGACACATCCTACCTGGCCTGTTTCTTATCATAGGAAGACATCTAGTCTAGTCATCATTTCCTTTTAAGCAACAAACCATTGAAGTGATTAACTATCAAGGTCCACTGAACCCAATGTGGGTGAGTGATTAACTGTTCAGGGCCTTAAACTAAACCTATGTTTGATTTGGTGGTGAGTGATTCAGTTTAAAGGGCCACATCAAACACATGTTGGAATGTGTAATTACTTCTACAAGCCCTCTTCACAGAATACCTTTAACCTCTGAACTACAATCTCAAACAATTAGATTAAAACACTTAGAGTAAAACATGATATAATAACTGATATAATATAAATGTGAACAACAACACAGTGGATATCTAATCATTCCTTTGTATTTGGTGATCAAACCTTTATTCAACAATACATTATTGCAGTAAACACTTTGATTATAAGTAGAAAGATGCCTATTATTCTAATAATATACATCTTCAATCTTAATTCTTTAAGGGAAAAACAATTGCAAACAAACATCTGTACACTGACAACTATAAACTGCCTGTTGCAGCAAAGTTTAAAAAGTGGATTTCAGCATAAGTCCCTCATCTGGCAAGGAAAATAGCCTTTAATATTGAAGGATTTTGGGATGGAACCTTGGATGGCCATAAAGACCCAAAAGGAGGACCCATGCCACCCTTTGCCATCCCTCTGGGCATGCCCCTGATTGTCGCTAAAGCTCTCTGGTTAAAACTATCTTTATGCTTTTTGTAAAATAGGATTTGATGTGATTGTTTGCTCAGACTATTTCTTTAACGCAACGTGACAGAAATATAAAAATTGATTCGAGAAGGGAAAGAAGGGAGGAGAGTATGTTTTGTTTTAAGGTCAGTTTATCATAGTCCTCCTCTGCATGTGTTGAATTTGCATAAGAGCCCCTCCTTTATTTACTTACTTATGCACTTTTTTATCAGATATATTAAGTTATTTTATTAGTGTAGGCTACCGGGTCATATTTCTGTTGGTTATAATAATAATAATACATTTTATTTGTAAGCGCTTTTACAGGAGCTCAAAGGCACTTTACATGTAAAAATCACAGTGTACAGTTAAAAACAGTAAAGAAAACAAAGAAAAGAAGGGAAAGAAGAAGTTATGTATTAAAAGCTAGTTTAAAAAGGTGAGTTTTGAGCATGGTCTTAAAAGTTGGGAGGTGTATTTGTACACAGGTGTATTTCTGTTGGTTAAGTTTAGGCAGACATTTGACGAAGTTTTTACAGGCTGCTACAGATGACGTTTTATTTTAAAAATCTTTTTCAGAGCACATTATTTATTTCTGTGAAGGAGCTAAAGTCAGCGTGAAAACTGTATCTGGAGATAAATGACGTACCCTTCCTTTAAGTGTTCCTCCGCCCTCTGTGAACCTAAACGTGAGAGCGCGAGCAGGACTGAACTTTAGCTCGTGACGCCGCGGTGTCTCTTCTGGTCATTCAGCGGTTAAAAAGCAACAACGAAGGCTCATCACGGTAAGTCTGCACTGTGCAGAAAATCATTGTCTTTAGTGTCGTGAAAGTAACTTTAAAGAAAAAAAATGTGTTTGTCTTGTTTGTCCTTTCTCTCTCTCGCTTTAACACGAGTCGAATAAAAGTGAGTTGAAACTCTGAGCTGGTTTTATCAGTGATTTCAACCACGTTGTCTGCTCGTTTATTTAACGTTTGTTACACTGACTTTAACGGCTACTAAATGTGCCAAACGTTAGTTTCGGTGTTGTGGAAATAAAGGTGAATAAATATTCTTTATTTGGTTTTTATTATAGCATTAGACAACGTTTAGGCCTAAAGGTGAAGGATGACGTTTTTGGTAGAGAAATGTGAAAGTTGGAGACATTTACAGATAAAGTTGTTTCAATTAAATTAAGTGTCCTCAGTGGAGAATGAGGTCCCTGAAACACTGTTTGTAGTCTGTAACGCTACACGAGAAGTTAACTTCTGTAGTGTTCAGAGCATAGACATGTTATATTATATCTGTGGTTCAGAGACATAATATAATTGAGATAAAATTCGATGTAAAAAATCGACTTCAAAATCCGATGGCGCAGATTTTTGGAGTTTTACTTCTCCAACGTTTAAATTTCACTACCAAATCTACATAGGGCAGCGGAACTTAAAAACCACAAGTCATGACATTGGTTTAAGATGATAAATAAATAAAGACTTAAACAGTAGACTGCTTTTAATGTGGCACTCTACTGTCGTTTAGAGCAGATTGTGGCGTGTAAGCGCCCCCTGCTGGTTACAGAAAGACCCAACCTCTGTTTCTAACATTGACGCTTGTGGTCTTTAGATTGAGATCATTAATGGACTGTGTTTTTATCTTTAGAGTTCATTTAGTATTGAAAGGGTTGAATGTGAATGTCAGTAATTTTGTGCAAAACATGACTGATAGTGGGAAATACGCTCTAAAATGATTGATGCAGTTTGGGGTCTTAATGTAGTAAGAGAAGGATCTAAGTGTATGTTGATGATGGTGGTTAGATGTCTGAGATAGATTCTTTGTCAGAGAATTACACGTTTTAGTCTTAGTTTACCATCATGTTTGATGTCAAATCTAGGTGAGAGCCGTACTCAGGCCTGGGCCAGAAGTAAATTAAAGTCTGCGATCAGATAGCTTTGTTGTTAAGTACAGAGTCACAAAGCCATGAGTTGCCCAGCTGGAGAGCTGATACAAATGTCAAAAACATCCATTTTTTATACTCTTTGATTGCTGGCTTTTTGGCTTTATCTCAGGAGTTGGCATGATTTGTTATTGGTAGTCAGAGACACTATTTCATTAGACCCTCCTGGGAGGCCTTTTTTTCCCACGGTGAATGTTTGGATTCACGTGTTTTTGTCCATCAGGGTGTTATCAGTCTCTAGTCTTTCTCACTGTCTGTCTCAAGGTCTTTTTGGTACTTTCAGCCTTCGCTGTTATCTTATGCTTACTCATTCTTACAGAACTGACACTGTACAGGCCGAGCTGCTGTCAACTTGGCCTGTGCATCTTACAGGCTGAGCTCTTTGGGCTCTCAGCTCATTACATGCACAGCAGGTGCAGATTACTTGTCTTTTATCAAAGTGGAGTATGCTTAACAATTTATAAAGTGCTGTGATCACCATTCTAACTCAGGCGAAACATTATTAAGACAGAGTTTACTGAGAAACATGATTTTCTTGTGACCACACAATACAAGTAATGATGATGACAATATAGATACGCACATCTACAGGGCGCATGTCTAAAGGAAAAGACCCTACAATAGCCTTTTTGATTCAGGTTTAAGAGGTTTTCTAAACTAGTGCCTTATGTAAAATACTACAGTAGCATACATAGGGGACACATTTCGTGAGTGATAGTATGTTCATGGATTCATTCATCTTGATAAATTTGTGGATTTATCTTTTAATTGTGTCAACCATGCCGGAGTAGTTCTTTTAGGTTTGTAAAGATGTACAACATAGGTGTGTAAGAGATCACATTACAGTAGCAGCAGAGTTATATTTGGTTTGGAGCCAAGTGTCTGTTGTTGTCTGAGAGATTTAGCTTAACATAGATGTTTGATGTTTGAGCCAAGGAGATGAGTTCTTCATGCCTTATACAGAGTGAAGTATTTGTGGGCTGTCTGTCTAGCAGAATATAAGGAACACTGTGAAGGAGAATACTTGGCCAGTGATCGTGAGATCCTGGTCAGTGTGGACAGTGACTGCGGAGTCCTGGTCCAGCACCACTAGCATGTGAGATTCTGAGCAGCAGGCCAGTAACTGCAAGGTTCTGGTCATGAAGCATGTCTGAGCTATTGTCTGTTGTGTTATTATGTTATTTGACCATGGATAAATAAATCTAAGATGATCCACAAGTCTGTTTGATAGTGTCCTCCTCGTTCATTCAACACAGATATAGAAACCCCCGCCTTACAGTGGAGTCACGAACTGATTCTACTTACAGTGAGGGAAGGGTTTCGAGGTTTTTGTTCAAGTTTATTGATAAGAGAAGAAAAAGACTCTGCTCATCTCCAGTAGGCACAGTAATAAGTTACTCCTGAAGAGGATGAGACTCTTTATCTGGCCCAGATCAGAACAACACTGATCTTACAAGAGAAAAGATAGAGTATTTTTCTTACCAGCAGCTGCTGGCTGTCTGACAGTCAAGATTCAAGGATACCGACATAAAAACCAAAGACAACATGGAGAGTTTAGAATTATTTTTTTTTCGTTATAGCTGTAGTAAAATTGTTACTATGTGCAGGCGGTGAATCTACAACGTCAGCATGCAGCCAACCGAGGCAAAAAAAGGTACGTCTTTCCCTCTTTCATGTGGGTTTCCATTGCAAAACCACTCTCCTGTGATAATGTGCGTCTGATGCTTTCCATGTTTTCAAGGATATCTTCCCCAAAGCCCGCTGTTGGATTCTCTGAGGGTGTATCTCAACAACAAGAAAAGACTACAACCCATCATTGGTCAGTGGAAAAGAAATGCTAATGTTGGGTTGATTTATTTACTTTGTATGTTGAAATAACTTTTCACTTCTGATTATTCAGGTCTAGGCAGTATCATAGAGTGTGTCAAAGCAGGCACTCAAAATAGAGAGGTATTGTACCTGTGTGAGGTGTGTGTGTGTCGGCATTGTAAAGCTGACATAAGGAACCACATAATGGGAAGTCTCCACAGATACAACTACATTGTGAGTACAACCATGAGAGGATGGCATGTTTTTTTTTCAGTCATAGATGGTAGTTTAAAAAAACAGGTGGTTCTTTGCCGTACAGAAAGTCTGGCACCCGAACTTTGTTTCTAAATGGAAGGAAAACTTGGACCTGTCTCAGCTGGCATGGCCACTGATGGAGATAGCAAAGACCCTTGAGGAAAAAGAGGGTCCTGGAGATGTGCAGGTAGGTGATTTAGTCTGTGTAAGACAGGCGTTCCCAACCTTGGGATACCAATTTTAAAAGGGAATGGAATTTCTAATTATTGAGGGGTTTTTTTGTACATTAAAATTGACTGAAAGCAGGTTACTGTGGGTCATAGTCAATGCTAAAACAACAAACTTGCAGAGTCTTTGTCATTCATTGTGCTGGCCAAAAAAAGGTTGTGAATTGTGGATTTTATTTATTTATTTTTGATATGACTACTCACTTTTTTTTTTTTTTTTTTTTTTGCATCTTCATGTGAAGTTATTAGAGGTGGAAGAGTCTGTGTATCAAACGATAGCAGCATTCAGTGACAATGACGGTCAGTGACTATTTCAAACCCCTTTAATCCTGTTTACCTGTGTCTGATGCTTTTTCATGTTTTCTTGTGCCCATGTTTCCATGTGTTACATGCCTCACCTTTAAATGAAATATAAATCTCTCTCTCTCTCTCTCTCTCTCTCTCTCTAACACCACAGCTGTAGCTCTCCTACATGTCTTAAGAAATGGCCATGTACAGGTTGAACCCAAGAGCCATTCAGAGGCTTCACCAGGGCAACCGGAGCCCATCCAACCACAGAGGAGTGTATTGCTTTCTCCTGAAAATACAGCTCCATCTGTTATGCGGTCAGCTCTTATAGACTCAGAGGGCATGTTCAACAATACTTCATCTTCACTGATGGACAACACTGAGACATACCCTAATCACTTTGTGCCATCAGAGACCGGCAGCTGCTTTCTCGATTGCTACAGAGGAACCGAGCCTCTTATTGGTGAGCAAACAACAATGGGTGCTATCACATAACAAGATTGTAAAGCTGATTTCAACATAACTGAAATGGAGACATTTACAGAAATTGGTAGAATAGGTATTTTTGACGTGATGATTTAGTAATAATATTAAATGTAAAGTCCATCAAATACATATTGGTCTGGTATATTTAAGGTCTATTCACACCTACCTTGTTAAGTTTGCTTGTGACAAACTTAAATCCTGATGTGGACCTTTTGGGCAGATGTGAATACAAACCATGCGCAGCAAACAGCCGAACTCGGTTTGCTTAAATTATAAGCCTTTCTGGACATAACATTCTCTCGTTTCCACACATTAGGGCAAATAATTGTTTGGTTAGCAGCACAGTGTTGTTGTTTGCTTCTGTAGCCTACCTCTTTGATATTAACCATAAATGATAAATTACCAAGTTCAATCTTTTGATATCCTTGGCGATATCATGTTATTTACGCCAAACTGTGCACATAAAGTATTGAATTGTAACAACATTGTCCCTTTGACCACTTGAAGTTCCCTCGGGATCAATAAAGTATCAATCTATCTATATATCTATCCTTTATCAATTTAAAACAAAACAAAATATGCAACATGATCTCCTAAAGTTTACTTCAAATTGTATTTTCAGTAACAAAAGTAATCTGACAAATGCAGTTGATCGATCACTGCTA
The DNA here is from genome assembly GCF_947650265.1 of Symphodus melops. Taxonomy (NCBI): domain Eukaryota; kingdom Metazoa; phylum Chordata; class Actinopteri; order Labriformes; family Labridae; genus Symphodus; species Symphodus melops. Next base: position 14,392,143 of record NC_136708.1, on the reverse strand, counting down.
TACCAAAATAAAAACAAATAAAGAAACAGATCTCACCCGGATAGGAGGATGAATAATCCGGTCAGTTGAAGCGTTTTTGTCTCAGCCCAGACATGCATATCTGTCCCGGGTAAGAAGACGCGGGGGGAATCTTCGGACTATCTTTCTGACACTTTCACAGTGTCTAGCTTTACTTGCATATTTACTGTACAGACTTGATGAATTGTATTAATCTTCTTACCCCTCAAAGACATTCAGAAAGCCTCTCATATAAATGTTTGCAACAGGTCTTTCCCAAGTGGTTGAGTGTAGAAGTGAAGCTGGCGACACGTACTGTTTTTTATGTCACTGCTGCCGCATCAGATCCAACAACCAGGACATCATCGATCACCTTACCAGCTCATCCCATCTTATAAACTTCTTGGTCAGTTTGTCTTGGATCGATAATTCAAATGAACAGATACACCAACACTTCACCAATATTCACTCAGACAGTTGTGTAGAACATGCTAGGTTAAAATTCACTAAACATGTATGTGTGTAGATTGAAACTTGCCCTGAGCAGGTGGAGGCAATGACAGCGGAGCTTAACAATGACTATTGGCTTCTTCAATCACTGGCAAAGAGAGTAGAGCTGGAGGAGGGCGGAGGAGAGCTGAAGGTATCATATTTACTATTTTTAAAGAGTAGCCTTCAGTACTTCTGCTAGTTGTTAACTAACTTTTATGTTCTTAACCTAAAATAAAGTGCAACTATCCAAATCCACATTTTCCAGGTGGTAAGTGCACCAGAATCCCTCTGTATCCAAGTGGCAGGCAAAAGTTACCACTGGTGTAAGTACAAGTTCAAATATCCACCATTCTCCTGTTTTGAAGATTAATTCATGATGTAAGTGTCCCACTGGATTAACTCTTTTTTTTTTTTTTTCTACCTTTCTTCCAACTTTCTCTAATGCATGAAAACGTGTTTATGTATGTCCGTGTGTGTGTAAGGACATATGAGCACAAGTCTGTGTCGCTTACATAAGCACAAAAGCGCTTTGAGTAGTCAGAAGACTAGAAAAGCACTCTACCAGCTTTCCTCTGTATTTTCTGGTCTACTTGTTTTTGTTTCCAGGTATAAAGATGCTGTTTGATGGATGGACACGTACTAACATCCGAAAGAGGAAATTAGCTGTCAAAGGTGCGTCTCTATTGGAAGCAACGGCTCCCTAAAAGGGGTCCGAATCCTAACATTTTTCCTTTTTGTATCTACAAAAAAAAAACGAAAAACAAAACACCATTCAGGTCAAATTTGTAGTATTTTTCGTTTCTCTAAGGGCCCAGTGTGAACAGGAACACAACAGAGAGATGTGTCACAGTGCCACTCGAACAAAACAAAGGGAGGAAGATGAGAAAAAAAAAGATTGATACTGTGTTCAAGGTAAGCCTGCCTCTCACAGAAGGTCCGATGCTGCTGAAGAGGACGTCTTTCAGCAGCGACACCCTCCCTGTATCACAAAGCGACTCGCTTGCATCAGACTTGGATCCTGTGTCGTCGCCAGAGTCTCAGTCAGAGCTCTATGAGCTGGACATTGACACCACCCTCGGGAAAAAAAACAATATCCCAGTCTGTCTTTATCAAGGGAGAAGGAGGAGTCCCGGTGACTATGGGTACTTCAACAAATATGAACACAGAAATGGGAGAACAGAACGAAAGTTGCATGGGGGAAATACTTACAACAGACTGCACACTTCTCAAGATGAATCAAGTGAGATGAATAACAAAGGATGGCAAAATGAGGTCCCACCAACACAGAACAACTGGCTGCTAGCACCTGGTTGCCACGCTCAGGACTGGGAGTCTTGTTATGTTTCCTACGGGTGTGAAGAGTGGTACCAATCATCTTCACAGAGTAATGCCGGTGGAACATATCAAATGCAAAGAAGAAATACGCAAAGAGAGTGGAGCTCAGATTATCCTCCCTCCAGTCTTGTACCTGTGCCCTATCATGGCATGCCAGGAGGTCATTGGGTGATGTCTAACCCCGACTACAGAACTGAGGCTTCGACATATTCTTACCAAACCAGCAATCAACTCCCTCCTCACTGATACGGAAACTACACTGAATTTAGTCAGAACTACAGCTCCTGATCAAATGGTTTGATTGTTTAAGTGTTTAGAAATGGAAAAACTAATGTCATGCTTGCATATCAAAGGTGAAATTCTGAAGTTCAGCATATCTCATAACCGTATCTAATAAAATACAAGTATTTGGTTTTCGTCAGTGATGGGAATCTCAATGGAGGGTTATATTTGCTCTGATCCAATCTAAGTGTCTGAAGTAGCTCTTCTACTGTATGACTGTCAGTTTCAACATTGTTTTGTATGACAGAAAACCATTTGTCTCGGTATTGATGGGGATTAAGTATTTTTTTATTCACCTAAATCCTGAAAAACTGATGAAAAGTTGTTCTGATTAACTGAAACATGATCTTGATTGTGTCTTATTTCTTGTAGCATATAGGTGTTATGTGTGAAAGTGTACCTGTATATGTGTACCATCTGGTTACAGAAAACATAGCCAGTGTTTTATCAGGACTAGGGAATTGATGGTACTATGATTTTTGCTTTTTTTGTAAATAAGTGACTGAAGCTTTGCAAGCAATTTTGGAGATAATACGATTGTTTAAAATGAAAGTGTCAATATCATTACTTTAGATAAAATGCGAAAATCAAATGTTGATCAGCTCATCGCAGACAGGCCTATGGCCTATATATATATATATATTTTTTTTTTTATTATATGATTTTTTGTGTTTAAACTAATCGAAAGAAAATGCCAATTTGTAAACTTTTGAAATAAAATGTTGATGTCACATGAGTTGACCTGAGGTCATTTGTATCATTTCACGCAATAATATTGATCCTGTGCAAGTTTTATAATTATAATCTTGTGAAATATAGAACTAGTCGTTGGGTGCCAAATGAATAGTTTTTGTAAACATAATTTGGTTACTTCATCAAGTGTGTAAAAAAAAAAAAACTAGAACAAAAAAACTGATTACATGAGAAATCAAAATGGTCTGTATTGAGAATATGATTAAATCATTGTCAGTCTATGCAATAAACACACATACAACTTGCAAAAAAGAAAAAATAAACTACAAAGTGTGTCAGGTGAGTTGTGAGATTTAAGACGTTAATATGATGCGTTTGTGAAAGGGCTGGTTCTGTAAATTCCAGTAGACCTGAACGCATCATATCTGCCGTACGGAAGTTCATCTCTCACGCTGCTGTGTGTGAGTGTGTGTGTGTTTGCTACCCTGAGATAAACCTACCGCCCTTTACCACGGACGACACGACGCTTTGAGCAAGTTAGCGACCTTTCTCTTCAGAAGAAGGCGTGTGGCTTTTAATTTGGATGGATTGAACACACATCGTGACTGGCTAACAAGCTGTGAGGGAGCTTGGGAGGACCCATCTTGGTGGGAGATAGTTTAAAAGCTGCCTCCTCTTCTTCTTCCGGCGACCCTCCTCTCTTCACAGTCTCCTCAAAATGTCAGCTTTTTCTGAGGCTGCCTTAGAAAAGAAACTTTCAGAGCTAAGCAACTCCCAGCAGAGTGTGCAGACACTTTCCCTGTGGCTCATTCACCACAGAAAACACTCGAAGACCATCGTCAGTGTTTGGTTCAACGAACTAAAGAAAGGTAAGGTCGATAAAGCTAGCTAGTGTCCCTTAATGCATGACTGCTAACATGCAGAAACAATTCACAAACGACTTAGACATGAATGTTAGCCCTTGGATATACAAGCTGGCTAATTAATAGATCATATTTAACAGATTATGTGCTCTTCGAAAGCTCTCTGGCTTCAGATGAAGTCAGTAACTTCTGCAGCTTTTCGTTGCACAATAACTGCTAAAGGCTAACCAACTTTGGTGCTGAGCCACTTTTACAGACTCTAAAGCATGAACTCACATAAATGTTAGCATTCACTACGTAACAGGGAGCCCATTGTTATGGTGTTTACTAGGACTAAAGAAGCCACTCTGTTAATCGACACTCTTTTGGTAAATAGAAAAACGTCTTATTATGGAGCTCTTTGCACAAGGCCACAGTGGATCACCACCCCTTTAATGCAATTATTTCTAAAGCATATTTATATGTTAAGCTGGGGTTTTTTTTGTTTGAGATGTGATGAATCAGCAACTCGGTATTATCATCTTACTCTTTAGTTTCGAGCATGCACACAGTAAAGAGCTTGCTGTAGCTCCCTCAGCTGATGGTGAAGAAAAAAACCCCCCTCAGATTTATGAATGCCACTATGGCTATAAATGTGTGAAATCTGCAAATAAAAGGTGGAAGCCTGTCTTAACATATTTAATAGGTATGTGCATGAACTACTAGTAGCTGATCTGATGTTATTCAGTAACTATATCTTTTCTTTGTCACATAGTATTTATGATAGGTTTATAAAAAATGGCATATTACACCAGAAAAATAGGTTGTTCCCTTAAGGAGACAAAAAGCATCGTATTTTGAGTATTGCTGTTTAAGCAAAATAAAAAAATGTCCTACTGATGTGTAACTACTTACTGGACGCTTTTTTAAAGTGTATGAAACAGCAGCATGCTGACTCTTGCTAGAGGAGGATGCAGTTATGTACAAGAACATGAATGACATGTTGCTGTATTTGTGCTTAACGCTGCCATGATGCTCCTCAGGGTGCTGGTCAACAAGCTAATGAAATCTCAAGTGGATGATGATGTATTTTTGGAGAGTATCTGAGGACTGAAAAGAGTCTGCAGTTATAACAACAAATGAGATAAAGAGGGCGACTCACTTCTCTGGAGCTTTACACTCGGCTCAGTATTTACCGCGACCTTTCCAAACACCGAAAATAAATTCTGCATCGTTATAAGTCGTTTAGTGGAGAATAACTTCTGTGATTTCATGTTTGTTGTATGAATTGGTGAAAGAACATATCGCTTCTGCAATTCTGTATTTTTACCTTCTAGTTTTTCCTCAGATGAAATTGAAATAATACTGCAGTATTTGAACAGATATCTAAGAAGGTGTTTTCCCGTTATTGAACACATGTTGTACTGAGCACCACGGTTCTTTTAACTGTGTTTAATGTAAATGTCTAATTATGCACATTTGAATGCATCCAGCTCAGGTATCCCGCAAGCTGACCTTCCTTTATTTGGCCAATGACGTCATTCAGAACAGCAAGAAGAAAGGACCAGAATTCACCCAGGACTTTGCACCCATCATCGTTGATGCATTCAAACATGTGTACAGGTCTGTCATTAGTCTATCAACATTGTTTGAATTTCTTTAAATGATGAGTTGCCATATTTAGAACTGGGTAAAGGTGTTTATCTGTTTTTTTTTTGTTTTATTATACAATAAATCATATTGAGGGATTTTGGTAAACTTGCAGCTGAGAGAATGATTTAAATCTCCCTACCTTTGCATTTATTTATTTGTTTTCCTGTGTAGAGACGGTGAGGAGGGTTGTAAGAAACAGTTGGGTCGGGTTTTGTCCATCTGGCAGGAGAGAGCGGTGTACGAGAACAACCTGCTGGATCGACTCTCACAAGTCCTAGGTAGGTTTCCAGACCTGGAACAAGAATAATGCCACTGCACACTCAGCCCATCTGACAGGTTTAAAGTGTTGGAGCTTTGGGGTATAACACTTGGCAGCATTTTATAAAAGCACATGGAGCCTGTTTAATAAGTTACTGGTCAGGAAGACTTTTGATGAACAGTTCAGCTTGGTAAATATACATCCACTAAGTAGTCGACCAGGATTCATGAAAAGCCAGTTAGTGTGAGGACGTGGAATTTATTCAAAGAAACCTGCTCCATGTGATTGAAGCTTTAAAACGGAACTATTTTTTTTAAATGTTTTTTTTTCCTTCTTAATGCCAGATGGAGAAAAAAAGTCGAGAAAGAGGTCATACGAGGCGATCCAGCCAGATGATGAAGACTTTGCTACTCAGAGCTCCCCAGCTGAGCCACCACAGGTGCCTGCTTAGACAAATCAGTAGCCATTAATAAAGATGATAATCAAACGATGCTCTTCACCAAATAATTGTATGATGCTTCATATCATTGATTCAGCTGCCTCCTGGTGCTTTGTAGCCCTTTCTACTGCCTCCAACATTTAGATGTGACACTTATTTCTGGGAACGGCTCATTCACTATTCCCCTTCCCCTCTCGCTTCTCTTCCCCTCCCCTCCCTGAATATCTTCCTCTTTGTACGTCAGACGGCAGATTTAATCCGAGCTCTGCAGGAGCTGGAAAATGCAGCCTCTGGAGACTCAGTGCTACGTCAGCGCATCTCCTCCCTTCCTGCTGAGGTGCAAGACACGTCACTGCTTCAAAGGATTACAGGTAGAGGGAGGCACACTGTGACATACTGTACATGCGCACTGTACTGCACACATACGCACTTGATGACAAATCAAGCAAGTCCGTCTAAATAAACTGCTAATAAAAAAAATGAAAGGAACACGTAATAATCACAGGATGACACCAAGTCAGGGACAGCACGTGACTGGTAGCATGAGGGTCACCAGCAGCCAATCAGGTTACAGAGCTAGACATGCAGTTTCAAGAAGGTTTTGCCATGTCCCCAATTACAGTCTCAAGAGCCTGGAAGGACATACCAGGAGACTGGCAGCTACACAAGGAGAGCTGGACAGGGCCATAGAAGGGTACCGACTCAGCAGCAGGACTGCTATCTGTTCCTTTGTGCAAGGAGAACTGCATGAGCCCCACAAATGACCTCCAGCAGGTGTGCAAGATTCAGACCAATATGTGAAAAACAGACTCCATGAGGGCAACATGAAGGCTCTACATCCTGTAGTGGTACCTGTGCTCACAGCCCAGCACCGCATTGAGCCCAGCAGCTCGATGGCATTCACCAGAGAATACCAGAGTTGGCAGGTGGCCGTTTGAACCTCGTTCTCGTATCAAGATGAGAACAAGTTGACACTGACACGACTTGACAAAGGCCCGCGTCAGCCGAAACGTTGTCAAAGAAATGTTTTTGCTTTTGGAGTTGGAGTTTCTCTCTTCCTCCTGTTGTGTGCTCCAAATATGGTGTGCGTTCTCTCCTCATTTCAAGAAGTTCACACTGAACTCTGAAAGAGTCTAAAGGGGCCTTTGATAACCTTATGATGCTTGTAACATCATCAATTGGGGGGCAGCAGAAGCTCAGTCCGTCGTGACTTGGGTTGGGAACTGGATGGTTAAATGACCTCCCGATGACCCTCTTAACTGGTTTAAGCATTGTGCCCTGCTCTCTGTGTGCCCTCTGTGCTGTAGATAAGGAATCAGGAGAGCGGCTCACCCGGCTGGTGGAGGAGGCATGCATGCTGCTGGCAGACTACAGTGGACGCCTGGCGGCAGAGATCGATGATCGGAGGCAGCTCACGCGCACACTGACGGTGTTCCTACAGAGCCAGAAGGACGGCCTAGCCCAGAACGAGCAGAAACTAGAAGTGCGTAAATCACTTTCTTTTTTTTCATCTTTGCTCTTTGCTCGGTCGTGTGTTCTTTGTCTACCTCACATTTGTGTCTCATCATTGATTCCTGGTCTGTCTGCGTAGCTGTGCGCCTACACTTCTCATCTGTCACCCTTTTTAAAAGTAACACCTCTTTTCCTGTATTTTAGCATGTGGCATACTCCCTGCAGAATGAGAACTTTGTCACTTGATCGGACCATAGATTTCAGTTTGCATGTTAGACCTGACAATATTTGTGTTATTTGACATAATGCCAGCTCAGTGCTTATTTCCCATTGGGTAAGTATTAACCAAAATTCTTTATGAAAATCTTCCCGACAGTCTTTTCTTGTCTTATAGCTCTCCTGATTTGTGGTACCATTAACTGTCCAGCCTTTATCCACAGGATACCAAGAGGACAACGTTATTCACATTTGTATCTTCTATTGTAATAAAAAAAAAAAAAATGAAAATAAAAAATGAAACCAGTTTTGTGAGTGCTTTTATTGTACTATCATTTTAAGCTTCTGGTGAATTGTACAAAATTGTCATTTTAAATATGGTCATTATTAACAGTATTACCAAACAATTAATGCTAGTCTTCACCTGAAGTTACAGTACATCTTATTAAAGGTGTGGATTTTCGAAAGTATAGGAACACTTCTGTTATAACCTATGAAACCAAAAATATAAGGGATGCGGCATGTTTTATCAATCTTGGAAAAGAGAGATTGATTGAATATCCAAGTTTTAGTCTGCAATAAAACTTGTCTTTTAAGATTCATGCTGCCTCATGACCTTGGGAAAATGCGTTTTTACAGAACACCCTTACATGCATTTTATAGAATAAGCATGTGGAGTTATCAAAAAGCACAGGAAAAATCTGAGTAGAACTTTTTTCACGGAGTAAAAATTTGTCATTTTTATTTTTGGTGATCCTGGGAAAATTCCAAATCCTCTAGTATGCTTGTCTTATATAATATAACTTCTGGGAACTTTCTTTGGTCTGCTTTACTGTAAAACAAACACAGCACTTTAACCTTATTTGATCTGATACTTTCAAAATGGAAGTTTGACATTTTTATTTTATATGATTTTTTTTATTTGCAATGTGACAGAAGTAAGTATAAAAGGCAGGTAGCAGGTATAACCAGCAGTGCTATTTTATAGATGAGTAAGCATACAGTGGTTTAAACACCAAATCAGTTAAATAGTCACAAAATGAATGCTCTTACATGTTTCTACAAGCTTTGTCAAAAAAATCTGAACAGTTCACAATAAATGTTGGAAATTGAGAACACATCAGTTTGTGTTAACTAACACCGCTTTTTTGAATGTACAGTTCTACGTTGCTGTGCCTTTTTTGTTGTTAATTCCTGATAATCCTTCAGACTATAAGAGATTTGACCTGTTCTGCACCTTTTCTGCTTTTTTAGGAATACAAACGCAAATTGGCGAGGGTGACCCAGGTGCGAAAGGAACTGCGTTCGCGTCTAAATAATCTTCCAGGAGGACTCTACAACTCTTCAAACTGACTTTGGTTTCCCCTCCTGACCTGACTCTCCTGCTCCTAAAACATCTCTGCCTAATCAGCGATATCGCCACAGTGCTCTGTTCTTGTTTTTGTAAGGTGTCTGTGTCCCCCTGTGTGGTGACCTGTGATTCTTGTCCTGTTTTCAACAGATTATTTATTCACTTGGCTATTTTTTTTTTTTTAAACAGGACTCCCTTATTTTTCTTTCTGTGAGGTCTTCTCTTTGTTCTGTGTATCCCCTGTATAATATACAAGGATATTCAATTTTCAGACACAGGCCTCTTAAGCCTTGGCCACCACTCTTCTACCTTTCACCTCTTTAAAGTTGCGGGTGTGGTATTTTTGTATTTATTGGGACTTCAAATCATGCATTGGAATGTCTCCCCTTAGTTTGATCATTTATAACACTTTCCAGTGTTTTGGGCTGCTACCAAAACTGTATTTTACAATTTCTGCGAGTACATCTGTCTGAGTCTTGATTCTACAGTAGATCATTACAGTATTTACTTTAGTTTTATACTTTTGTGCTGTGTGGAGACATCTGAAGAGAGGTATTCTTGTGAAACCATATTCAAAAACTTGATAGTAAGCCATGACCCTGAGAGCAAATCTAAAACTTGTTTTTATGACTCTGTGAGAGGGCTCTGTAAACGATTGGTCAGTGTAAATATTTAAATTTGCATGTAAATATGATGAGAGTTTTACTTTCTAGCGCTCATGATTTGTATCCATGTCATTATGGCTTACCAGATGATCATTCAGACCGTTACAGAGGTATAGCTGTACATTAATGTCTTGATCATTGTTAAGATCTCCAACAAGCAAAAACACTGAGTAAAGGAGTCTGTTGTTTTGTTTACTGTATCACACTGCTTCATTTATCAATCTTTTGTCTACTGAATGCTGTGCATCAACTCAAACTGTTTGATATACACCTCAGCTCAGCATATAAAAGTCGAACTGTAGCTTTTGTTTAGTGTAGAGCCAGGGCTTTAAAATTAACCTTTTTGATCACCAATCTGCTCGCAAACAGGGTTAGAAGATTTTTAAAGTTACCAGCCACTCACGACCTGACAGCCATTTAGATTTTTTCTTTTTTTCTTTTTTGCCCATCCAACAGGGCCATGTATTCTTGGAAGAGATATAATTAAAAGTACACATGCAACAGTCCTCTCTGCAGTGTTACAGAATGTAAATGTAGTTTAGGTCATGGACAACAGAGGGCGTAAATGTCCGTCTCTAATCTCATAATGCCCAGTTTTCGTTATTGTAGCGCTCTTGTTTTTAACATCGCGATACCGGAGACGGGGCGGGATTATGACACCGCTCTCTCAGCAAACACAGGAAGTAGCCAACACTAGCATCTAATTTTTACCGATCGTGTAAATTCAATTTATTAGGGCTTAAAATATGCATCCGATTTAAACCAAAATACAAGCATTCCTTACACCAAGTGCATGCAAGTTAATATCTTACCGAAACGGTCGTAAAACATTTTACGTTAGCTAAAGTTGGCGCTTTCGTTAGCCCCCAGTTAGCATAAGCTAAGCTAATAGCTCCTTTCTGTAGTGAATCGACACAAACTTGCAAATACTCGCAATGGATTCATTCGAAACACCGTATGAGGAAGAGGCTGAATTTATTCAATGCACGGTAATAAAGATGGATGGAGAAATGCAGCTTTCACACACGTAGTAACTCAGGCTAATTAGCCGGATAGCATACTTGCTGTTTAGATTAAATCAGTATCCTCATATAATGTCATAACACAATCATGAGCTGTGTCGTGGGTGATTTACGTGCTGTTTTTTTCAAACCAGGTGTGTGATAAATCCATAAGAGGGGAAACGTTATTCAGGATTCACCTGACGACACCGGGACATGTGAAGGTAAACATCACTGCTTACTGCTGAAGAGATGATTGATGTTTATTTGTGATTATTACTTTCACATAGCTTGACATTATAGTATGAATGCGTTAGTTAGTATTTCAAGCTTTGCATTTTAAATACATAATATCCAATTCTTCCTATTGAAATCTTCATATTCATCTCTTGTATAACAAAGCTTACTCGTGTAATAATAATTGGGATCCATCAATGAGAACAAATAAAATTGATTCACATCAGCACTTGGTTTATGTGCGGGAATACACCGTAGTCCCCTTTTGAATTCAACCATCTTGTTACCCTATAAAGAAAGTCCAGAATAGGTCATTACTGGAGTCCACTTTTTTTCAAATAGGTCATGGTCAGGCTGAGCTTTGCTGTTAATTTTTCCATAGTGTATAACTTGATGAGTCGTTCCTTCCATTGATCAATGTTAAGTGGTAGTGGCTTAAGCCAAGACACAGTTATCAGCTTTTTTTGCCATCATAACAAGGATAACATTACATATTACATAGATACATATTTTCTTTACACTCAAAGTCGTAAGGAAGCGGGTCCCGTCCTACATTTATTTGCATAATTTTTACAAATGTCTACTCCAGTCGCTGGTCTTTCACAGGGTCAAGATAAAATATAACCAGACTCAAGGAGTTTATATTCTGTTATCTTGCTCTCTTTGGCACACTGGTGGTACATTAAGTATCACATAAGTGACAAGAATAGAAGTGTTGTTAATCAGTCATTCAGGGTCAGACTTTCAGCTGAACTTTTGAAGCATTTTGTTCATATGCATAAAAATCATTGATTGTTGCTACAATTCAGTCAGAATTTTCTTACGAGAACAAACAACCAGGAACAATAAGTGCTTGTCTTCTGCTTGACCATTGTGAAGACTGTACCCTGATCATTTTTGGGGAGCAACACGGCAATGAAGATTTCACTTTGAAGTAAGTTTATTGAACCACTGAAGGCAACTTATTTGCACATAAAGGTCACTGACCTCTTCATCTTGATCTATCTTTACCTCGTGTTGTCCCACATTGACCTACAAAGATGATCGCGATGGAAACACCTTGAAAAAAACTTGCTGCATTAATACATCCTTGTAAGATGAAACTTGAGATTGACAGGTGGATTAGTGCAGCGTCGGCAGTATTGCACGCACTGCGCTGGATCATTAATCTGAAGAGCGAGCCGAGTCAGAAGCTTACGGTCTATGTCAGAAGGCAAAACTCTCTATTCACCAGGCAATCTATGTTCCAACCATCACTTATGGTCATGGTGTGGGTAGAGATCGTGGATACAAGCGGACAAAATCAGTTTCCTCTGAAGGAAACATGATGAGGAGTTTGGAACTACGGCTCAGAGTAGAGTCGCTGGTTCTTTGCATCGAAAGGAGTCCGCTGAGGTGGTTTGGTGATGAGGTCTTACAGATACTTGGAAAAGACCCAGGGGTAGATCCAGAGCTCACTTGAGGGATTGTATATCCCTTCTGGCTTGGGAACGCTTTAGGATCCACCAGGAGGAGCTGGAAAACATTTCTGGGGATATGGACATCTTGGGCAACTTGCTTCCCCTGCTGCCACCGTGACCGAGCCCCAGATAAATGGAAGATAATGGATGGAGGGACGGATGGAATTTCTTGTTTCTGACCAGAAGAAGTCATTTGTTATGATGGACCCATATCCAATCAGTGAATTTAACCTTTCTTGGTCCTCATTCTTCAAGTCTTGAGATTCAAAGCTACAAAGACACTGTTCCTTTCACAGCAGAGCATGATTGTTTATGGTTTATGTTCCAACTGGGAATCCTGAAGACTTGTACTGGAACTGGAACGGTTTGATACTTGATGACCATCCGCAGTGGAAATGTGCATCTTGTCACATGACGGTAATTATTTTGTGAAACAGCATTTCAGGTGTGATATTGGTACTCCGTTTGAATGGCCTGTAGAGGATGTCTGCTGTTTTACATGCACTTTAAAAGTTGACGGTAAATAAGTTGGGAACACTTGCTTTGTCTACTCCACATGTTGAAATGATCATTTTTCAACTCCTTCTGGATATTTGCCTGCCCATGGCTTTGTATCACTTCTTGAAATCCACTGCAGTCACTCTGATGTGACCAAAGGCTGCAGCACTCATTTAAAGTAGTATAAATACCAAGTTCTGGTATTTGATTGTTTCAGTCGTTTGCCAAGGCGACAACCACAAGCGACTGGAAAATTCACGTGATTTTGGGAAGGTTCAACAGCTGATTTCACACTGAATGCGTTTACCAGTACAGCTGGAAAGTCAGGCCTACAAAACAAATATTGAATTGAATATTGTTAAATTTAGAAGAATTGTCAATTTCGAATGACAGATCCCAACACCTTGCCCAAGCTGTGTCAAAACTTTTCAGCTGCCTTCGTCTTTTGTTGGTGTCTAAACTGGATGTTGCACCACAGTACTTATATGTGGTCACAGGAAGATGTGATGGCAATACAACCACTGGAGTTATGTGCACACGGAAAGTATGTGTTTTGGTAAATTTCAAGAACAGTGGATTCCTCGTCTCGCAGACCTAATTCCAGTTTCAATTTTTTCTTCAATAGGTAACATTACCCCTGAAGCAGCTGTTTAACTAGTATTTTGTTTATTGTTGTTTTGCTTTACCATGTGTGCGCTCAAAAAGCAGGTAATTTCTGGGAGGATAAGAACCGTTACTACACCTCAAGTGAGCTGTAGTCTTGGTTAACCGTATGTTTAATTGATAACGCTTTCTCTGTTTGTAGCAGTGGTGAACTCTTATTCGTGTCATATCTACCAAGCACTGATTGACTTAATTTGTATAACTCTCCTTTCATCCCTGGCAGAAGGAGGATGGCATTGTTTCTGCGGGTAAGTAGACTTCATCTTCAGCCTCGTCAATTTTTACTTTTGCAGAAATGAATATATTTTTGCTCTATACACTGCTCAAAAAAATAATGGGAACACTAAAAGAACACATCTGAGATCTGAACAAGTGAAGTATTCTTATTAAATACTTAGTTGTTTACATATTCGAATGTGCTGACAACAGAATAACACAACAAGGTTCAATGGAAATCATATTTATTAACTAATGGAGGTCTAGATTTGGAGTAACACTCAAAATTAAAGTAGAAAAACACACTACAGGCAGATCCATCTTTAATGTAATGTAATTAAAACAAGTCAAAATGAGGCTCCTCCATGTGTGTCCTCCACGTGCCTGTATGACCTCCCTACAACGCCTGGGCATCTCCTCCCAGACCTGAACTAAAGCATCCGCCAACTCCTGGTCAGTCTGTGGTGCATTGTGGCGTTGGTGGATGGAGCGAGACATGATGCCCCAGATGTGCTCAATTGGATTCAGGTCTGGGAAATGGGCGGGCCAGTCCATAGCATCAATGCCTTCATCTTGCAGGGACTGCTGACACACTCCAGCCACATGAGGTCTAGCATTGTCTTAAATGAAGAGGAACCAAGGCACAACCGCGCCAGAATATGGCCTCACAAGGCGTCTAAGGATCTCATCTCAGTACCTAATGGCAGTCAGGCTACCTCTAGTGAGCACATGGAGGGCTGTGCGGCCCCCAGAGAAAAGCCAACCCACACCATTAATGTCCTTCCGCCAAACCGTGCATTCTGGAGGATGTTGCAGGCAGCAGAATCTTCTCCACGGCGTCTCCAGTCACGTCTGTCACATGTGCTCAGTGTGAACCTGCTTTCATCTGTGAAGAGCACGTGGCGCCAGTGGCGAATTTGCCAATCTTGGTGTTCTCTGGCAAATGCCAAACATCTTGCAGGGTGTTGCCCACACATGGACATTGCCACATGTGGACATCGGGCCCTCATACCACCCTCATGGAGTCTGTTTCTGTCTGTTGAGCAGACGCATGCACATTTGTGGCCTGCTGGAGGTCATTCTGCAGGGCTCTGGCGGTGCTCCTCCTGTTCTTCCTTGCACATAGGCGGTGGTTGCGGTCTTGCTGCTGGGTTGTTGCCCTCCTACGGCCTCCTCTACATCTCCTGATGTACTGGCCTGTCTCCTGGTAGTGCCTCCATGCTCTGGACACTACGCTGACAGACACGGCAAACCTTCCTGCCACAGCTTGCATTGATGTGCCCTCCTGGATGAGCTGCACTACCTGAGCCACTTGTGTCAGTTGTAGACTCTGTCTCATGCTATCACGAGAGTGAAAGCACCGCTAGAAGTTAAAAGTGACCAAAACATCAGCCAGAAAGCATCAGAACTGAGAAGTGATCTGAGGTCACCACCTGCAGAACCACTCCTTTATTGGGGGGTGTCTTGCCAATTGCCTATAATTTCCACCTGTTGTCTATTCCATTTGCACAACAGCATGTGAGATTGATTGTCAATCCGTATTGCTTCCTAAGTGGACAGTGGAATTACATTGTGTTGTTTCAGTGTTCCTTTTATTTTTGTGAGTATTTTGGAAGAATTCTCTCTGAAGCAAGTGAACTGTGGACGGTTCAAACACAAGCCCTTTTGTATATTGCCAGTTCGGGGCAGCACTGTTACACCTTCATTACTCCTCGTCATTCCTGTACATGCAGGTGTAATGGTGGGGTGAAGGCGTCAGAGGTACTAGTAATGGCACAACTGGCAAAACGGCCTTGGTGTTGACAGCAGAGCGAGCAGAATGAAACGGTGGCATGGCGTGCCTCTCGAGCTTCTGCTACTCTTTAACGCTGTAAAAGAAAACAACGGGACACCATTATGACACTGTTCTTGGGTTCAGTGTAAAAGTACAAAGACATTGGCAGAGCTTCAGTGCTTTGTAAAAAGGAATATAATCTTAATTTCCATGAGCTATCAAGAGGACTTCATGCAGCCTCCAATATAATGGAAATCCAGGACTTGGAGAGCAGTGTAACCAAGGTAGGCAGTGAGATGAACTGGGGACAGATTTCTTCTCCGAAGCCTTTATTTTAGATGTGTATCCGTTGACCTCGCTGGCTGCCTTCAGAACTGTCATCTTTGCGGTACTATCTCTGGGAACCAATGTTAAGTAGCATTTGTTGCCCTAAGGAAGTGTTAGGTAAGTTTTAAACTCACACAAATGCAGACTCTTGTGGACCTGGACCGGACGTGTTGATGTGCAAGCCATCCCGTACATCACACCATATTGGTCTGTCATTCCACATGTGCAATTCACAAGCTACAATGCATTTGAGTTTGTGGCATAAATCCCCTATAATGAGGATATCTAACCTACATATAACTCAATATCAAGAAGAAGCCATCTTCTTTCAACAGTCTGTGTGCTTGTTATGAATTGGATCAAACAGACCAACCAAACTAGTGGATCCAGTAAATGTCAAAGGTTTATTTCACGCTCACCTTAAGTGTGCTCCTTGCTAATGTCCATTGAGTTGTCAAAATTGTCTCTTTCACAAAATCAATTTAAAAGGATGGTACTGGTGCAAAATTGGCATCAAAAATGCCACAGATACTTGGTTGCCTCGAAATGGACTGTTGCCTTGAAATGTCAGCCATAAATGACAGAACATCAATGCACCGACCTTTCTTTAGTTCAGTACTGCTAAGGGGGGCTTAGGTAACTCTAAGTCACAGAAAATATGGTGGGCTCAACAATGTCAAAAAGATGTTTTGCAACCCATCAGTTCAAAAAATAAAATGTTTATATCCAACTTTGTGCCAGGAGCTGAGTCCAAAACGGAAAACAAAAACATTTGTTCAGCCATATCCTCATAAGTTAAAAAAAAAAAAAAGGGGGGGGGGACCCCCCTTAGCATTTAAGTTACATTTCTTACCATGGATTTAAATGGAGCCAGAGTGATAATTCTTAGCCAAATACTCAGCTCTCAGCTCTTCATTTTTACATGAAAGGGTCGGGAATGTGTTAGGACAAAGGTTGAGTGAAGCTTTACATAAATAATGAACTAAGGCAAGTGCAAAGTGTTCTACTGTACTGATAAATGGAGCAAAGTGAGTTAACGTCACATTATACATTATGTGAGCTGTACACACACAGCTCTTTATGATTAAAAAACATCTCCTTTATGATTTTTCTTGATGCTACCTTCTGATGGTTTTTTTTTCCAGGCCTCGCTGTCAGGCAGCAAACCGTCCCAATATTTGAGGATATTGTACATTATCTGGATTACATGAAGCTCGATGAGCCCATCATCGGTAAATGACTTAACCCAATCATTTGTAACACAAGTAAAAACATAATAAATTTAGATCCCTTTTCAACTTTTTCTTTTCTGTTTTTATAATTTAGGTCTGAACTTTTTGGAGGAATTGCCGAGTAATGACATACTAGCAGGTCCAAGATACACATGTTCGCTCTGTGGTCAGACTGCAAACCTCCAAGAAACGGTCCGCCATGTGATTGGACGTAAACACCGGCAAAAATACGTGGTACTGTGCTTTTCACATCTACAGCATCTGATTAGACTTTTCGTAAATATAAACAATCAGAGCAATAAAGGCTGGAGTTTTGTCTTTGGTGTAGGAACTGAAACGTCCAGACTTGGTGACTTGGGATAAACAAACCGTAACAAACCAAGGAGGAAAGGTCTTCCGAGCCAGAGCAGAGATAATAGAAAGACAAGATGGACGGGGAACGCCATCGGTAGGCCTCGCATATCAGCAACCAGATGTGTAATATTTTATGTTATCTTCAAATCCAAACAAAGATTTCTGACTAACCAAACAATGTTTCGATTTTCCTTTTTGTTTGCTGCAGATGTCGAAAAAGAGGACGATGGGCCAATCAATCGTCTCAAGAGGTACCTTCAGACTGAGATTTTAAATTAAAAATAATCTTTAAATTTGTGTTTTTTAATGCTGAAGAAAACATCTCCAGCTTGAACTTCAAGTGCCTTCATAAGCTGTCTGAAAATGATCTTTATTTATTTAAACTACTTCACCAGTTTGGTCCCTTTAAGATAAGTGCACAACTCTTGTGCCTTTATAAGACACCAGAAATGTAATTGCAGGGGTTTCATAAGCTGAATATAATTTGACCTCGACTGTAAAGACAAATTATGTTTAAGGGGCTTAACCGTGTGAAGTTACTGTAGCTCTTTAGATTCTGTTGATGTAAAGACTAAGTAGACACAGTTCAGACAACAGATCACAGACATCATTGTCGACAGTCATGACTCTGACATATTTTTAGAGGATATACTGGATTTCTGCTGTTTGTGTAAAATGTTGGATATTTAGCTTTTGAATTATTTCACTTTTTGTCTTAGCGCCGCCGAAGCCGAACCAAAATAGAGGCCGAAACATCCACCAGAGCTCAACTCAACGAGACATGCCGCCACACCTACCACGACTCATGGACCATCCGGATGAGTACTCCCACCAAGGGAGGGTTCCCCCAGGACACGTAAACACGCCCCCATGTCCCCAAAAAGACCCTCCTTACATGATGAACAGAGACATGCCGATGTACAGACAGAATGACGCTCTCAGCCATGACCGCTCGGAAGAAGAGCTGCAAAGGGCAGATTACAGGGTGAGTGATACTTCAAGAGCAGGATTTGTCGACCCTGATTATCGTAGGGACTATGAAAGGGAACGTGCTGAAGATACACAAAAAAGAGCTCCTCTTGAGCCACGTGGCGGTCCCAGGTATGATGCAAGGGAGGAGATGCCCCAGGACCAGGCTCAGCTCGGAGATTATCACTCCGATGAAGCTCCTCCTTTCAGAAGACCTTACCAGGAAAGAGATCTGCTGAAGGAGTTCTACTCTGAAGAGGTGAGGCGTCGGCAAGTTCAGCCCTCGCAGCCAGGGAACCTAGAGGGGGAGACCCACCGCTGGTCTGTGGACTGGGATTCTGTAAGACATGACGGTAGAGTCGGTAGGCCGGATCCAAGTGAAGCAGAGGCCAAGAGTAGGATTTTCTCTCAACAGATGGAGGTTAAGAGATCGCATGATCATTTGTTTGATATAAACAGAGATCATTTGGGTGGAATTAGGAAGCCACACCAGGAGGAGGAAGGAGTGAGCGCAGGGCTGAGCCGAATGGGACCCTCACAACCCCAGAGGCAAGTGGAAGTGAGCAGGAAAATGTCGGACATCCCAGAGCCATTCAGGCGCTTCCTGCAAGGGCCGTCAAATGAAGAGCAGCAGAACAGTAAGCGGAAAAGAAAGAGTCGCTTCTCTGATGCCACAGCAGAGGAAGTGGAAACCACAAAGGAGTTGTAAGTAATCATTAATGGCTGCTCTCCACATAACTGACAGATTGGTGCAATAAAAATGTTTTTTTTTTGACTGGATGCTTTGTTTTTATGTGATGTTTATTTTTTTTCTTTAAGGTTCTCTGACGAGTATGGACCTCCGAATCCAAAGTTTGGTGGTCATCTTCGTCATGCAAGTTCACCACTAAGACCTGAAATCCATGGAACACAACATCGTGACCTGTACATGCAACCACAGGTAGATAATTCAAATGAAGTCATTTTTTTAATCATTGACCTCTTTAATGTTTAACTTGCCCTCACAGCTGTGATGTACTTGTGTTTTTAAGAGTGTACATCAGCGGGAGTTTGACCAACCAGAAGGCTCTGATTCAGGAGGTGTCTTCGATATGCTGGTAAGATGATGCATTTGCTAAACAAATATCAGTGATGTGTCCGTTATGCTTACATCTATTTTAAAAACCATTGTGGGGCAACTTAGATCATGTGTCAATCTTGGTGACCTTTAAGAGGGGGTATGTCTTAAAATTACTTAACTTAACAGTCACATAGAAATATTTGTTATTTGTTTTGCCTGATTCATAACCAGCTAGAAATTCATGAGGAGCTTTATCCTGGTCTTTTCCCTTATTTCTTTTTCCCCTACTAGAAAAACATTAACATTGACAATGCAGAAGAGGCCAACTTCCTGAAGAGCAAACTTTGTGACCTTCTGAAAGAATTCAAGAACAAAAAATCCGAGAAAGCTGCCGGGGTATGTGCCAACCAGTGCAGGGGCTAATGCAGCATGTTCACTTTTTCTCTGCAAAGCAGAAGAAACTGATTTTAAAAAAAGCATGTTTTTTGAGTTTCTTGCTACATCTTAATTGTTCTTTTTTTATTTTCATTTCAGCAAAATAACCAAGGTCGAACAGGCGTGTCCACAGACTTTGACAGTTTCAACTTGAACCCAGAGCAGGCTTCAAGACACCAGTATGAGCCAGCAGTGAAACAGGATTCAGATCTTAGGCGACCAGAAGAGCTTTACTTTCAGGAAAATCGCGGAAGAAGCAGAGAGCGTGGGGAGCGTCTCCCTGACGATCGACTCCAAGAATACCACCATCCTGTCCATGGAGAGCCCAGAAAGTCTATCCGAAGCCAGTATGAAGGTAAACCAGAAATAGCGTTATTAACCAGGTTTGTGTACACATATGCAATATACACAAAAGTAGATTTTGTCATTTCCTGTATAATGCTCTCCAGATGTCACTGGTTTACCCTCATTGAACTCAGTTAAATTTGGCTCTGTATTTTGCTTGTAAACTGCAAATAGAACAGATTTTAGGTGTGGTGTGAACTGCTTCGATATGTTATGTTTCACGTGTTTGTTCTCTTCCAGAGGATTTTGGGTGGCAGGAGAAGTTTAGGATCCCACATGCCAGTCATTCAGATGAGCCAGCATGTTATCCTGAAAGGTTTCAAGAACCCCGACACTGTCGCGACTACAGACCGCCTGCTGCTGAGATGTTAGACTCCTACTCTTCTGCGCCTCCCCGCCACTTTGACCGAGGACCCAGGATGGACAGGGGTCCTCGGTACCAAAATAACATGGACAAAATCACCTCCACCCTGCTGGAGCTAGTGGCACGAAAATAAACATCAATTTTGCTTGGATGTTCTCTTTTAAATTTCATAAAATTTTCCTAGGTTCGAAAAGATTATTTGCTTGTAAAGTAAATGCTTCAATGTTTCCGTTTAATTTTCTGAGGACACATGAATAATCAGGTCTTAAAAAAAATACTGGTTATTTATGTTGGAATAAAACATTTCACTCCGGAATGGTCATTGTTTTCAATTCTTTGAATTGTTCGTGTGTTATCATTAGCAGCAGTAGCAGACGCATTTGACTGTTTCATTGTTGTCTAGAGCCCGTGCCCCCCAATATAAAGGTGTTAGAGAGTGGGGACCCCAATTGTACCTGTGAGGGAATTAAAACATCTGATGTTGAACACAGCTACACACACTATGAGACCTCTCCAAACACTGGCATCAGAACATCACATGAGTCCAAACACCATATTTTTGTATATATTTTCAGTATAATGGGTGAAATATGCCATTTTAAACTAGAAGTTGGCAATATGGAAATGATATCCACCACTTATTACCCTGTATAATGTTTTTGGTGCACAAATGCACAAAACTGAGCTGATAAGTTTAAGTTTAATAAATGCATCTGTAAGGTGTCTGGAGGTCTCCCTTCAAAACATTTTTAACATCAGAAATGCCTTTGATCATTTTTTTATGTACAATTTAAGGGTTTTCTGCTCCACTTTAAAATGAAGATTTAGTATTGTGTCCTCCTTTGTGTCTTTAAATCTGTTTTAGAATTCAGGTACATTTTCACACAGTTATTCCCTTAAAGACATGGACTTAAAATGTTATATGTTAATCGCATATATATATATATATATATATATATATATATATATAAATTCTGTGACATGTTCAAAGTAAAATATACTGAAAGAATAGTTTTATTCATTGAGGGGGCGGGACATTGTTGCTTGACAGACAGAGAAACAGTCACTATGATTACTCATTCTTACCTGGATGCTGCACACTGAACGAGAGGAGAGAGTGCTGCTGTCTGACATCACTTTAAGCAGCATGCATGGAAATCAATGTATAGAAATAAATTATTGAAGCAGTTAAACAAAATGGATCCGCCGACGTCCGGATCATCGCCTTCCTTTGTTTTATAACGTTGTTTCATTTTCGTTGCAGTCATCACAACAGGTGAGTTTCAGGTTGAGAGGCTTGTTAGTAACTTTTCAACACTATAAAATCCTTCACCTTCTAAGATACTTATATCGCCCACCACTATTTAAAAACTTTTTTTTTTTTTTTTAAAGGAATCTCGCGACCCCCACTTTTTTAGGGAACCACTTGACGGACGGACGGTTGGATGTAAGTAAATAATATAAATAATAAAGAATCCTTTTTTTTTTTTTTTACTGGTGAGCACAAAGAGGGTCTGATACTGGGCTTTAGAAAAACGATGAAATGTACAAAAATAAAAGCAGATAATGATCTCGTTAGAAACAAAAAGCGCAGAGTCACAGTTTAAAACCCCCTCCGTAGTCAGTTACTACAAATTATAATTTTTCAATAAACATTAAGAGCAGTGCATATGGGACTGCTTATTCACTCTAGGTTTATGATTTGTTGTGTTTGATATAGTTCGGGATACTGCTTGGCTTGGACAGCTCACATTTTTTCGGAGTTTGACGCATTTACCGTTTATCGTTTGACGTCTTAACTCAGAGCACGTACTGCAACGTCATTACGTTTGGTGAATGTAACGGTTTCCGGTTCGAGAGGCAGCCATCTTCTTTCCCCTTTGCTAGCTTAAAAAAATAAATAATACGCCGAGCCGGACTACACTTCGAACCCGTAAAAGAAAGTGAGTAAGAAACTGAAATGTATCTTTGTGTAGACTGTAAACAACACTCCGGTTCCGTGTTGGGTGGAAACATAGGCTGTAACTTCGCTTCTTTCTATTCGCTGTTCTTGACCAATAGACGATTGTTTTGAAAGATGAACACAGGCGCCATTTCCCTCCCCGCTCTCTGAGGCGCTTATTGGTGGCCCGCTGAAGGGATCACGGGCAGCCAGGAAACTGATGCTGTGTGTCCTCCATGTTGGATCTCGTGTTAAGTGATCGGCATACCATTGCCATTTCCACTTGACCCCCGAATGGCGACAGTAGCAGAACGAACTTAGCCCTTAAAAACCTTGATTGGTGGAATCTAGTCCGAGGTTTGATTGGTCTGAAGGACAGATCCAAACGTTGTCTTTATTGGTTAGACTGTTCCTTCATAACTCTGGAAAGCTGTGCAAACTTTCATTTGACGGGAGGACTCCTTGTCCTGTCTGTGAATAAAAAACATAGTGTGGGGCTGCCAACTTCTCTAGGTTAGCATCATGTCACGTTAGCCACTAATGCTGAAGGGTTGCACTATTGTCATACATGTGAAACACCAGTTTAATTACAGAGATAATTTTAATATTCTGTGTCATTGTGAGTGACCGAGTCCGACTAACAATAACAGACAGATCCCGTCGGTGATTGTTGCGTGTGGCTTTGTTCACCATAACTGCTTCATAATAAACCTATAGTTAAAGAGCTAACTCTTTGTGTTTAGACACTGTCCGAGTAATGAGATAAATGTAAAGTGAGGCTGTTTTTCTTAAAGCAGCAGGTCCAGGTCCTCGACCATTCAAACTCAATGTAGTCTTATAGAGGTTGAAGAATATCACTACGGAGCAATTATATCAAATTAAGGCACCGTAATAAACGTGTTAATATTGATGGTAAATGATCTTATATATTTAGACTGTGCTCTACTTATTCCTCGTT
The DNA here is from genome assembly GCF_947650265.1 of Symphodus melops. Taxonomy (NCBI): domain Eukaryota; kingdom Metazoa; phylum Chordata; class Actinopteri; order Labriformes; family Labridae; genus Symphodus; species Symphodus melops. The sequence goes on along the minus strand of NC_136708.1, from coordinate 14,368,632 downwards.
AGCATTGAAGATCACACTATTTGCAATCTTCCTTGCTGATGTTGTTTATCCAAAACAGGTTTGCTTCTTTATTCTGTTAATAGTTAAGTTGTCTCTACATCTCAAATGTAGTCGATGCAATATATAAAATAAAATGACGGAATGAGGATTAGTCACATGTCAGGGAACTTAATCTGATTAATTTCTGGGAAAATCAGTTTATCTTTTAGTCTTGCAGGTGTTCATATGTTTTTATTTTTTACATGTTTAGGTTAATGCATGGGTTGCTTGACCCTGCTACCCTCAGGCTTTTAGTGTGTTTATGAAGCCCAGAGGCTGGCCATTGCATGTTTTATCTCTAAATAGCGTCATGGAGAGCAAACATGCTTGCCAGCTACGGGCAGCATAGGTCATGGGAAGGTTTCATTTGTATGGTGACCTTGCCAGGTGTCATTACTGAAGCATTTTGGGTAACCAGCATGCAGCTACAAAAGAGAGAGCTGCTGTGGCGCACAGCAGCCACGCTGGAGAGATCATTCTTTGTGAAGCTCAACTCATTAAGTGGATGGCTGTCGTACCTGCTCTTGTCCCAATGCTCCTCTCAAAAATAGAAAAGGGAACATTTAGCTTGCTTTCTCCTGAGTCTTTATCTGGCCCTCTCTTCACTCGTTCTACCCCCTCCCACCCTGTCATCCCGTCTCCTCTCTGTCCTCCATCCTTCCGGTTCCCCCTCCCCCTATACGTTTTTCATCGATGAGACAGGTTATCTCTTTTCGTCTTCTCTCAAGCTTGTTGTTTCTTCATACTCTCACATTTAATTTATTTTTTCCATTTTTTGCTTGTTAAATTGAGTAAAAAAAACAACCTATCATGACCATCTCTGTCAGTTGTCTGAACACTTTTTTGTTTGACTTCTATCTACCCTTGTCTGAATATAGTTGGATATTACATTTAAGTTGGCAGCTCAACTATTGAACATGAATTGCTCATAATTTTACAATGAAAAGACATGCACATGCAGAGAAGTGTCCTCCCTTACTGTTTATAAGTAAAAGATACTGTGTAAAAAGTCTGCACCTTTAACTAGCGGTTAGTTAACAAGAAGGGCATTGTGTGACATTGCTGACGTATGTTTTTTTTTTTTTTTTTTTACCACTGACTGTGGAAGTTGCTGTGAGCGTAGTATTTTGGGGTCAAGACAATAATGTCCTTGTTGACAGACTTTCACCCACATCCCTTGAGTCTTGTTTACCCACAAATAGGGGCGAGAATAAATGCACTCTTTTTTTTTTTTTTCATTCTTCTTTCTCAGCTTCTTATCAGTCACCTGATTTTGTGCAAAGGCCTGCGAAGGTTATCTGTTATGCTATAACTAGTTTTTTTGTTGTTGTTTTTTTTAGTATTTGATCGATACTTTAATAAAGATTTCATTGGATTAATCTAATGTGGCGGTGGCTAGTTGAATAACTAAGTGTTCCCATGACTGAGTTTATCCTCAATGTAAGTGTATGATGAGCGTGGAGCATCATTAAAAGTGACAGTACCATCTCATCACAATAACTGGGATTATTATAGGCTAGAGGTTTGCTGTGTATTCTTTTGACCAAGCAAGGATGAATGAGAAGGCAAGGGCAAAGCGTGTGTGTGTGTGGATGTGCATGCCTACCTGTGCGCACGTATGAGACAGCGAGTCTCCCTGTATGCTTTTGTACTTTAAATCATGTGGATGCAACATGCGGCATCTATTCTGGCACTTGTTTCAGCCAGTGAGGGCTAGTCCGGCTGCTTGCATCATCGCCCCGACAGCCTGTCACTGCAGAGAGGAGGCGGGGCAGAGAGAGACATTTAGTTTGACATTGTAAATAAGCAGAGAGCAGTTGTCACAGAGCAGCCCGTGGAACCTTTGTCATCCGTCCAGCAGCAGGAGAGACGGAGACCGCCCGAGGACAAACAATGCTGAGGCAAGCCCCGGCTCAGGCAGCCTCGCACACGCCCCCCCTTTAAGAGCTTTAAACAACTTTCTTTGCTCTTTTTCCTCCCTTTCTCCCTGCTACTCTCTCTTCCTCTTTTTTTCCCCTGACCCCTATCCTGCAGCTCAAGGTAACTTAGAGCAGGAAGTTGGCTGTCGGTAAAAGGGGGCAGGTCTGAAAAAAAGAGGAGGAGTTTGAGATGTGTCATGGCTGATTGCTGTGCGCTGCATCCAATAGCTTATAAGGACAGGGTTTTCTCATTGGCTGCAAGTATCCGTGAGGTGGGAGCCGGCTGGGAGGCGGGCTTTGAGTATCATGTAGCATGCTAGATTGATTACTCCTGAATGTTAAAGGGGAAGAAGGCTGTAGATTTTTGTTCTGTGAGTCGGGAGTTGCCGCTGTCCTGTTTGCCTGCTGCTGTGCTGGCTTTCTATCCCCCCTTTCTGCCCTCTCCTCTGATCTGGGCCAGGGGTCAGCTCAAAGACAAACGCGTATAGGTCACAGGCTAGAGAGACATAGAGGCGAGGGGGGTAGAGGATAGAAAAGAAAGAGAAGGTCAGTGAGTTGAGACTTGGTCAGAGACCCGGGCTGTGTGTTTTGGGTAGCAGGAGGACGTTGGGGAGGCTGCTGAAGGAGACGGGGCAATGTGTAAAGAGAGAGTGGAAGAGAGAAAGGGGGAGGGGTAGAAGGGGGGGGGCTTGTTCGTCTCTCTATGTCCAAGCTGAGAGTCCTTTTTTTTTTTTTTTTTTTTTTTTTTTTGAAGCCGTCCAGTGGAGCCACAGTGCCTTTTGTCCGTGTTGATACGATCAGAGGACCGTAGGAAGTGAAGGCACTTTGAAAGAGTTTTTCTATCAACCTCTGTGCCTCTTCTTCTTCTTCCTGCTGCTGCTGCTCTCAAGGAGACTTGGACAGGGCTATCTGTTTCACCTGTTTTTCTCTGCTCGGACAGGGCAGACCGCTCACCATGAAGGGCACAGGGGTAAGTCTGTCCGCTGATAGCACAAATCTAGAGAGAAGTCCTGACAAGTTGGTAAGGCTTTAAGTTTCTTCACGGATTGTCACAATCGGATCACTTCCTGACATCTGTCTCCCCATCATTCTCTGCAGTGGTTAGACACTGTCTGTCCTTTCCTGCCGTCCTCACCCCCCCCCCCCCCTCCTGTCCTGTAGTACTCGCCTCGGAAGCCTGGAGTTGTGTGCTTAGTTGGTGTGTGTGTCCCTCATCCATGTCCTTCAGTTGTCACTTGAGAATAACACTCATGTTTTTACAGAATAAAGGTTTATTTTTTATTTTTCCAGATTTACGTACAATTTCTTTCATCCTGTAAATCTTAATTTACCGGGGAGTCGGTGTGTTTTTAGCTTTTACTTGGTGTATTTTGACTTTGGACCACCACACATGCAGACGCACACTTGAACACCTTTTCTCTGCCCTGCCATTGACTTCACGCTGTAGTCCATCACTGCCAGATCGTGCTCGGATGCACTTCACTGTGTTAGTTGTGTCGATACCTCAGGGGCTTTTCGCTGCCTTTGCTCCGGGTGCTTGTCCGGACCCTGCTTTCCGAACGGACGTCCTTGTTTACATGCCAGAGCGCGACAGTGACGCAGAACCGAGGAGCAAAGATATGACATCCATGTTGAAAGGATATTTGTCGCACATGGAGGACTCTGAGAGAATATCTCTCTGTTGTCACCGTTGGTGTCAGGGGTCCCCAGGGGTGGAGGTGCAGCTGGTCGCTGTGACCTCAGGACCCCCCAAGGCCCCCCTCCCGACAGTGCCAGACGCCCAGATGGGACAGGCTGTCAGCCTGTCAGCTTCAGGGCCAGAGGAGGCTAATAGTCTGATCTGATCTCTTCTGATGGAATCTTTGGAGGGCGCCTTTTCTCTCTCTCTCTCTTGCCTCTGACTCCTTTCCTCTCCCTTCCCTTGTTCTCTAATTGAAAAGTCCCATTGGTGCCTCTGACAAAACAAAGTCTTGTTGGGGAGAGAGAGAGAGAGGGAGAGGGAGAGAGAGTGTGAGAGATTGAGGAAGGGAGACTAAAAATAACTCTTAAGTTGAAGCCCTTGCTGCCAGATCCCAGGGTTGGCTGCTGTCTGCATGAGATCTGAGTATCGTTTTTGCCTCATATTGTAACATAGGTTACAACGCATGAAGGAACAGAAACCACTTAGACATATCCAGGCCTTTCAGCTTATCACTGAGGTGACCACTAACTCTGTTCATACGCTCTTTTGCCCTTGTCCCCCCTCTACTTCCTTTTGTTTTTTTTTACGTGTGTACACTGTCAGTTAAGACAGTGTGGGCAGCCAGGGGGAGTCAGCTGTGCTCCAGCGTCTAGTATGCAGGTAGCTTTTAGCCCTGCCCACTTTGACGCCAGAGACTGGGCCTAGCACTGGATGAAGGTCACAGGAATGTGAGATTGGCTCCTGCAGTCTCTCCGTCAGCACTGGAGAAGGAAACATGCAGAGGGAGATGAGAGAGGACACAGAGGAAGCAAAACTCACAGGGGAATACGGAACATGGCTATCATGTGCAATGTGCCTTGTTTTTTTATTTCGCTTCTTAGATAGCACACAGCCAGAACCACCGGGGTCACTTAAGTGCTGCAGTGAAAGTTGAAAAACCTGTCCTTTTTTTTCTATCCCCCCCCCCCTTCTCTCTTTCATCTCTCCCCTCCTCCCTCTCTGGTTTCTCTCTGTCCTCTGTTGAATGACCTTGGGAGATCAGTGACTAGCACTTCCTGGAGTTGGCTCGAAGCAGAACCAAGGGCAAAGTTTGTAGGGCCTTTTGGTTCGGTCCAGCGACACCAAAGGGATGTCGCACCGCGGATCACAGCGAGCCTGAGAGTAAATACAACTCTGTCCGTTTTTATTTTTCATCCCAAAACATTTGTGCCAACATCTGTGAATAGTGTGTGTGTGATGTGTGTGTGTGTGTGTGTGTGTGTCTGTCAGTAGTTAATCTGTAATTCCAGGCTGAGAACTTGTTTTTTTTTTTTGTTTGTTTTGCTTGAGTAGATAATTTACCCTGCATGCTGACTCGCTGCCAGTTTGTCAAAGGGTTCATCAAGGTGAACACTAGCATAGATCAGCAGTTGTAAATTCACGGCCATCATTCAAAACAGATAGATGCTTGTCAGCGAGTCATGTTTAACCTGGGCTGTTTTTAATTTCCCCTTATATTCATGTGTAGTGAATGAAAAACAAACGTGAAGAAATAAATGTTTAACAGTAGTCATCAGTCTAATCGTAGATCCTGCATTAGGTTAGTGTATGTAGTACAAAATAGTGTTGAGTTCTTTTTTTTTTTTTTTTTTTTTTTTTTGTACTCCTCAGAGGCCGGTTTATACGGCGCAGACATTAACCTTTAGTGACCTTCCTGCTAAACTGCACACTCTGCATCCCAGACAGTTTCACACAGCAGCTTCTTACTAACATCAGGGCAGCAGAACTCATCCCACAGTCTGCAGTTTCTTTCAACAAAAATACCTCTTTCTCCAGACGGCATACATTTAACAGAAGTAGTGGTAAGCGGTTCATTGTGGATGCATGTTTGCTATTTGTGCAGCCTGATAACCGTTTGAACCGCTGGACACCACGTACAGTAACAAACCTTCAAGTTAATTCAAGGCCAAATAAATGACAAAGAAGTCCATTAACTGTCCTGTTTCCTCAACCATATGTGTCTTTATTTACTCTTATCCCATGTGTTTGCCAGTAGTCATGTCACATCATGTGAATCTCCCAAAGTGTTCTGTGGAATCACACACAGGGACGACACTTCACACTGCTGCTGATGTGATGTTTCAGTTCAAAAGCACATTGATGACGGGATCTTTATCACAGAGTCCCAACCAGAAAATACACACTGATTTGTGATTATTCTTTAATATCTTTCACACTTAAGTGTGAGTGATGCTGAATTTGGCTATAGAATTCTTTTCCATGTGACAAATGCATCACCCGCCTCCGCCACATATGTAATGTCTTTTTTTTTTTTTTTTGTCCTCTAAAGTCGTTGTTCTTCTCGAAAATCTTACATCTGCAGGCTCAAGATATAAGTCACAGAGACAGAATTTGACACTTTTAACACTTGTTGCAGAATATTACTGATTACATTACTGATCAACCACACTGAGCAAATCGTTCAAAATGTCAAATGTTGTTAAAAAAATGCAATGTTTCACCTAAACCAAAGAGCAAGTATTTCTCTCTTCAGTTCAATGCTAAAGGATGTACTGCCTCTTTGTCCTCTCCTTGTTCTTTCACTGATCTTAGAATCAAATTCTAAGATCAGATGGAAAGAACAGGAAAATGGACCGGTAGAGAGATGCAGATCCACTGAAGGGTTTTCTGTTTCTGTGTTGTCGACAAAGCACGGACGTAACATTTGTCCTCAAAGACTCGCTTCATTGAGAGCAGAGTGGCTCTGTCTCCATACTCTGATGAAGGACGACTAACCCGCAGGGAAGAGGAGATTAGAGATGCTCAGTTAAAAAAAACAAACACACACGCACTGTTCCATACTACTGCAGGTTGAACTAAACTGTACACTGTATTATCCAAAATAACAAGCTCACAGAGAGTTCAGATCATTCCTAATATTTGCAGACACTTAAACACACCGTCACCGTTTTTGTAAAGATTTTTACATTTCTACTCACGCTTGAGATTGTGGACCTGAAATACAGAAGCAAATTGTGCTTATTGCCGCAGATAAGGTAAGCCGTCCAGAGACTAGCTCTCTCTGCATCAGCCTCCACAACTTTATAAAGTTGACATTTATTAGCTTTTGGGGAGTTTCACAATGGATTTTCTTGGTGCAGTGGATATTCCCACACAGGGTGATTGTTAGACCAGTCTAGACCCAGACCATAGAAGGTGTTGCAGAAGTCAGCAGAAGACATTACGCTCTCTGCACTGTGTGTGTCAGGCAAGGGCCTTCTCCCACGCCAACTTTCCACTAATGCAAAGCCATGGGAAATATGGTAATACGTTGGTCTATGTGGAAGGTAGAGCACGCTCACTGGCTGGTTGTTTCCTCTCCTCCCCCTTTCTCACGTGTCAGCCACGCTCGCTTTCTCATCTCACACTAGCTTCACCTCCTCTGCACCCTCCACTCCCTCTCTGCTGCTGTGGTTAGTGAGTGGCTGTTTATTTAGATTGAAGGTCACGGGGTCACAGAGAGGTGGGTTGGGGGCGTATGTGCGAATTTCGATAACAGCTGTGTTTAAAAAAAACAACAACAAAAAAAAAAAAAACCTGTGCGAGAGCAGATGTAAGAGCCAGGTTGGTCAATGTGTGTGTTTTGTTTTTTTAAACGTATTTTCTGTTTTGCTTGTGTAAATAATGTTTTTAATGACAGTGATTAGTCTGATGATTGTCCATGATCCCAACCTATTATCTATTTATTAAACTACCAGTCAGGGAGAAAACCACACAAGCTCGCTGAAAGATGCACAAGGCTGCCTTGTGCAAAATCATCACATGATCAAGTGCTGAAATAAAATGTTTCTCATGGCTCCCGTTTTGTTCTCCCTTTTTGCATGGTCATGATGGTGTGTGGCACACAGGCCCCAAAAAAACCAAAAACCTCCCAGAGGTCATTTCACTCATCAGTCGGAGGAGGAAAAACTACAATTCCCATCAGCCATACCCGCCCAGTGGAATGCTGGGATTGTTCTAGTGACTGCAGGATTTCAATCAACCTTGAAATGCAACTGGACACTGGAGCGTCAGGCAGAGAAGAGGGAGACACAGTCAAGGTCAATCACTCGCCTGGCATGCCCTCGCGACAAGCAGCCTGATTGATTTATATAAAGCTGACCCCCCCCCCCCCCCGCGCTGCCATTCTGTCTCATTGATTTAGGCTACTCTGTCCAAAACTGAACGACAGAACAGGATGCAGGACTGCTTCTTCTTTATTATTCAGTAACTTCAGCAACTGCCAGAAAGGCAATCACTGCTTTAAAAAATCAATCAGGTAAAGGGCTAGCTTTCTGAATTAGTGATTTATCCGTGTAAAATATTTACAACTGCTTAAGTGGTATGAATAAGGGGAGCTGACCTGGACCCAAAGTTCAAACATTCCCCCTGCATCACGGGGGAGAGACTACAATGAGTTATGGAGTCAGACTGGTGGAGTGTGAAGCTCAGCAAGGCCAAAGTCAGAGCCGTTCATTCCCAGTGTGGGAGAAGAAAAGAACCCCCGATCTCTTCACTCTTGTTTTGTTCTGTCAAAGTCTCTCTCTTTCTTGCCACATCTCCCTCTTTTGGTTCAGTTTGACCCACATTGCTAGTTTGCCCATCAGTCTGACGGCCCCCCCCCCCCATAAAGCCTATGGCACTTTGTCTTAACGCTGGATTAATACTGAAGTGGACATGGCACTACCCCTCCCTCAGCAACACACAAACAATCACACAAAGTCTCTCTGGAGTAGCTCCACACACTCATCCCTTGTTCGCCACCCTCCTCCTAACTCCCGTCTCTCGTTTTTCTTCTCCTTTCTGCCAAATCTTTTTACTGAGGTAAGGGGGGGGGGAGAAGGGGGAGCGCGATCCAGACACTCCAAGCTCTGCATGCTCAGACAGGCCGGCCAATATTCCCCCAGCAGATTCCTGGCATGCCATAGTAACCTGCTGGATCGTCTTTCAAATCGTCACATCCCTCATAGAGCACTAAATGCGAACGTTACATGTGTGGAAGAGTCGGTTTAATTTAATTTAACACGTCCCCCCCCCCCCCCCCCCCCCCCCCCCCCCTTTAGACATGGCGTCCACAACTTGCAATGCAGTGCATGAAAACGTAAACGCGTGACGTGTCGTTTTCGATTTGTGCTTTAAACTTTGTCCTCAGTGTGTGGGGTCACCAACAGCGATCTGTTTGCACATGACAGGCTTACTTGCAGAGGAGCTGCTGTCGTGGCTTAAGGTGATAGAGCCATTCATAATCAAGGAGAGGGTTCCTGGGCAACATCCCACAAGAACAGGAGAAGAGAAAGTTGAGGCTCTCTTTTTTAGATTTTATTGTATTGTAATTGCAGGCTATGAGAGGATGTGTGGTTCTCTCACTCAGAGAGTATTTAGGGAAGCACAGGTCTGGCACGGACTGAGTGTTTCCTGTGTGCTGTCTTTGGTGTCTTAAATGTACATCTGGAGTCTTTCCTTGTGATATTAACGTGCATGCGCCTCTCCTTTCTTGTTACAGAGTAGAAGATGTCTGCGGATGCGTTTGGAGCCGGGGGCAGCGATGCCCAGCAAACCCTCCAGTCCTTCTGGCCCCGTGTCATGGAGGAGATCAGGAACCTCACTGTGGTACGCTACCGTTTAGACCATCATACACCCATACGAGAGGACCGAGATCCAACAGCTCACACAGCTGATGCACAATATCATGTCGAGATAAGACGAGATGATAGACAATTACACTAAGAGGACTATAGCCTCTGTACACTAACCACTAGGCTACTGGCACCCTTAGGAGATGATATATTAACGGTATTAAAAAACCCCATAAATGATAAAATATTTGACTATTTATTTTTTATTGGATTGAAAGTGACACAATGCAAAACAATGCAGGGTCCATTTTGAAATGTTTTGACTGGTTATCTTGTAATGACTGTCACTGCTTTCACGCGTCGTGTCACGTATGTCTCCACCGTCGCCGTTTGTTTCCACCACGGGCGTCCAAGAGGCTGCTACTCAAACAATTTCAAAATGACGGGAGAATCTTCTGTAGTCATGTTCCCATCAACAACAGACGCCATCACGACGGGCCGCTGCTCTGCGTCCATGTACTTGATCGCAAGACAGTTTTCACCCCGACGAGAAATATCCGCACGTTTTAATAACGCAAGATCTCAGCACACCCCTCGGTCATACACTGTTCAGTATGATACAAACTCACACCATTAGTAAAGCAAACACCTTTGTTCTGTGTCTCTGGTTGACCACTCATCCCTTATTTTCAGAAGGATTTTCGCGTGCAGGAGTTACCTCTAGCCCGAATCAAAAAGATCATGAAGCTGGATGAGGATGTCAAGGTAAGATTGGGGAGGAGGAGGAGGAGGAGGGAGGGCAGTCATTTGTGAAGCTTGACCATGGTCTTGGTTCACTTTCATGTTTTGACACCATTGTAATATAAACCTGTATTCTCAATTGAACGCCTTGCTTATCACTAACTTAAGTTTGATGACGACTATCAAGGTCTTGTTTTTTTGACCTGTTCATGTATAATAGAATAATATGATGTGGTGTTTTAGAACTGTCTGATAATTAAAAAAGATATGAGCAGAGGGCAGAACCAAAAAATTATTAAGTGAAATTGCAAAATCTTTCATACCACTTTGTGAAGCAGTGATATTGATCCTGTAACAATCTGAGTATGTCGGTTTAAGATAAAAAAAAAAAGCAGATTCAGACATAATTAATTAAAAGTCTGAATACTTAATCAGGGCATTCTACCGTGATACCCAGATCAGCTGTAGTGGTTCAAATATGTCATAAAAAAGGCAACTTGTTAAATCTTAGTGAAGTCATCAGGTAGGTGTAACCGTGTGTGTGTGTGTGTGTGTGTGTGTGTGTGTGTGTGTGTGTGTGTGTGTGTGTGTGTGTGTGTGTGTGTGTGTGTGTGTGTGTGTGTGTGTGTGTGTGTGTGTGTGTGTGTGTGTGTGTGTGTGTGTGTGTGTGTGTGTGTGTGTGTGTGTGTGTGTGTGTGTGTGTGTGTGTGTGTGTGTGTGGCTTCAATGTGTCGTGTCAAGAGCACTATGCCCTTCGTTAAGCAGGAGCTTAAAGTGGTAAAGAGATCAGCAAATCGCTAACATATTTGAAGACAAGACCCTTCTGTCAGCTGTGACGCAGCTTTCACGTCTCTGTGCGTGTGAGTGGTGGGACGTTCTTTCAGCATGTCATGCACCTTCTACCTTCACATATATATCTATATTCTCCAAATGTTGCATGACTTTCGCTGATAGTAGAACGCATTATGATTTGAACATTCATGTCCCCTTAGAAGCCTCGAGATCAGAGGCTTTCCCACTGAAGAGACAGTCCCGAGGACAAACACTGTGTTGACAACAAACTCTTTCAAACGTGTTTAAGTGGATTATAATGACATCCTCCTGCCAAGTTATAACGTTCTTCCTGAGTGGTGTTCTTGCATTATAATACATGCAGTCATTACTTATTTTGCAGCACCTGTGAATGTAACCCAGTTATTTGGTGCTCAGGTTCGGAATGATTCATGTTGTAGCTGTTATGTGATTGATGTTCCATAGTCTGTGGGTGGTTTTTTTTTCCTTTCTTTTTTTTTTAAAAACTATTTGTAACTCCATCTCTTCCCTGCAGATGATCAGCGCAGAAGCTCCGGTCCTGTTCGCTAAGGCAGCTCAGATCTTCATCACAGAGCTCACACTCAGAGCGTGGATCCACACCGAGGACAACAAGAGGCGCACGCTACAGGTCAGAAACTCTGACGTAGATGTCTTTATTTATTTTTTTTTATTGGAGGTGGGGGTCATCCGTCTTTCACTCCTTTATGTCCACCTTCCATGATGTTTTCATCAGTCAGAGCAGTCTTCACTTGAGGAAACTCATTGACCCTTTCATTTCCTCTTCCCAAATCGAGTGATAAAATTAATGGAATCTTTATTGAAAAATATCAACATGTCTCCTGTCAGCTGGGCTCAGGATATGAATGATGTTAAATGGCCATTGAAGAAGATGACAGTGAGTTAAATAAAAGAAAAAGACGATATTCAGCAGGTTATCAAATATCATGCTCTATGTCGCCTTCTTGCTTTGTCACTTGAAAAAGTTTATCTGTAAACAAGAGTCCCCATATATCAGCATCCGCTCGAGGACTATCCCTCCGAGTGGAGCTCTTTCTTTCTCCATTGACTTTAAAAGAAAGAGCCCGTTTGGGGCCTTTGACCCACTGTTTCCCTCTGGTGCCATTTTGCCCGCTCTGCTCTCCCAAACTTAAATAAAATGGACTCTAAAAGATGTGAGGGGTAAAAAAAAAAAAAAAAAAGAATGTGGGGAAAAAAGGAGAGAAAACGTTGACAGGAACAGTTGGGGTGAAAATCAGACAAAGCTTGTCTCACCTGAACATCAAGAAGGGGAAAACTTTGGAGCGGAACATAAAAGCCCTTAAGTCCACTTTATCCATTCACATACCTTTGAGAGATTAACAGTCCGTGCGTGTGTGTGTGCGTGTGTGCGCCAACGCAGGTAGAAACAGCAACTGAGAGAAACCTTTTTTTATCACTCTCATCACAGCTTGTCTTAAATAAAAACCTACTTTGGAAATGTCTGCACTTTGCTGTGACTTCAACTTATCCTCCTTGTTTTTTAAAGCATAACCCCCGTCTTTCTGCACCTTCTGCTTTCAATGGAAACTTGATTTACTCCGCACGTTTACATGTTGATAACCTTTTTACACCCTGGGTGACGCGTTAGCTACGTGTGCGCTCGTGAATATGTGATTTTTTATTTTATTTTTTTCTTCGCTTAAGTGAGTTAAAGCAGAGCCTGAGTCCTATTGTGAAGAGGGCACGCCAGTTGGAATCACCATAGCAACGCTCATCAATAGAGTGTAGATGTGACCTGGTGTTGTCAGATATTAATCAGGCTCCTAAAAATAGCCCTCTAGTGCAGGGAGGGCCACAATAGGGGGGTCCTGACAGCCAATATCCTGTGGAAAATTCCACCGAGGCAGTTCACCGCTGTGGACATATGAAGGAGCGAAGCAGCAGAGCCTGTGTTCATGAAGGGAGGAAAGTAGGGCCACGCAATTCGTTGTCATGTCATTATCACTATAAGAGCATCTGCAATTCACAAATCACAAGTGTGAATTCATTGCATTAAATGTAAAAGATTTATCCTGTGTAATCTGACACTTTCTCACTCAGATTGTATTCATTTTCAATCTTTTTCAAGGTATAATCATGTTTTTACACCGTTTTGATGCTTTCAAATGAAGCTTAAGCTAGCTACCTGGAACCAAATAATGAATAACATTCAGAAAAAGACACTGCCAACAGGTTTTGTGTAAAGCATAAAGGACAGTGGGTAGAGTCATAGCTTACACGCACTATTTCCTTTTTATTCATCACACTTCATATCATATATAAATACAATTAGATAAATATTTAAAATATCAATGTCAATATTTTGCATATAGTCCTAGAAGTTTTATGCAAAGGTGTATAGTCACAGTGGACAGAAAGTAGGGTGCCATGTAGATATGCTGCACAAATAGAAAGACGACTCACTATTTAAATTCATTTATCTTTTAACTTTCACAGAGAAATGGGTCATAATGCGTTGATATTTCATTGCGTATGTTCTCTTAGTTGTAAACGCCGTTTCCTATTTTCTCCGTTCACTCTCACCTCGTCTGCATCATGCAGCGATCAGCTGCTGGCTTCATGTACTGACATTAAGGCCTGCTTTAGTCTGCTGCTGTAAACTTTGCCAATCGTCTCAAAGTGGTTTGGTTCCAGTGCAAAACAGTGTTTGCGGACAGTCATTTTTACGTTTACTGTTTTCTCTTCCTCGTCATCATACTCGAAACTGAAACCACTGATTCCAATGACTCTTGTTTCCTCATACTGCTGCGTCTCCTCACCGCTCACTATGTAAAAGTCATGTGTACATGTGTTTTCAGCCTTCCCTAACTGTAACACATAGTGATTGGATATTAACCCAAAGCGCGTGGATCAAAGGCACACACAAAAAAAGCTTTCTGTTGACTTCTGGTTTCCACTTTAAACTTCTCCTCTCTTCCTGTGAGATCACTTATCAAAGCAAAAACATGTTACAGTCCTACCAGGAATTTTATTTCTGTTCCACAGTAGCCTCTCGTGTGGCTGTTTTGGGATTGTTGACCTTAGACCAGGAGGCATGGTTATATATAGAGTGCTATATATATATATATATATATATATATATATATATATATATATATATATTGCATTAGCATAATTAAAGTCTGACCTCCTCACTTTGTCACTTTGTCTCTTGTCTCAGAGGAACGACATTGCCATGGCAATAACAAAATTCGACCAGTTTGACTTCCTGATCGACATCGTGCCCCGGGATGACCTGAAGCCTCCGAAACGACAGGTGGGACAGAAAACAATGCAGGGTTACATTCTGATCTACACAAAAGAACTTTATTGCACAATTAAGATAGCGAATGAGAAAAGGGCTGATAAGTCCCGCCTTCATCGCCGGTGCTTTCCGCCTTTGGCAAACTGGAGGTGCTGTAAACATCCTTGACTGGAAGCTCGGGTTTGTACAGAGGGCTTTCAGTCGGATGTTTGCAGCATCTTATTGCCTCTGACAACTGTCACCTCAGTTTGTATCAGTCGTAGCTTAAAAGCAAATGTCTCTTCTACCAGCGACCAATTAAATAATATTTTAACAAATGAAGTTGAAGTTAAGTTCATGCGGGAGATTGACGCGCTGTATAATTATAGGACACCAGCTGGAGGAATGAGATATTTAAATGTGTTGTCAAGAAGACTGTCTCCAGGCATGTAAACATCCTACACTCTCAGCTGTGTTGTCATGGAGCTGGGAGAGGGGTGTTTACGCTTCTGGTGATGGAGAAACATCACCACAATGAAGCCCTGCTCGCTAGCAAAGCAGGATGACACAGCTCAGTGTACCACGGTGCTCATCGTGTTTGCGATTTTAAAACACGGCTTCAAACCTCTCACACACACGAGCTTTTAACTCTGCTCCACTGAGTAAACTGAATCCCTGCTAACCCGGAAACTGCAACTGTGAAGTCTGACCAAAAAGATGCAGAAAGGGAGCATTATTAAGGTGGATCTATGAGTAGCGGGTACATTCGTAGCTTTCACGTGAGGTCACACACTTCTTGGCGGGCAAGAAAGGCATCAGGCCACATACGTGTTTTAACCAGTCTTATTTTTTCCTTTTTTTAAAAAATATGAAATACAGTTGTTATTCAAGTGGCGGCCTAGCTAACGAGGGGACAAGGTCGAGTTGTGCTACTAAATAATTTAATCTGAGTGAGGAGAGGGGGAGAGATGTGTGTAGACACTGCGCTGTCACTTAAAGGGAACAAAATAACGGACTTCTCCTAATCCTGCCAGAAAATATTGTGTTAACATCAGTGCCCGAGACGAGTGACTGTAGGTGACAGCCGATCCTTATACTATCGTTGATAACGCTAACTAGCTAGTGTTTGCTAATAAGCACTCACCAGGGTGTTGATGACAAATCATTTCTTGCCCTTAACTTTCAAATCATTGGCAATATTAAGCCAACCACTTTGAAAAATACATTAACTGTCCACACTTTTGAAGACTTACTTGTTTCCTGTAGCAGTGTAATGGGAAGAATTTGCCACCTGTGAGAGTGTGTGTGTGTATATATATATATAAACATCTGGCAAGCACTTTAAACCATTTAAATATTGTGCCGTTTTGCAGTTTATCTTAATATCCGTTTTTCTGTGGTTGTGTGAACGTGTCCTTTTGAAGAGATGGACAATTAGAAAGGCTGCTGCTTTCCAAAGTTCTTTTTGCCCTCCAAAGCTCTTGCTCCGGTCACGTGAATGAAAGCTATGATTATCTCTCTGGAGTAAGAAAGAAACATCCGAACGTTCAGTGAAGCTGGCCTCTAGACCGGCTGTCAATGGTATTGACCAGAACGTTGTTCCCTGTAATGGATCTTATGTCAAGATAGCATTACTCCTCCCTGGCCGCATCCCATCAGTTATTTATCAGTACTGACCTCCTCTACTGTTACATTTGCAAAAAAAAAAAAAAAAAATCATCCATGGAGATCCAACAGATTGATGGGCTTTTTTTTTCAACACGTGTTTGTGCGTGGTTTTTCAGGAGGAGATGCGTCAGTCGGTAGCTCCAGCCGAGCCGGTCCAGTACTACTTCACTTTGGCGCAGCAGCCTGGAGCTGTGCAGGTGCAGGGGACACAGTCTGCCCAGCAGCCTGGAGCCCAAGCAGCCACGACCATTCAGCCGGGACAGATTATCATCGCACAGCCCCAACAAGGACAGGTAACACGGACGCATTGTCCCTCACGGGGTTGCTCATGACCAACACTAAGGATGAAATAGAAACGACTAAAGCTAACTGTCGTTGGTTGTGACAATGTAAAGAAACTTGAAGTGTAACCTGGGTAAGTAGGAGTAATATAAAGTATATATAATATAAAATATTAAGTAATAGTAATATAAAGAGTTGAATAACAAAACAGACTGTCAGTTAACATCATTTCTTAATTTAAGCACAGAGTAATTGAGGGATTTATTTCCTCTCCTAAGAAGAGCGGATCATGCTGTGAAACACTTTTTACTGAGCCCATCACACCTGGCTCTCTTTTGATTAATCCCAGCTCACATTTGATAGCCGACAGCTCTCCCAACAGCAGGAATTGCTGAACTTCAGAACATTCCCAGTGCACACATCTACACGTGTGTATCCCCTCTCTCAGCAGAAACCCTTCGCTAAAGGAAATCTGATGGTTACTTTTATCAATTGACATGTTTTTTTTTTTTTAATTTTCCTGCAAATAGAAGAAAAAAACGGGTGCTAGCTTTTTTTATATATATATAATTGCGTCCATAACTTGTGCACATTTAACAATAATGAGTCCTTTTCCTCATTCTCTAATCAAATGCTTTTCATGTATGTATCTTCTTCTGGTTTTATATGCTCTTAAGTGTGTTTTCCAGGTGTGTTGTGCATGATTTGGCACATCTATGTGCACAAATTAAGATTCCGCAGAAACGCGCCTTCTCCTACATCCTCATGTTAGCAATTACAACAGAGCGGAACGACCGACCAATCAGATCAGACTATAGGCACATGTGGGGACCCAAACACAGGCAGATGAAAGACGCTGCATGGAGCGGCAAGTACATGAGAACAGACGCATTACTGCGGACGCAGTAGACGCATAAATTAGATATATGAAGCCTAAAAAAGGGCATAATATGGGACCTTTATCAAACAAGTCTGTATATTTAGAAAATAATTCAATTGTCTTTCTTTCCAATCTCCTCTCTCGCTGCCAGCTTGGTCTTTGCATGTCATGTAGCTGTGGGTCCACTGCTGCTGTGCTGCTTCATGCTGCCTCATGCTGCTTCAGCACACTGCCTTTAGCTGAGCTGTCATAATCGTTTAGACTTTGATTCACTAGTAGCACCATATACTGCAGCAGTCCTCATTGAAAGGGGAGAGGGTCACAGTTTGACACCCACCTTACATTGACTCATTGTAGGATATTTAAACTGAGCACATTTATAGATGGGGCTCATAATTATCCCTCTGTACTATTGTATTGAATGTGAATGATATCTGTTTTGTTGTCTTGCAGCTTAATCACTCTTATCCCTCTTTTGGGATTTATTTACATCCTGAGGTCCAAACTCCACAATGATTTTTTTTTTTCTTGTCTTGTTTCTCACCTCAGTTTTTTTCCATCAGTCATTAAACACGCCATTAAATGTTTATTTGCTGCTTTTTCTGTCTTTAGCTTGCGCACACAGCACATGCTTATGTTCAAGTTAAGTTGTCGCAATCGCTGCTTTCTTTCTCACCGTGTGTCTTTCTCTCATTTTCTCATCCTGTTCTGTTGGGCCATCAGATGCTGCAAGGTGCCACCATGCAACAGTTTCAGCAAGTGCAGGTGCAATCACAAGGCACACCTATCACGGTAAACATGCATGAACACGTGCATTTACATGTTCGCAACCTGCACACAGAGGCCTGTAGGTGGCTGCTGTACACACACACACACACACACACACACACACACACACACACACACACACACACACACACACACACACACACACACACACACACACACACACACACACACACACACACACACACACACACACACACACACACACACTGTCCTGATGGCTGAGGTGTGTAGGGGTGACTGCAGTGTGAGATCAGGTGGCTTTTCCCCAGATATTATGACAGACAGATGAGAAAGAGAGGTCACAAAATCTGCTGTGTCATCTTCTTCTCGACATCATTCTTTCCTGCCTAATAATTATTTCAAGTACTGGTTTAAATCGGATTCTACGATTTGTTGTTGATTTTTACTGAGCTTTACTGAGTTGATTTTACTGAGCTTGGCGCAGTGTACAAGCAGCGCACGAGCCTTTGTGCACAACTTTTATCAACTAATGCCACTATTTCTGTCCCCTGCTCTTCTGTCTCTCTCTCTTTGTGCTTTCTTTTTCCCTGTTTCTTTGCTCTCCTACAGAGTGCACCGGTTGCCATGCAGGTGGGTGAGGGTCAACAGGTACAGATTGTCCAAGCTGCTGCAGCGCAGGGTCAAGCTCAAACAGCTCAAGCCCAAGGTCAGACCATGCAGGTCATGCAGCAAATCATCACCAATACAGGAGAGATCCAGCAAATCCCGGTAAGGAAAAAAAAAGGTCGAACTGGAAATAAAATGATAGGAATTATTCAAGGGATAATTGGTGAGGCAAAAATCAAGCAGTGGATGAAGAAGTCAGGGAGGGAATGATGGGGGAAAAAATGGGAGGCATGTGGTTGAAACCGATTAAATGAGTTATGTAGCCTGTTTAACAAAGTTAAAAAATCACCAGAGAAGTGAATAATTGTTTTTGTGGAGAAAGGGGAAAATGGTTGTGACCTCTGCATTTGAAGGACCTTTTTTTCCCCTCCAATCTAAGCTATGTCTCCCCCTTGTGGTGTTTTAATATAGGTGCAACTTAACACCGGCCAGCTACAATACATCCGTCTAGCTCAGCCTGTGTCCGGGGCCCAAGTGGTCCAAGGACAGATTCAGACTCTTGCCAACACCCAGCAGGTAATCACGATGACAATGAAAAACAACATTCGCAAAATAAACTTTCTGATATCTAGGAATGTACGTTATTTGGATGTGAATTTAATTGAAACTTGTTTTGGTTTTCAGATCACACAGACGGAAGTACAGCAAGGGCAGCAGCAGTTTAACCAGTTTACTGACGGACAGGTAAAAAAAGACATCTAATTTTATTCGTAGTTAACATACAAGCATGACTTTTATGTCTCAAGATTTTACAACCGTCTCTGAATGATAAAAAAAAAAACACAGTAAAATCAAAAGACAAACCACAAGTGAAAAGATCATTAATCTACTTTCAAATGGGAAAAAAAAATCAGCACAAAAAATCCCCCAAACCAATACCTTTGTTTTGTGGACATTCTCAACACTTTATTTGACGCATGCAAATCATGATGAAGTGTAATAAAATGGTGCGTATTTGGATGCAGATTTATTGAGATCAAGCTCAAACAGTGTACGCCATAGCAATTAACTAAAGGCAAGACATAAAATGAAGTCATTTCCCAATCATTTTCAACATTGTGGTTCTTTCCCTTTCATTTCAGAAGATCTTCTCAGATGTACAGTATGATGTTAATTCATCAGACAATGTCTTTGTAAGGGAGATAATAACATTATGAGCAACATTGTTTATATATTTTTTATTTAACTATTGCACTGTGCTGAATGCAAACCAGGAAAAAATGTTAGAAATCTAATACGTTAAACAGAATGTTTGTTTAGAAATTGTAGGAACCTCGAGAAAAAATCCAATGCAACCCAATCCAAAAAATGCAAAACGTCTCTGATACGGAATAATAGCACAATGTAATTACAAAAAAAAAAAGGTTATGTCCTTACCCTAGCAGATAGAACATTTCAATAAAGACACAATGTGCAGAAAGGACATTGTGTCTTTATTGAAATGTGTGTCTTAATCAAACAATCAGGTTGGATGTTATCTCATTGGAATCCCGACCCTCAGAGATCTTCATTCTTGTTTCTGTGTCTTCTTCTGTTTTACAGCAGTTGTATCAGATTCAGCAGGTGACAATGCCAGCAGGACAGGAGCTTACCCAACCAATGTTCATTCAGTCCACTAACCAGGCGGGTGAAACACAGGTCACGCAGGTCAGCACTGAATGAGCCCGTCCAGGAACCTTTTCTCCGCACACACACAACGCCCACACCAGCCCATGATACCACCGTTTAATAACCTAAATTTAAGCCCCTCTCAGATGGAGGGCGGACCTGAAATTTTAAAACTCTTCTTTTGGTCATAAATTTAGTACACTGGATAAAAAGCCAAAGGGACACGGAATTGACTTTTTCATATTTATCTTTAGTTACATCCGTGTTCAGACACTTTTTATACTTTTGTCCACTACTGCCACCTGTCCCTCTTCTCCTAACTCATATCTGCACTTCAAAATGTTTCTAAAAAACACAAGTGTGTGATTTAATTCCGGTTCCGGCTTTTGTTTTCATTATGGAATAAATTGACAAAAGTGTCTATCTCTGTGTACCTGAGCTGCACCATCACATTTAGGGTCACCAGCTGATTTTCTTCTTGGTTGGGGACAAGTATCAGACTTTCTTAATAGTTTTTCATGTTTTTGATGGATGAAATGAAGCCATATACCTCAGATTTCACTTTTTTAAAGCAAGTCAATCTAAGGGATTTCCATTAGAGGTTGTGAGGTTCAATGATAACGTTTCATGTTCTTTTTCTTTTGAGTTGTCTTCCACATTAAGATGAAGCAAACTGAAAAGATTAAATCAGTGAGGATTTGTATGCATGAGTTTATTCTAATTGTCCACACTGTAGCTGTGTTTTGTTTTTTTTATCCATATTTCTTCACCTTTCCCCATCTTAAGAGCAGAGAATCCTTATCTGCCTCTATGCAGCTTCCACCATCCCCCTCTTCCCTGGTGGTTTAAATCTCATGCACAAACACATGACTTAAAAAAACAACTTTTTATAGAAGTCTCAGTTGATCAAAAGTGTTTTACTTCCAGTCCTGAATTGATGTTTTGGCCTAACATCTTCCCCCTTTTTTGTACAGTAATGATTATTTTCAATGTTCTTATTATTGTTGTTTCTGCATGTAGTTCAAACTGCCAGCATGACATGCATTAGATAGGTACAATTTTATTTTTGACGTTTTTGTAAACAAACTTTGTTTGTGAGAAAAAAAAAATAAAAACTTGTCCAAAAGTTTTTCTTGTATTATTTTCTAAGTTTGTGTTATCAATGACTTTTCGTTGTTTTCACTGTCATGTAGGTGAATTAAGCAGCTTAGCAGTGTGTGGACTGTAGACAGGGAGGAGCAAAGACAACAGCACAGCAAGAGATGAGACTTACAGCCAACGATTCAGCCTGCTACTGTGTTTCACAGGTGGACTCATTGAATCACCAGCGACATGAAGGTATAAGGTCAAAAAGATATGACATGACAAAATATCTTTAACGTGTACTGTTCATTGTAATCATAGAAACAACATGTAAAAAACACAAGTATCTAGCAGTCTGGCCTGTGTTGTTTTCTCAAATGGCCACAAGAGGGCAGCACTTGTCTAACAAACTTAAATACAGCTTACGCTCTAATGGGGAACCTGATTTATTGCCCAACCCAAATGAACAGTTTCTTACCAGAACCATTGTTTAGGCAGAAGAATAGAATAAAATATATTTCCAATATCTTCCCACAGTGGACCTACATCAGACAATACCTGCCCCCCAATCTTGTTTTTTATTGGATAGATCTCCTGTGCTACAAGGGGCAAGCGTTTAACAATAGTCATGAGTTAGCGCGTTTGGCTGGAGACTGCTCAGCTCCTGCAAGATCAGATCTATATTTGACCTAAATCTTTACCAAAAAAAAAAGAGTTATCATTGTGGAAACAACTTGGAAGAGATGCACAGTGTTTAAAACATCCCTCTTTACACAGGCACTTGACACTTTCTCAGTTTGAATGTTCAAAACTTGCACTTCGGCAAGATTTTCACCCACACATGCACCCAAAGAACTGCACGGTGGTTTGCGTAAGCCACTTTAGTCGGAGCCACAAGTAAACCCTGAGTCAAACAGAAGGGCCCTTTCTTAATTGACTTAATCACCCAACAATAACTGCTTTAACAAGTGCAGACTCATGCTCGGATCTTTCTAATAAGGGCGGCAAGGATTTTGAAAATGTCTGAGCTTAAGTCAAGCATGAAAAGGATTGTCCACTGTTATTTTTCTTGGCCGGCTCGTCTGGTCAGATCAAGGTAACTAGTTCCAGAGGAATTGGGGCCATTGCTGCAGTCTGAACCTTGTGATTGGGCCACAAGACCAGTTAGTCTTACCAAGTTTGGTAAACCTTAATGGAATGGACATTCACTTGGATGGGTTTTCGTTTGATCCTCTTTCCCCTCTCGCCAGGGTGTCAGGAGACTTTCTTTTAATCACCGTCAAACTGTAATGCAAGCGTTTCCCAGGTCCTGCCATTTTACTGTTGCATAAGAAAAGTGTGACGGTTTCATGATCCAAGATCCCCTGTCTCCCATAACATGAAGGTCAGAGTGCAGAATCACCAACATAAAATAATCCTGAGAAAAGGTTTGATCTATTTTCCAAGTGGATTATAAAGTGTGACTCTGTAGTAAAGTTATTATGAATAAGCAACACATTTGGATCTGCACTGTTTGTATACAAAGGTTTTATTGTATAATTGCAGTGCCAAATTTTTTGTTGGTCCACGTATCCATATAAAGGAAATCTGAGAGTCAGTGTGGTTACAGCTCATCAACACCCCTTAATCAATGACTTACGACAACTTCAAATGCAGCAGTGAATTTTTCTGCTCCAAGCTTTTTTGACCTTGTATCTTATTTTATTACTCCTTTTTTAACTTTTTTTTTTACTTTTTTTTTATAAAGATTTTGAATCCTTTAAACCTCTTCAAACACCTTAAATCTCAAATGCTGCATGATGTATTATCCACCTGATTTTAAACTTGGGTAAACAATATCTTCTTATAGCCCAGACTTGTATGAGCTCACTTTGTTTTTTTTTCACGTTTTTAGTGAGGTAGTGTCTTCAATGGCACGCCTTCCACCCCTCGAACCGGCTGTCAGTAACACTTTCCACACTCCAAGCTGGAGCGTGCTCAGTCACTGCTTTAAAAGGACTAAGAGTGGTTACAAAGGCTCTTTTGACTGCTGGTGAATTGGCCATTGACAGAGGTCTCAAACCAAACTACTGTAATTTCCTGACTCAGTCACTTACATGCAGTATTCATGCCGTAGAAAGGCAGATTGTCTGATTGTTTCAGACAGGAAAGCTGCCTTACATCAGCTGACATTTTTTACTCTGACTACATCATGGTTGGAGTGTGTTTCTCTGTGGGGGGTTCTTGCTCCAAACACAGTGCTGTTTATGTGTCTCATTTCATCTCTCCAAAGACTAAAAGCAGACGTATAAAAACCACATTAATCTAACATAACACACACTGAATCAACAAATCATTTGCACCCCTCCTGTCTTCGCCTCTCTGATATATCCCATTTAGATCAAACTGGGTTAAAGTGGAGGAAATGGACACGATTAGGAAGAGGTTAAAGAAATGCAAACAAGAGCAAAGCCTGGGAAAGCTATTAAGTGGTGTAAGGAAACATCCAAGTGCGCAGTAGAAAACAAAAGGTTGGTGGGAGTCGGACGGAGTGAGACCAAACTGTACTATGTGTAGTGCACAAGTGCTGATGTAAGTATTTTTAAGTTCCCATAGATTCCCTGAGTGGCTGTCGACTCCCAGAGCTCAGCATGGCTCTGTGGGGCGTAAGTGAACACTCAGTGTGACGAGTGCAGCGGAAATATCAACAGAGAGAGAGAGAGAGGAAAGAGGTGGGCCTGAAGGGAACCCAACAGTTGCCTCCTAACACTGGGACCCTGCAGTCTGCTTGGGGTCGTCCCGGACTGTCTTTCCACTCTGAGGGCCTCCAAATCTTCGACTATGAGTGTGTGAGCCCTTCCTTACAGGCCGCCATTACAGATTTTACAGTGTGACCTCGCTCAGCTGTTGTGTGTTGTCACGTTGGATACTCTGAGTGTTGATAACCGAATGAGATAAACGCTTTAGAAAGAGGGGGAGCATAGTTTTGCTCCTGAGGAACTTTGATGTAAATCCCCCAGGGGTAGAAGCAGGGCCGCCCTGTCCGTCGACACCTTCTTCCTCAGCCTGGTTTGGACAGCTGACAGACGAAGAGGTGGAGGAGGAGGAGGAGGAGGTGGAGGAAACCAGACTAACAGAGAGCTGTTTGTAGAGGGTGATCCCCGGTACAGGATGCTGTTATGTTGATGTTTCAGTAACCCCTCCTTTATTCATCATTGTGTGGTTAGACTCCACAAGACTCTTAAATGACCCTTTTCTCAAATTAGATCCCATATCCCTCCTCTATCTGTTATTTACAGCTACATAACTATTCTAAGAGGTCAGAAGTACACAGCTTCTATACACAAGTGGGAGGTCAGCTTTCTCCTAATTTCATATCAATGTACCAAGCAGTGGCTCAGCTAAGGACTTGGGTTGGAAACCGGAGGGTTGCCGGCTCAAGTCCCGCTACTGACCATAGTATGTAGATAAGTCTCGTTTGCTGTAGAGATTCCAGGTCACTGCCAGAGTTCTGCTGAGGTGTCCTTGAATGAAGGCAACAAACCTCCGACAACTCAGGGGTGCTCCCTGTATAGAAGCCCCACTCTGACATCTCTCCATCAAGCATGTCCACAGGTCCTGTTTGTGTGTGTGTGGGTATTTCTCTCTATAAGGGTTTAAACTTAAATTTCCTCTTGTGAATGTGTAACGTATATTTATATATATTCAAAATAAAAATAGAGGTCTAGATATATTATAGGGAAACAGGTTTTACTTCTATTTGTTTTGTGGATTGTGCAGTTAAGACGTTGGCTGCTTCCTGCAAAAGTATTGTTGGTAATATAAAAAACATTCGTCTTTTATCTATTATTACTGATTGGATCTACTTTCTGAATGTGTATGGAAATTGAACATGTATTGAGTTTTGCTCTTGTCAACTGATTAAATGAGATGCACATGAAAAACGTTGGATGTTTGAACATTTTAATTAACATTTTGTCATAAAAACAACTGTTTATAAAGCACCTTTTAAATGGGTTTAGAAAGGGCCTTGACACGTGGTGAAAGAATGCATATAAATAAAGTATGAGAATCTGACTACAAAAACAACCCAAAAATCATAAGAACCCAAGCAAGACATTTATAATTGAAAATCTGCAATTTTATAAAAATCTTTACACAAGTTGTACATATTAAATGATTGATTAGATTATCTGGGGGGAAAAATCCACCAATGACTCGTTTGCAATTTTATACAAACAAATCAAACCGGGTGCAAAACTATCCGTTTGAAAACGTTTACTTTACTGTTCATACTAATTAGTGATGTTTAACAGTCCCTCTCTGACTTAACACATTGCTAAAAGAGGTACAGCTGTCAACACAGGATTCCATGTTATAGCCAACAGTGAGTCTGCCAGTCTATATGTACAACGCTGAATAAAGACTTGAGGATTAGTGATGTATAGTTATGCAATATGAGCAGGCCCTGGGAATAATGTCGACATTTCTGACTTGTGAGAGACTCCAGCCGCATTCCCACACGTCACCACACAGACCTGCATGTTCCATAAACTGCACTAGACACGATGGAGTAACCTGGCTCTGCTGTTGTTATGGAACACTGTAAACAAAGTCATGTTAGACGATCAGTTTGTGATCATGTGTAAAACTTGCATGTCATGCACTCGAGAGAGGTATTCAATGGAACCACAGATTTGAGTGATGATGTGCAAAAGAAGAAGAGCAAATGTTCTCTTTATTTGAAAAATCAGGAGGGAATAATTTCCTCCTCACGATTCCAACCAAAAGCATGTCCAGGTTTACATTCGACCTGTTATATAAACAGATCAGTGAGTAATCTTTGAAATCACTTGTGGTGATCAGATGATACAGTGAGGCCAGCGGGAGTTTGGGGACCACCTCGCCATGCATTCCTCGGAGGCCCCTCTGACAGGTGATCTCTTTACAGGGTACTGTGGGTTTGTGTCATAACCACAGAGAGCCAGTGTGTTTGTCACAGTCATAGATTTAGAAAAGATCTGTTGTCAGTGTCTCGCTGGTTCTCCCAGCAGCACCTGTCCCTGCTTTCCCAAACGCCTGTCGCGGTTTAGCCCCAGGCCGTCCCACTACAAGTACAAATAGCAATCCTCTTTAGAGGCTGCCTGTTTGTGTTTTGTGATTTATAATATAAATCATTAAATTGTATTGTCACAATGAAAACTGAGGACCAGGTGTGACTTATGTTGAAGCTAATGTTTTGTCTGCTCCAAATGAGCAGACAAAATATAGAAATAATTTAATTTTGTTTGTAATCGAACACCACATAAGGGACCATATATTTTTGAAATGATTTTCACTGTTCTATAATATAACTTATAAAATATTTGAGTGCTTGGGTGTCAAAACTGTCTTAGTTAATTCAAATGCAACCAATTTTCTTGATCTTCTGCAACTAATCGTTGCCCTTTTTACTGTTCTTGTTTGCTAATCAATCACTAAAAGCCTTCATATGTAAATTATAATTCCAGGTTTTAGCTCGTTCGAAAACTGGAAAAGGATGAAAAGGCTTAAAACTCACACTGACCACATGAAACATTCTGGTACTCAAAATTATCCTCGGTCCTATTAGGGGAGTTGTAGTGAACACCGTTTTTGGTACACATTCATAAGCAGCAGTTCCTACATCAAAGTTGTTAGCTGTACTTGAAACCTCCCACTCTTCAAGAGAAATCTTCCTTGATGAGAAAATCACTTTGCCCTTTCCCTGGATGCTGTTGTCCCGTGCGCCACTTCCTCCGCTCCTTTCTCTTTCCTCCGCACGTCAAACTCTCTGAAAAAGAGGGTGTTTCATCTTTGTCAGCTTTTACAAACCAGATGCAAACATCAGCAGGCGTTTGTAGAGTTTCGTCGTTTGCAGTTTAAAGACATCACACTAAGTGGTCTTCCTCACTTGTGCGCGCTCCACCCCGCGTGCCGGAGCAGAGGAGCACTGGACCACGGAAACGCGCGAGGAGGGGAGAGCAGGCTGATGAACGGCTGTGGCGAGTCTCACTTTTACAATTGAAGCTACAGTTAACAGCTTAGTTAACCTTACTGTCTAAACGCTTCTTACTGCAGTTATATATATAAAGTACATTTTGTATGGAGACACGCGCGCTTGCTTGTTTTGTAGCCTTGTTAACTGCATGTGTAGCACGTTTCAGATACTTTACCTGTTAAAGGCTACCATCCCTGTCAAGTGATGACAGGTTAGCAGCTTAACGTGGATGTTTTCTTGGACTTTGTGCATGTGTAATCACAACTCTGCACCCGGATAATTACTTATCACACCTGACTCTTTTACAATGACCGCTGTAGGTCACGTTTCAGCGCGACGCACTTGTCCCCAGACTAAAGGCTTTTTCTTTTGCAACCCTGACTGTATTTACAGATAACTTTTCAATCTGAATTTGTTAAACCGGGACTGACAAAGCAGTGATGATATTCACAAGTGTGTTCTGATCTCAAGCTTACTTTTGGTCCACTTTAAGACCATGACAAACCGGACCATGACTTGGGCAAAACTTTGCTGTGCGCACTCGCAGGTCATCTAGTCGGAAAAAGTGATTTGTTAAATCGTATGTAGTCTAAAGAAGATGTTAGGAAGTCCGTCTAACAACGGCGGTATCAGAATGCTGGTGCCCCCGGCACAGAACGACGACAGGCGTGTAGAGTTCGTGGCTCTCACTGCTGTCCACACGGAGAGGAGCGAACCGTCCACACCGGAGCGCGGACACCCGTCTCACCGCACAGGTCTCCTGGGCACCCCGTTGCCCGGGCCGCCGGGACCAAGAGCCAACTCGTCTGCTTCGAGCAAACGCTACAGAAAGTTGCAAAACTGTCTCTACAACGTGCTAGAAAGACCACGAGGATGCGCTTTCATCTACCACGCTTTCATGTGAGTAAAACTTTATCATAGTTGTTTTTGTTCTGTCCTTTTTTTTCTTGTAACAACTCTTTAAAGTTTATTCATTTGAGAGGATTAAAGTTACCTGACATTCTTTATTGGACTTGTTTTCAGTCGTGTGATTTGATCAGTAACATGCCAACAGTCATTTGATGAATTGTCCAATTAACCATGCAGATTTGCATATGCAGCAGTTTGCACGTCATATGCTATGCATCATCACAACACGGGTCTTGTGTTCAATTTACACCTCTATCAGATTAGAGCAGCAGGAGGACCCAGAATGTTAAATTTGATTTGTCTATTTCCATAGATGAAGGTGATTGGCACTTTTTAAAAATAAAAATATACCCTTGTCAACAATTCATTTCTTATCTTTATGTGCTGGGCTCAGTGATTTACAGGAAAGTTTGCAATGACTGTAAGTGTCCCACAACATCACTTTTCATGTGATGTGTGGTTAAAAATGTATTGACTGGACTTGTTTGTGCATTTTTGACCCCTGCTCAGCTCATCACATGACAGCTTTTTATCCAAATAAAGGATAGTCTCAAACCCGTGCACTGAACTTACAGCACTCAAACTAAAGTAACTTCCCCACGGCACTGTCGAAAGTAGTTTGTCAGAGCTTTAAAGTACCCCTCCATCCATATGCCCTATAATGTAAACAACATGTAAACACTGGAAAAGTGCGAGGTAACAGGACGCTGTCACTGTTTTTACTGGGATCAACCAACAGCAGAGATGTGAAACATGTGAAACATTCATCACTCATTTGTCCAAATCAAATGTCTACTATATTTCATGTGGTCGAAAATGTGAAAATTTCAGATTTGAAATGAACCTGATTAATAACTAAGAAAGCCCAGAAATGCTAGCCCGAAGTGTCTCTTTAATCAAAGTTCACTTAGAAAATATTTGCAAGCTCATAAGTGTGTCAGTATATTTCCAGATATTTTCAAGGACAGTAGTGCACCAGCAGCTGTTTTCCAGTTGTGCCAGTGGACAGAGCACAAGTGTGAGTGCTCCTTGGACCAGGCGCAGCTTTCCCTGTCATTATTAAAAGAAGTACAGCAGTGTCCCTGCATGCCAGTGCCATAAAGTGTTTATAACAGAGGGAAATCCCGCTGCAGAGCCACGACTCAAATCTCTTCTTGCCTTCAGCATTTGCACATTTTTGACTTTAGATCGGCTAGTCTCACTTCTGTCTTTTGAAGTTTCTTCCTTCCGCATTACCACAGGTTCACAGACGTGTCTTTGCAGCTCATGGAGAACTACACGTCTACATGCACCTCCTCCACCCTGTTCCTCCTATTAAGAGCAATGGCCTTTGCAGGGTAGATGTGGGTGACATTCTCCCTGACATTACTGGCTGGCAGCTCTGCCACTATTGTTGTATCTCTTTCAGAGAAGGCAGAGCTGGCACTTTGAGGTACCCAGATCAAGTTTCAGATGCCTCAAAGACAGAGCTGGACCTACTTCAAAAGTGAGCCGTGTCTTGACTCTCCTTTTGTATGTGGCAGTCTTTACATTATTACAAATTTAAAAAGCCTTAATATGTTTTGAAAAAGTCTTTGCCCTGCGTTTGCGATATACGTTTGGTGAACATATGTCTAGCAGGTTGCATCATTCCCTGGATACTGTATCACCCTGAGCTGTGCATTTGTTTAAACTAATTTCATGTGCGGGGCGCACCATGCTGTGAGTTGCGCCTCGTGAGGGAAATATCATTGTGTGATGAAGTTCAATTAAACTGGTGCTGATCTATTGTAGTTAAATTAAACGGTACACTGCCGTGTAGGGAGCCCTGCTAACCTCCCTTGATCCTCTAATTACTCCAATGTTGTCGCGGGGTAGACTGAAACAGATGCGTTGTTTCTAGAGTGTCTATTCGCAGGTGTGTTTTAGAGTGTGCATGGATAAGGGAAGGGGAAATATTGCTCCATAATAGCCTACTTTAGTCCCACAAAACTCTGTAATCCTTTTTGTTGCTGCACATGAGAAGCGTTTCTGTAAATGCCTGTTTCTCTGTATGATAAATGGTTTTGGGAGACTTTAACATGCTGCCTTCTCAAGGGTTCCTGTTACATTATTGTAATCTGTTTCACATCTGAATGTAGTGTCTCTTCTGTGGATGAGAGAACATCTTCACACTCTCTCCTGCCTGTAACAGCTGTACGCTAATTCCCTTCCCTTTCCTCTCATAAGCCTTAGATACATTAAGAGTTCACACTGAACTAAATGCTTTTCTTAACTCCCGAGAAAAGGAAGGGAAAGGAAGCAACTTGTCAAAATAAGCAACAAGGATGTACGTGGAAACTCTCGTTTGAAAATGATAAGTGACCCTTGTCTTGTAAAGGTGCCCTCACACACTCAGCAATAGAGCCAGACTATATTGGTAGATTTGAATCCCCTCTATTTCTTTCACCAAAGTAAAACTGTATTGCAAGTATGAGAACAGGTCTAAGTTAGTCTGCAAAAGTTTTTCAAGCGCCAGAATTCAGAAAGAATGTCAGGGTTTTGAGAAAGGCCCCCATTGTATTGTACCAGCTGTATGAGCGTTATCTGCAAAGGACATGTGTGTTATTTTATTACATTTTTGGGTAGGAGTCAAACTACTGTCATTTGTATTCTTTTGTATATGAACTATACATTTTATAGTCATCATGTACTCTGCCAGCTACGCAAAGGAGTGGCCGTCATTGACTTCTATCTTGCTTTGTCCAATCAACAGCAAAAGAAAAAAAGAAAGCTAGTTTTCCTTATCTGTCCTTGCTTAGCTAATCATGTCAGCTCTGTTAATACACCTGCCATCTGTGCATGTTGGTGTTTTTTCATGCGTATGGAGAGTCTGTGTGTAAATCTTCTCTTTTAGCGTAGTGGATGGACCAACAGCATGCAGGGGGATTGGTTACAGTGTTTCCCCTCACCTTTGACCCCTCACCCATTTCCACCATTGACAGTGCCTCATATAGACCATCACATGAGGCCGCCTGTTTTTAACGTAGTAATTCATCCCAGCAGGAGTTCCTGCAAGGCCGTGGCGTTTAAAATCAGGCTGCCAGACTCAGATCAGGTCATCAACTTTTACTGTCGCTGTGGAAATGAAAGAGACCACGCCGGGTCTTGTTCCAAGTGTAGGCTGCTGTTCTCCATCTCAGTCCGGAGTTCTGTGAAAAATACTGTAATAGTGCATGTGGACGGACAGGAAAAGCAGTCAAGACTGAGCACTGGCCAGCCAGAGTGATTGATTGCTTCTGAGGAGGGTGAAATTATTCCGGTCATGTATTATATATGTCTTGCAAAGGAGGAGCAGAGCTGTGAAGAAAACTTTATTATGGTCTACTAGGACGAGAGAGAGCTTTACCATCTGTTTTAATGTGCTAAAGAGACATACAGGAAATGTAGTTGGTCTTTACAAACTCTATGCTTGATGCTTTTGATACGTAAATTGTTTTGAGAGAGTTGCGTATAGCTTTATTGGCTCAGCAAATATTAAATAGAATCAAACTATCAAACTAATTTTGTAATTGTCCTATTGAGTCCATGAAAACAGATCTATGAAGTCATTTGGACGAGATATGCCCTGAGAAAATTGCTTACGCTGATGTGTTACAGGGTCAGTGGCAGCTCTGTCCTTCCGATTCCATGCCGAGCGCTTGTTCATAAGTCATGTAACCTTGGTTGAGCGATTGTGATTATGAGAATAATGTGAGTTTATGTGCAGAGAAACAACACAGGTTTGGGTGTGAAATAACTGTAACTGTATTTAGGATAAGGCAATGTTTTGTCACAATGGTTATGGCCCTAACCCTGCATGTGCTCAAGTTTTAGGAAGGATTGCAAAAAAGAAGTGTCTCTTGTATTAACATCACATTTTTGGTTGAAAAAACCTCCTCTGTGCGGATTTTTCACAAAATAATATCAGACTTCCTCTTTTCATGTCAAAATTAGAGCACCACTTAAAACCGCTGTCACTTACTACAGTAATTAACATATCTCATGTTGGGACACTGCTTTTTTCTATCCAAGAAGAATAGTCGTAAAAAAAAGAAGCTGTCTTTAAAAATGAAAGCTGTTAAGTTACTGGAAGGTGCAGGCTGCTTTCATTTTGGCCATTCTGCTTTAAACTTGTCCTTAGTGAGTTCACAACCTCGATGTGTTAATACTATGTATCCCTTTAAGAAATATTTATTACAAAATGCTCATGTGTATCGACACATGAATCTCCCTCTTTTCCTTTGAATGAATGAGAGAACACGTAAGTGCTTACAAATCTTTAAATAATGCATTCTGTAGGCCTGTAAATAAATGCTTGTTAGTCTGACTTACTTCTTCCTACCTCCCCCCTTCATCAGAATCAGAATTGTTTTTTATTGCCAAGTACATTGACATATACAGGACTTGTCTTGGGGTATTGGTACAAAAAACAGTTAACATGGGAAATAAGGCTAAAATAAGAAGTACTTAGATAAAATAAAATAGAAGAAGCAAATCTGAAACGGTTGGTTTAACTCATTTACAAAGCAACCTTCCCATGTCTCAGATAAAGCAGTCAGATAAACCTTTCAGGCCCCCTGCTATGTAGGATTCCCTTCACTGGACCTTTTTATGGCACAGGCCCCTGTGATGGTGTTCCTTTATAAGAGCTTGTGTCCAAAGCAACATTATTTATAGATGTGGAGGGAGATACCCACAACAGGACTCACACCTTAATGCCCTCCATAACGCTATAGCTGATGGTTTGGACTAAGAGCGCGGCGGAACACAGTGCCGTACAGACAATGCAGAGTGCAAGCTTTTCATTAAAGATGATTTGCCATTCTGACATTGTTAAACTCAGTTAGCTCAGAGATCTTGTTGACTCTATGCGTCCCCTCCATCTCCATCCTTGCATTTTTTCCTCTCTCTGAACCCAGTTGAAACCAACTTATCTGCTTTTACACCCAGGTCATAGAAACAGTCTGGTCTGCTTTTCTAGGTTCCAACCATGCGATACAAAATCCACTAAAAATCACCCTCACGCCCCCTCCTGCATTCACAGAAAAAAGAAAAAAAAAGCCCTGACGTGTTTGGCGTTGGACCTTTTTTTTATTATTGATGCTCTAAGTAATGAAAATCAGAAAATAGCTCTTTGTTTTGTTGTTTGCTTTTTTATTTAGCACATGAATGGGTTTTTATTGATGACTCAGTGAGAGAATGAAGGGGGAAGTGGCGCCATAATGCAGTGAAGGGAGAAAGCCACTCGGCACTTTGTGTTGGGTTTTTAACCTTCTCAGGACTGCAGATCTGATGGTTGTTGTTGTTCAATTACTGCTGCTGTTTTTTTTAATCAGTTCCCCCCAGCAGGTTGTGTAAATTCTGCTCCATTAAGAATCTTTTATGGTTCATGGGCCTTCACTCCTCTGTCACTCTCTTTCTCTCCTCTTCTCCATCTTCCCCCCCCCCATTTTTTCCTGAGTGTGAATATCACCTCTCACTTGCTGCATTGCCCGGGATAATTGACTTCCCCTCCCTCACTGTCTCTCCATCTGATCCTCTGTCTTCCTCTTTGTCCTGATTGGCTGTTCTGCTGTGTTCAAGAGTATTTAAGATCAGCTATACATTTCATTTTAAATTGCTGTGAACTATTTTGCTGATTACTTAATCACATCTGTCATGTCTCCAGTGAAAATAAAACAACTTTTCTTTTAGATATATGATCACATTCATGTTCAAGTTTGGCAATGACAGGGAAACTGCCCCCCCCCCCCCAATATACAGCCAACAGATGGAAACCTGGTTAAGACAGAAGGATTTTTGGCATTTTCCAGACAAAATGAAAATTTTCATTAAAATAATACACAAGGACATTTCTGAGTCAAGCATGATTTATCTGCTGCTGCTGTGCACCCTGTGAGGACATTTGTCCAGCAAGAATAAAAAGTAATATGCTCTATACATAGATACATACATATACTGTGCATCTACATACCGTCATGTATGTGTTGTATACATACTGTACAAAGGGGCCATATCCTAGCAGATTTTTGTCCTGGTGAAAAATTCAGTAATAGCTTCAACACTGGTATGTTTTGTTTGACAAACAGAGAAGAGAAATTCAAAAAGTAGACTCTGACGTTGAAATGCCTAATCAACTGTCTGTTATCTTTCTGTTTCTTCACCTTTCACAAGTCTTGGTTTTCCTTCCTCAGGTTGCCATGTCATGTTCAGCTTTCACTTCTCAGGAATCTCTTTTGAATGGCCTGTCTGTATTCTGCAGCCCCTTCTATATACAGTACAAGCGTGCGTCTTCCTTGCATTGGCTTTATTTTCCCACCATAAGTGTGGTTTGCTGTCAGCTAACACTATGATATGACACAGAGGACACACAGAAAATGGAGTAAGGAGTAAGTGGGTGCCTGAATTTGGAGGAATGATAATGATAATATGATACTCTATTGATCCCTTCTGGAAATTTTTCTTTCCGCTTGTCTCCACAACAGAAGCGCATAGAGATCCAGTATCTGGCTCAAGGGCAGTTTAGCAGGGTAAATGGTGGATAATGGTGGGTTGCATTATTGCTTCTTTAAGCCAACAAGAAGAGTAAAGGATGAGCTTCCAAAATAAGAAAATAAATATGTAAAGAATAATCCCTGTTTTTGAGTTCCCTATTGTTTTATGTAAGAAGGGAGGGGATTTTACAGGAAAAATCAATTTGTGTGTACATGTATCAAGGAGAGTACAAGAATGATTTGGAGAGAAAGGAGAGTAGAGGTTAGCTGCTGTATTAATTTCTCCTTTCGGGGCAAATTGGGTCTCACGGGGAAGCGCACTGTCTGTCCTCGGATGGCATGACAAGAATCAAGTTTCCTCCTCCGCAGATCCAGCCCCGCTCCCTCTGCTTCCTTTCACCCATTAGAACACACTTTTGCCCACACACCAATATCATGAGGGAGAAAATCAAACAATGTTGCGTATGTACTTGTTTGTGCAGAGCATGCAAAAAGGCTGAAGGTCAAAATGGCCCTTTTTGTTTATCCCTTTGACTTGTGATCAGTACGGTTTTATCTGCAGTCACCCGTGTTTGTGTGTGGTTAATGTTGTTGAAGCTAGACCGAAACACTGATGCTCTTAGCTGTGAGGAGGGTCGGTGAGTTATTCTAAGAGTTTATTTTGACTAGTCAAGACCCTGTAAGAACTCCAGACCTGCTTTCATGGCCAGGAAAATCCATATGCAACCTCCCAAGTCCCTTCTCTGTTATATCTTATTGTTACAGCTCACTCTTCTCTGCGATTCATAGCATAGGTTATTTCTGTAGAGAGGGAAAGACTGTGGTTGTATTACAGAAGCTACAGGTACTGGGAAATAGTTTCTTGTTGCCGTCATTTGTTTAATTTGTTGTTGATTGAATGATTGATTGATTAGTCAATCAATCATAATTTGAATAGTGCCAGTTTATAATAAATGTTATCTCTAGACACTTTACAAAGACCACTCATTTATTTACAAAGACCTAACATTAATCCATCATTACCATGCACTCAAATGTTATTTATGTCAAGTTGATTAAAGGTAACTTCCCTCTCTGCTATTGCATACTTTGAGCCCTATAAACCTTTCTGCCTGGCTGTTCCATGGGATTTCTCTTGAAACATTTTACAGTGCTTTGGATCTCGCACTACCCTGCTTTAAATCAATGTAACACTGCACTGTTAAAACTCTGCAACCTGGCATTTAAGATGAAGAGGACAGTTAGGACTTAAGTGATGAGTGGTAGTCTTAAGTGTAAAGTCTGACTCTCTTTTGACTGGAAATGCTTTGCTCAAACGCCTTTTGAAAGCTAGTTTGCAACCTCCCTCTGAAAAAGACGCGCAGTCGCCGCTCCATTAAATTCACCTCTTTAAGTTTTGTTTGAATGCAACAGCAGAGATTTGTTCCCACAATGTGTACTGAGAGATTTTCTCAAGCGATGACAAGTGATTGCTTACTCAGTGTCCTTAATTTGCATCCAGCTTTTACTATTCTTTCACTATCCAGCTTTCCACTACAAAACATTTCAGAACTTCAGTGAATGGTGTAAACAAGGAACATATGTTGATCAAAGTTTATATAACTACAAAGCAGGCAGGAAAAATCAATACCTCTTGTCTTGCCATTATCTTCTTTTTTTATTTTTATTTTTTTGCTGAATTGGGAATCCCTGCAGTATTTCATCAAATTCAATGTGAATTCTCCCCTGTATTAAAAGATCAGTAATGATGAATTGAAAAGGACTTTTTTTTTAAAACTTCTGAGACTATCGTTTTAAGATTTAGGAATTGCTGTATTGACAAAACCAGACCAAACAGTTCAAAAACAATGTCAATTAATCATCATTATTCAGTATTGCTGTATTCCAATATTCCTTGGATTGTGTTTTAAATTAGTAAGAAGGTTTTATCTGACTTTAGTTTGTTCATGAGCAGGTAGTCCATCTCTATATTCATAGCGAACCGATGGATCATGGTGGACGTAGGCTTACCAAGTTGGCAGATGTCCCTCTCCGCTGCAACAATTTCCAGATTATTCAGTGGTGTCTTGAGGTGTTCCTGGATGACTAGCCCATCTCCTCCTAGCTCACATTCCCAGAAAACTTCAAAAGGGAGGCACTTGGGAGGCATCATACTCTGTAACTCAGCTTCACCCGTAATGACTCTTAGTTACAAATTCCTCGAGTCAATCTGCAATTCCAAAGATCAGCATCCCAAGGTTACCTTCATTCTCTGTAACCCCTACAATGTTGCATTATTGAACTTTCATAAGGGCAAATGCTTGTAAATTACTTCTTTAACAAATCTATGCCACTTTGAATTTAGAGCAACTAATAGCTCAAAACAACGACCATATATCAAATAACAAACAAAAGTTTCTTAGCATCAATTAAACATTTACTTAAGTCAATCAATGTTGCATAATTTGATAACTCTAAAAGATTTTCTTGTTTTTTTTCATTCTAATTTGTATTTTTGACCTAAGGTGTTGGTTTGGTAAATCAGTGGCTTATTATTCCACCGTCACATCAAAAGAAACAATAAATGTTCCAGTTGATAGACCAATCCTCAGCAAAAGGTATATATGTCATCCCTTTGTTTTTTTTATTCACATTGTGATATTGTACATACTTTGTAGATTAAAAAGCTATTGACAAGGAATCCATTTGTATTCGTTAATCCTAAAACCATCTCAAACATTTTAAATTCCTGAAAAATCAGTGCATGTTTCCCTCGTCTCATTAATGTGTTTAGATCCAGTCCCAACCAGCTTCTGTATATTGGACTGTATTACTCTGGATGATTATTTTTCCCTTTTTGCAATAGGCACAAGAGTGCAAAGTTTTCAGGGTGTCCCAGCAGACTGAGTACTTTATGGAGAGCCTCTTTAAATCTTGCCTTTCTGTGCAAACCATTTCCCTGTTATTCCCTCTCAGTTTTCTAATCTCTGCATGCCGTGTCTGTTGTCTCTCTGAATTCTGGGATAGCCCACGTCTCCTTGTCTTTTCTCTGTCGTCTCTGCCTGGCTGCACCCACAAGCAAGGCCCATCTTCAGGGTTGTTAAGATCATTTTAATTTATAACTGCAGTCACTATAAACATGTGAGGAAGCAGCACCATGGTGATGGCGCTCAAACACAATCACAACGTGGGACAGTATTTATAAGGTCTGCCCTGCATGCAGAGAGTGCTTTGCAACGTGTGTGTATATAAGTGAGCGTATGTGTGTGTGTGTGTGTGTCATTACGTCTGTGTCATGCTGTCAGAAAAGGTCTTGAGCGGCATGTGCTCAATCGCAAAATGTGTGTGCAATCATGCAAGTTTAGGTTTATGGTGATTGTGGTTGTGTGCGTTCATCTTAAATGCCTGGCCATTTGCAATGTGGGCAAAGCATAAACAATAATCAAATGTTAACGATGAAGCCATAATTCTGCAGACTGCCTGCGGCTCTAGTGAGATTATTTTCCCCCTCCTGTTCTAAATGCCCTTTTTTTTTTTTTCCACTTTCAGGTCATTGTGTCTTTCCTCCACAATTGATACAATTTAAATACCTGTTGCTGTGATCTTCTTCTCTGCTCTCTTATTTTTGTTCCATCGGAACATTTTGCTTTCTCTGTCTCTTAGCTGCACCTGTCTGTTTTTGTACCCTGTCTCTTTCCATGTATCATTCTTTTCTATGATAGACCTTTTCGTGACCATGTTTATTATTACCTGCTCATTACATGAAGCGATTTCTTGTCAGCAGTTGTTTTTCACAGAAACTTTGTCCATTTTTCCTTAGTCTGCAGAGTCTTCTGTGTCAGATGTTTTTTTGCTACAAATCAAACTGATTCAATCCCTTCTGACAACAGCGATTCCATTTATTTAATGCTTCTTTGAAATTAGAAGTTTTCAGTTTATGTTGAATCATTTTTTCCTGTAGAGAGTGCAGAAATTGTATTATGAACAAGAATGAATTATAAACATAAAGTTGAGAGATCCAACTTTCCTCATTTTTGTAGGATCATTGCATGCATACAGACTTTATTTATTTTTTACAACATCTTTATATTTGCTCCACGCACACAAAAAGTAAACACACAATTCACCCCATATGGAAACAGCAGCCATGTCTACCCTGCAATAGTGTTTGTGTGTTTGTGTGTGTGTGGGCCCACTGATCTCTTCTCTTGGCCCTTAGATTAAAGCAATGTCAGCAAGTGTGGATGAGACCTCACAGATAATACCTCATCTGTGACTTTTCCATTCTGGCTCTTCTCGTCTCGCCGTCCTCTCGTCTGTCCGATACATTATTCAGTCACCTCTTTCTGTCTCTTGTTCACTATTTTTTCTCATTATCTATCTCCATGTCCACCTGATACTCACTTTTTGTGGTTATTGCTCCTTTTCTCTGCACCTCCCTTGTTCCTATTTTTAGCTTTGACTGAACTATATATAAATATTCTCTCTCTCTCTTTCTCTCTTTCTCTCTCTCTCTCTCTCTCTCTCTTCCTTCATATCTTCCTCGTTGCTCTTTCTCAGTGGTCAATCGATTATCTTTTCCGTTTTGTGCCAGACCTTATGGTGTCCTGTGACTTAGACAGACAACACCAATAAAAATGAAGCCAGAATTATGAAATTATTTCCTATAAGTGAAAACAGCATGCATCTATACAGCTTTTAATTTTTTTATAAAGGAAAGTTGAAGTCATTGCAGGGTTATTTCCAGCCCTCCATAAGCACAGATGTTGCGATTTACGTGAATCCACTATGTAGTTAACATATATTATATTACGTTTGACAGGACTGTGATGAATGCACATGAAATCACTGCTGTCTGATTGATAACAAAAACACAAATGTGGTCATACACTTTGTGTGAACTGGTTTGTTTCAAGCATTCCTTCACTGTTATTGTCGACTGTATCCAAAGGAGGGTTAAAAGAGAGGAGAGCAAATGTCAACAAGAAGGAGATCTAAGTCTAGGCAGTGAGCAAGCTGAATACTGGTGGATGTCGTCTGAGAATCAGCAGAGGGCTAAATAATTCAAAAGAGTTTTATCTCTCTGCTCTCATCCACCTTTCTCCTCCTCAACCTGTCACCTAATTGGCCATAATGAGTTAAAGAGGGGAGAGGGTGTGTCTGAGAGGCCCACAAGTGGTGAAGAGGAAGAGGAGAGAAAACGAGTGAAGAGGATTAAAAAGGGGGAAGTGGAAGTCAAGAGAGAAGAAAAGCTCAAAACTTCAGATCAAATGTTGAAGTCTGCAGTATCATGTGGGAGTGACTGAGCTATGTCAGGGCGTTCAGTCCAGTAACATGAAGGAGGGAATTGGTTTGCGGACAGAATTGTAAACTTAATGAAAGCTCTTTATCCTGCTTCGTGTGTGTGTCATAGGAATAAAATAGCACTACTCTAGAGTCTGTGCAATGATGAGATATTCATTACCGAAAACTTCATCAAACAGAAGGCTGAGTGCAAGCTTTGAAAACATACTTCCTGTGCTATATTCAATAAAGTAATAGGGTTGACAACTAGAGTGATCTAGTTGTGCAGTTAAATGATGAAAAAAGTGTGTTTACGGTAAGTGGGAGAACTAGTATATTATGAGCAGTAAACTTTAGCCTACTAAAAAAAAAAAAGCTGTGATCTTTTGCCAGCTGTCGCCCATTATGTAAGAAGTGAAAACTTATCAGTGTTGGCGAACCTATGTGTTATGTTAGTGCGGAAAATGATGTTGTTTTCTTCACTGTTCAGGTCATGTAAGCTTTTCCCACCTGGCTCTGGACTCTGTCTTCTAATTACACAAAGCATAACACAAAGACAGTTACGCAAAGATTCACAGAGACAGACACACAAACATTTATTCTGACAGGGAGGGATAGCAGCACTGACACTGGACAGCGCAGCCCCTTGACTCAAATCACAGTCGAGATAACGTTTACAGACAGATAGTAAGGCCACTCCCCCCACCAACAGAAGCATCACTATCAACGAAGGAACCTCAGTTTTTGTTGTTAAAGAATTTATGCTCCATCTCAAATCACTGTGAATTCATTATTATGCAATTAATGTTCCTTTAGTTATGTTTTAGTTATTTAAGTGTGTGAATTATTGGTGTGAAATGTAACCATGTGGTTTTAGAGTTAGGTTGGGGCCCAAATAACTTAAGAAATCTGACAAACAGCCTGGTCAATCTATCAAAATGTGTTTAAGTTAACACTGTTTTTGGGGTGTTAGGTTGGACAGATATGGGTGCTATCCTTATTCATGAATTGCATGGTTGAACATTTCACCATTAAAACAACTCACATTCATCTTCTTTAAAGCTCAGACTTAGTTAAACAAAAGAAAAACTACTATATACAAAACTTTTATATACAAAAAGATATGCTGCAACCTTTGACAAGCAGCTCAAGGTTCTCAGTGTTATTTTATAAGGTCAGAAGAAAGAAAAAAACAACAACAATGCACATACAGTATCTGATATGGTAAACAAACCTTTAAAAAAACACTGGCACATTTATCTTAAATGGCTGAATCCAAACCAGCAACAAAACTAAAATTAGTTGGTTCGTTGTGAGTTTTTCCAAAATCATATTTGTGTTCTACAGCTCTGTCATCTTCACATGAAAAAAAACAAAGGAAGTGTCAGGCAAATGTTTTTCATGTTATTTTACTTATAAGGACATTTCAATGTTTAACAATGTAGAATAACTCGCCTCAAAAAGATCCATCATTAATTATTGTCTACTGTCGGGCTTCACTAATATTTATTTTGGGCTTGAGAGCCATCTCAAAATATGTTGCATTTTCACTCACATATTGCACAAAACGCATCACGTGGCTATTCAGAAAGGACTGTAGGTAGATCTTTTTTTTGCACTGTGCTTTAAATGTCCTCAACCCTAGGTATTAGTTACGGTGGCCTTAGCATTACTGCGACCATTGTGTCCTCTGTAAATCCTGTCAGCTCCTCCTCGAGATCCGCTGACCACCAGGGTTGTGTGTGACCCTGGCTCACTTTCTCACACCCTGCACTTCAAACTGCTTGGCCAATCCCATTACCCTGGGTTCAAATGTTACAGTCACCGCTTTCTTTTTTGTTGTTTCTCAATCCTGCAGAGATGCCCTTGACCCTCTGTAATCCATCACTGGAGATCCCTGCTGCCATGGTAACGAGGTTAGACCTGTCACAGAGTAATGATGATTGGCCTGAAATTCAGTCGTACTTCTGGTCAAGAAGGGGGTTGTAACAGAGTGTGGTGTGTACATGTGATTTAGATCGTGTGGGAGTTTTACTTCCAATTAACCGCCGACAAGTCACATGGTGGGGTCATGACTTCTGCTTGGGTGTTTTCTGGTTGACTTCTTAAACTTTGTTTTAGCATGAAATACTTTGATACAAACAGGAAGAAAATCCAAGAATTCTCTCTGTTTCTCATTCGTTATCAACAAAGATCTATCCCCAACCTACTGCCATGCGCATCCAAGTTGTGTGAAGGTTAACCTGCTCGCTGGTTCAATGGTGAAATGTCAGCGTTCTACAAGCACTCTGGTACACCTGGTAAAGGGTTTTTAGACTCATTGCTAATTGGTTAGCTGCTGCTAACAATGCCACTGCTAAATGTCAAAGCTCTCAGCACTATGTTACAGCCCTGGAGACAAGTCCACACATATGTTGCAAAGAGCAGAAATAGAAAAAAAAAATAAAAGAAAAGAAAGCCTCAGTGTGTTGGGCTGAATTGAAAGGTAGAGTGCATGTGTCCTTCGGTTGGTGCTTACGCCAGATAATAGATAATAGGCTAATTTAGCTCTTTACAATGTCCTCACACTTATTGGATAACTGATGTAAATAACACACTGTGCCTATAATTCTCGCAGCTTCACCCAAACTGCCTTTTTTTCTTTAATTACATACATTTTCTATAACTTATGTTGATAATGTGACTCTTAATTGTCTTGGTGACATAAACTGAACCCACCTATTATTCCCGCCCGGTTAAAGCAGCAACAATCACCTAGAAATTATCTGCAGTTACTATTAATCAAGTGCTAATTAAACAATACACACACACACACACACACACACACACACACACACACACACACACACACACACACACACACACACACACACTGTGAATTTAGCCATTAGCTGTGGTTTGTTAACTTACTGGTTAAATATGAGACCATACATAAATATATGGTAAAAACATAAATCATAAACATAAATCAATTAAGTAATAAAATAAAAGCGTTTCTCTTTATAGTTCAATGAGGCTGAAAGGAAAAACTGAGGTTAATATAGGAGAAACAGTTAGAGCATCACAGTGTACATGTAATCAGGAGTACATTTCTTATGCATGCATATATACACTGTAAGATACTGCTTTCTTATGAAGCTGATTTTAAAAGGTTTCCCACAAATAAGTGAACAACATTTTATCAGCCTGCTTACTTTTCTTTGCAACATTTGGTGGTCCTCACTGACTGATGTTTTGCTTTCAAAGACAACTGTAACTTGTTTCAAGAAAACGCTAAACAGGGGAATGCAAGGTCACTTTTTCCCAAAATATATGTGATAGTTATGAGTCCTGTTAGTTGGTCATTGTTCTGAGCAGTCGAGCAGATCAGTTCCAGTTAGGAGTGATGAAAAAATAAAAACATTCTTACACTTGTCTCTCAAATGCATTCATGGTGTTGCTCTTTATTCACAGCTGGTGTGTTGTTTAAAGGGCCGTGTCTGGCTAATGAAGGAACTGCAGTGAAAATCATTTTTTGAAATCTTTTTTTGTTCGTTTAATGAAAAGCAGTTTACCCAACAGAAGGACGAGTCGTTTGTGCTTTTCTGTCCTCCTTGTGGATGAATTAGTCTTGAAGTTTTGCTGTTTGAATACAGTTTAAAATGCTGAGCATAACCTCATGAGAAGGAAACATTGAATATTGTCACTGGAAATGTCAAATAATTTAGCCTTGTTCTCTAGAAAACTTCAACGTATCTTATCTTGTACTAAAGTGCTTAAGAAATACATTTAATCTTCACAGCTGATAATTAGACTGCGGGAATTACATGTTGCTACACTTCATTCATTGTGAGTGATACTAAAACATCTCAATGAGCAGCATCAGGGAGTTTTTGTAACAGAGGAACAAGGGTAAAACATCAAAAGAGCAAGTGCATTTGGTCTTATATGCAACAAAAGGACAAAAGGAAACATTTCAGTGAATCAAACACATGGAACAAAAGGACTCAATGGTGATTTGATGTAACAATGGCTGAGAAAATTGTTTGTGTGTGTCTGTCCATGTGAGCTTGGGTGGGGAGATATTTTCAATGCTTCTGCTACCAGGACTGACATTCTCCAGTGAGGAAAGTGTTTCAGTCTAATTGGCACTTTGTTTGAAATGTATCATCTGTGGACCTTCAATGGAACAACAAGGGGCTCTTCAGTCTGTGTTTATATGCGCCTGCAGTGGACAGTGTGTGGCAGTTGTGCATGTGAAGGTTTTCTGTGTGTAATAAAACAAATTGTTTTGTGTTTAGGTTCCTGTTGGTGCTGCCTGTGATACAAACTGCCAGGTTGCACCTTTGTATGTGACCAATAATCATTGCATGTCACTGTTTCTCTCACTCATGTAAATAATTGATTAACATGCAATGTTCTTGAAAGTCGGGCATTCAGAGGAAAACAAACACATTTCTCTTATTTTTTACACACACAAACACATTCATACACACACACACACACACACACACACACACACACACACACACACACACACACACACACACACACACACACACACACACACTCTCTAAAGTAAGGATCCCCCCTCCCCCCTTCCTCACGACCAGAACCTCTCTAAATTTCTCCGTCAGCTTCTTTCCTTGTGACAAATCACTTGTCATCTCTTATTTGTCTCTTTGTGTTTTTTGGTTCCTGCCGTGAAAAGTTTGCAGTCCCAGAAGAACAAGGAGCAGGAGTAGAAGGAGAAAGGAGGAGGAAGGCTCCTAACAGTGACCTGCCTGTTCTGATCAGTGTTGCGCTATGCTCTGCAGCCTACCTGTGCATATTTCGCCTGAAGTCATTATTTAAAGACTGAGAAATGCTATTAATATCTTTCTCCTGTTTCCACCTTTTCCTTTCTTTTTCTCCTCTCCCTTCTTTCTCCCCACTCCCGACACACTCACTCTCCACCCTCTCCCTCACGAGCTAACTTACATATTTGCTCCTTTTACTCCTCTCCTGACAGGACTATCTCCCTTCTTTTGCTTGTTTGTTAGCCCTAAGCTGCGTTGTTGGCATTGTGTGGGGAGTTGTGTGTTTGCTATTGACTTTCACTTTTCCAGACAGTGAAGCAGTACAGTGCTCCAACATATGAAGGACATA
This sequence comes from Symphodus melops, assembly GCF_947650265.1. NCBI lineage: Eukaryota > Metazoa > Chordata > Actinopteri > Labriformes > Labridae > Symphodus > Symphodus melops. The sequence continues at coordinate 14,323,856 of NC_136708.1, read as the reverse complement.
GGTTCACACATCTGTCACCCACTGCTATAAAAAACACCCCATGTCCTATTTTAGTTTTTTAAGTGTATTTGAGCAGCTATGTTTGCTGTTGAATGTCCTTGTCGAAGGTGTCACTGTTCAATAATTGGACTGTTTGTGTGATCTCTTTGTATTTGTGAGTTTGTTTAACTGTTGTGTGCTTATACAGGCTTGCCGGTCAATTTCTGAAAGCTACCTCACAGCCGCATCGATCAGTTCTGACTTATTACGTGCACGTTCCCGAGTACAGGTATAGGTACAAGTGAGGTTACATGACCTCTGGATCCGTTCATTTTCTCTCTTCTCTTCACTCTTTGTTTCTCTTTACATCAACATCATCATTCTTCATGTTTCCTCTTTTTGTTGTTGTTGTTGTTGTTGTTGTAGTTGTACTGCATCCTCCTCTTCTTCGTCGCCATCTCTTCTCCCTCCACCTGCACTGTTGTGTGTAACTGATAGCGGTTTTATCTCTCAGCAGTTATTCAATCAAAAGTGCATTCTCCGACACTTCAGGTCTGGTTCTCTCTGACGCGCATGCTGACTGGCACGCAGTGGAGAGTGCTAACCACATAAACACTTTCACAAAAACACACAATATAACACAGCCTTACTATATGTATTATTTGTTTATTAGCACTGGTAATGCCTATTTATCTTACTAATATTTGCACAGTCCAGTCGGAGTAATGTGATATCTCTCTCTTCACTTATGTATGCTTACAGGAAAACTGCAGTAAAAGCACCCTGCCTCCCCTCCATTAGAAGCAATCTGGTTGCCCTGAAGGCAGCTGTGCATTCATTTGTTGTCTGGCCCAGCAGAAGCCCAACGGCCCTCTGGAGCTTTACCGACTGGGAGCCAAAGTGTATGCACTCTATACACAGAAGCTTGTGCTGTGTATCAGTGATCAGTCACAGTGTTCAGATACCAAATCTAGATACATTGTATGGATAAATATGCAGAGATTTATGTGTTTTGTTTCTTCACTGCTTTTCTTGTGTTTGTGTAGTTTGGTTCTTTCTTTCTTTCTTCTGTTGTTTCTTTGTTTTTTAATTTCCCTCTCTTCTCTTCTTTTTTTGTGGATTCTGCTTTTATTCTCTTCTTTTTCTCTATATCTTTCTTCATTACTTTATTGTTGTCTTTTTTTGAAGATTTGACCTTCTTTCTTTCTTTCTTTCTTTCTTTCTTTCTTTCTTTCTTTCTTTCTTTCTTTCTTTCTTTCTTTCTTTCTTTCTTTCTTTCTTTCTTTCTTTCTTCTTTTCGCTCTTACAATGTCTCCCTGTGCTTGCAGTTTTCTTGATTCTCCGCAGTGTCCATGAGACAAATTGCACTTGGTCGGCTTTTGGAGAACAGTCAGATATTGTGTGTACATTATAGCAGAGCATGCAATATTCTTTCTAAAAGTTCTGGGGTAATTACTTATGCAGACAGCCTTACAGTAAGGCTCCTGTGCTGCTGAAGCACATAGATAAGTTGATACATTAGATAAAAAAAGGCCTTTGTGATTGGCTACTTGACATGCAGTGCATCTTTACATTAGTCTGATCACATGTCCAGGCTGTGACCAATCCACAAGGCCATCTGCCTGACATGGTTATTTTTCACCTCGTAAAAAGTTGCTTTGTTATTTCTACTCTTCCCTTAGATATAGGTAGAACATATGTGCTCTGATCACTCTTGACTTGAGCTGTGTCCTCAGGTTTGGTTAACTAAAACTGATGTTTTGCTGTTTATTGCTATTTTTCCAAAAAGTCAAGAGAAACAGTGGATGTAGATACTTGAGTGGTTAGTTGATGGGGCATAGGAAGAGTGCTCTCAGGAAAAAATGTGACACCATATCAACATCAGACAATATTTGGTATAGATATTATTTAGCATTCATAAATGAGTTTGGCAGATTTTGAGGCCTGCTTGTGGCTTGTGGTCTGGATGAGAGGAGGTTTGATGGGTTTGTTACATTTTGATTACGCAAACAGCGAACTGCATAAACAAATATGGTGAGTTGTTGTTGGCTGCTACTCATTGCAGTGTTTTTGAGACACTGTATGTGAGTGATAGTATTACATTCAGATAAATGCAGAGTGGCTTTCCGAACCTTTCTTTAGGGAAATGTTGTGTTTGCATTTTGTAAAAGCCAAGCTGTCAACCCAGCTATCTGTGCTGTAGCATTTTCCTGTCATAAAGCACAAAGTCAATGAAAAGAATCCACCTGAGATGCTGCCCCAACTAATCGCCTCCTTATGGAAACACACGCGGCGCTTTGAGTTAATTGAGGGGGAAAAGACAGACGGTGAAGTCAGCACATTACTCTGTTGATTAACGATCCAAACTCTGTTGTTTGAATCATCCGGGTAATTTTTTTTCAAACTTACTCTGCTGTGGCTCACACACAAAGTCTTCTGCGTGCATGCATCAGTGGGCTGAGATATATACAGCAGTAATTTAGGGGTGTCTGTTTATTCACGCTCGATGCCCAGTGCCTCTTCAGCTGCCCAAGATCCACTTTGTCTTTATATTTGTTGCGTCTCTCCTTCTGGAAACCACGACAGAGTGAGCAGACAAAACACAAACAGTCAGAGGCAGTGACCTGTACAACAACAGTGTAACAAATAGGAAAAATCTCTAATATGTTTGTACATTACTTTAAGCTGACCAGTGTACTTTCTTCAACAATGCACACTTACACTCACGTTGTCAACCCTTAATTTATTATTCCTATCCGTCTCCTTTATCTCTACTTTCAACATGTTAATTGCAACCATCAACATCTTTAAGATGCTTTCATGTAGTTTTTTTTTTTCATTGTAGTCTTGCACACTATTTGAATTTTCTCGTTTCTTGCTTACTCATTTTTCTAACATTGTAATACCTTTGTTTTAGCATCAGGATTCTTCAAATACAACAAGGGAGTGAATGTTGCCAAGTGGTGTGTTCTGTGAAGTCAGTCAAAGTTAGTAGGCAGCTCATTTTAAAGGGGAGATTATACAAATCAACAATAATGTGAATGGTTATTTCCCTTTAATTTACAAGCATTTGGATTTTTAATCAGGAAAATCAGTCAACTGGTAGATTTGCAGGACATCATTTAAAATAATTTCCACGGACATTTTTACAGCATTGGGCAAAATCTTCTTCAACATTGTAGGTGACAGTGGGTGATGGAATCCTTAGTGGGGAGGCGGCTGAAAACATATTTTACACAAGCCACCTGAGATGCAAACCAAAACCACAAATTTCACTCCAGGTTCACAAGTGAGGCATCAAAATCAATCATGTGCAGCTTGAGTAAGATTTCCAATGAATGAAAAATAATCTACTGTACTTTTTTACCACGACGTTACAAGTCAATAAAATTCTTCTGATATTGATTTGTATTTCACTGCATGCCACGTTCCTGACCATGAAGACCATGAAATGCACATTTGCAATGTACACTGCTTCGTCTGACTCTTATGGTGCATTCATGTGATCCCTGATGAACCGCTGATAGCATTTACAGGCTCAGCATACTGTTAGTGTTTTGAAAACTGAATGAAATCAACTGTCTGACCCAGCAGTCTAACTTCACACCTTACTAACATTCATCACCAGAATTTGCAGTTTAGCGACAGCTTTTCCTCAGTACATTCCACATCTTTCAAGCTGGACTTAAATTAAATCAGCATGCAGCATAATCAGACTAAGCTTTTCAACATAATGTTTTCCATACATTACATTTTGTATATTTAGCTTCTTTTCATGCAACACAAGCGGTATAGTGGCAGTTCTGCCAAAACATATTCACTGTGTTTTATACATTACTACATTACATTCAACTTTTTCCAGCAAGCAATTTGTTCAATGTTTTTTTTTTAATTTTAAACCTCAGTATTCATGTTTCAAATGTACATTAGCAGCAAACACCTGCCTTCCCCCCAAATATTCCACATTTTATTCAACTTTTCCAGCATGCAGCAATAGCAGTATGCACTGCCTGTTTTTCGAAGATATTCAATTTTACACTCTGCTGTTAAACATGCTTCATACAGCTAGGGTAACATACACACAAACACATAAAGGTTCCTATGGAGAGATGTCAAAGTGAGGGGGATGCCGACAGAGCGCTTAAGAGCACCTCGGTAGTGCTCAGGAGTTGAACTGGCACCTCTCAAGCCTCTCAGAACGATTTCCAGACTTGGTATATACTGTGACGTGAACCTACAACCCTCCAGTTCCCAAGTCCCTTCGTACTGAGCTGCTGCTGCCCCAAATTTCCACAATTATCCAACAAATTTAAGGCATTTCTTAAAATATTCAACTTTTTCATTATGTGGTATTACAATTTCACTTTTTCAGCAAGCAGCGGTCGTTGTTCAATGTCTTCAGGAATTGCCTTCTCCTGCTTCTGATGTTATGTTTATGAAACAGTCTAAATAACTCCTTCTAGTGTTATGCCTCTATGTTCCCATTTTTGTTAAGCAGCTTTTAAATTTGGACCCTTATAGTTCATTTCAGACAGATGATCCTGGCGTGAGACTTGTTGATCGCATTAGAAAGAGCACCGTTGTGTGAGACCATGAGTATTTCTCGAGCACCCAACAAGTGTTGTGTAACTTTGGGCTCTGATATGTAGACCAGCTGGGCCAGCAGCTGCCACCTGAATAATCCTGCCCTGCTGTTTGCTATTTTCACAGCACAGCGGGCATGTTGGTGTGTGTTCTCACTTTAGGTCCTCTTAGTGCTCCTAATATTAAAGTTTGTATGTTGTCATACAATAATTGTCTTCATACATTTTTGATGGGCTTTGGTTATTGTCACTGAGTTTCATTAAATATGTCATACACAAGGGTTTTAACATTTTTGGGACAATTACAGGAAAAATAACTTTTTCAGTGGTCTTGTCAGCCCAATCCTAAAAATGAATTATAACTGAACAATGTTCATGTTTTATGAATAGTGTTGCTGTGTGTATATGGTCATCTCACTTTGGTAAGCTCTGTTGGATACATTCAGCAGTTTCCATTCATATTACTCGTTGGAATAAAATATTTCTTGAGTTTTATTTCAGTATTTTATTGTTGTTGTTTTGGTACCATATCTTTATTCCTAACAAGAGGTTTTGTACAGGATAAAAACTCAACTCTTATTAATTTGTTTTTGTAAAGACATGTTGTTGTTGATGATAAAGCTGTAAACAAACGTGTATGAACAGAAAGTTCCAAATCTTACCAAGTTGAGTTTTTTCTGTGATCAAATGAAACAAAAAAATTAAATACCTGTAGCTGGAGATACAGTATAGGTCTTTTATCTGGTGCATTATTTACAGTATAAAATGAAATAAAATGTTCTTCACTGTTTATACTTGTAAGCTAAATTATCAGATTATTGCTATCTATTTATAGTATATATCATTATATTGTTATTTGTCTGATGTTATATTGTTTCTTGAACAGTTCTCTGTGGTTCTGAAGTCCTCTATTTAAGATGCTGTTCTGCACGTTATCCCATTACGTTTGTTTCTGAAGATAACTTCATAGTTGTAGAGACTTGTGAAAAATCTTGTGCTGGTAGACAATATTCCTTTTTGTTGAAATGACTTCATGTTTTGAACACTTGTGTGATGAATGTTGAAATGTGTCCAATGACCTGTGTGCTCTGTATATGTTTCAGTTTCCTCCTGGTGTTCAGCTGTTTGGTGCTGTCCGTGTTCTCCACCATCCCTGACCACCAAAAGTTTGCGAACCAAGCCCTCTTCATCCTGGTATGACCCATTCCCTCTCTGGCACACTTAAATACACACACAAACACACATATGACAACTTCAGCATCCGAATTACCTCAGTGTATTCCATATGTGCTTGCGTACATGTTGCTTTGTTTGCCAGTTGAAGCGCAGACAGCCATGTAAGCAGGTGGAAGGATTCAGGTGTTGTTGACAGCGCAGAAAATCACAGACATGATCCACTAATCCTAATAGCCATCACATAATCTCCCCTTCTTCCTCTGTGCTCCAGCTGCTTTAGTGAAAGGTAGTGGACACAAGACCCCCCCCCCCCCCCCCCGCGCGCTTCCCACCTTGCTCTCCCTTACGTGTTACTTAATGGTCGCACTTTTGACTTTCACATTCCCTCTTTTCCCTCTTTGGATCAATCTGCCTCCCATCAGCTATTAGTGGACATTACTTACACGAATATCTGTCCTAATGACTGATTGGCTCTGTGCACCTTAAACTGTCGTGAAAGCAAGAAAGACAAGACATAGAGAGAACACAGTGGACTGTTAATAGGCTTTAATTGGTGGTGTATCCTTTTTTATAATTTGTTATCTTTCATTGAAGGTTTTCAACATGAACATATCATTAACAAAAAAACTCACCCTTTTTTTCTACCAACAGAAAAGTTACAGGTATGATATGGCAGCTAGTAAGTAATAGAGGAAAGAACCTTCAAGTCATGTGAAGAAATTGACTTATGAGCGTTTTCCATAAATTAAGAGAAAAGTCTATCTGTGATGTGTTCATGTACTTTTGTAAAGACTAAAAAATCCGCTTTACTATTTCTGTCTCCGACTCACATGACAAAGTGGATTATCTTTATTTGTTTTAAGATTTTTGGGGCTGTTTCCCTTTATTGTTATAGGAGACAGTGTATAGAGCAAATAAATCTGGAGAGAGTGAAGAATGAGATGCAGGCGAGGAGCCACAGGCCACACTTAAAAGAAACCTGTCATCTGCACCCCTTAACATCTTTTTTTTTTTTTGACATTTTGTTCTAGTTTTTGTCTGCGTCACAAACCTTGTTGTTGAGTGTATGACTCTTATATTGCTTGTACCTCACACTTCAAATATGTATGTAGTTAAAGGGATACTTCACCCATTTGCATGAAGCTGTGTATCAATGCAATATGACGCTTTTTGCATCACATGAAGAAAACTTTCAAGCAAAGAAAGACACATTTTTCTTGTCTTAGGGCAAAATTAGGGCTGGATTCACGACCATTCAACACTACTACCATGTTTCTAATGATACAAAGCTTCATGCAAATGGGTGAAGTATCCCTTTAACTTGAAGGGCGAACGTGACACATTTTATTTTTCAGAAGTGGATTACCCATTTCAATATACTAATACATTCAACATCTCTATGAAAAAAATGTTAGTTTAATATTTTAAATGAAAGAAATATCAAAATGAAGGTCTCTGAATAATGTTGTTGGGCTAAATTGTTAACACAGTAAGATATTTAATTGACAAAATACTAGATCAGTTAAAAAAGGAATACAAAAGTTAAAAAAAAGATTATTTCTTATCTGGTGCATGACGGTGTTTGTGTGTGTGTGTTTTGATTTGTAGGAGTTTGTGATGATTGTGGTGTTTGGGTTGGAGTACTTCATCAGGATCTGGGCGGCTGGCTGTTGTTGCAGATATAGAGGATGGCAGGGACGGCTGAGGTTTGCCAGGAAGCCCTTCTGTGTCATAGGTTAGTGTTAGTGTGTGTGTGTGTGTGTGTTTATATCCACAGCACACAAACACACGCCAAAGCCCTGCGTGTGTCTGAAATCGTATCACCGCGTGATGAATTTTCTTCATCTCTTCTCTTGGTGTTTTCTCTCCACAGACTTCATAGTATTTGTGGCCTCCCTGGCAGTGATAGCAGCAGGTACGCAGGGGAACATCTTTGCCACGTCAGCCCTGCGCAGCATGCGATTTCTGCAGATCTTGCGTATGGTTCGTATGGACCGACGGGGAGGCACCTGGAAACTACTGGGCTCAGTTGTTTACGCTCACAGCAAGGTTGGGACAACACACGGCTAAAAATAGTAACTTTTACTACAAAAACATCCTTTTTCTGGTTCTGAAAAAAAATCACAGTATGGTAAGTTGTGAAGATTTTTAAATTGATACTGAAAAACTAGTCGAAAATATGTCTCACACTTACTATACTGTATCAACAGCCCCATTAAAGCCCAAATAAATATCTTATTTCAAGATATTACAAGCTTTTTATGAGTAAAAATAGCTGCCAGAACAAATGCACTTCTTAGCTTTCTTAAAATGAGATCAATGTCTTACTGTAAAAAAATAAAAAAATACATTTGGATATACATTATTTTAAGATATTTAGTGGCTGGTAGAGTTATTAAAAGAGTGGAAATAGTGATAGTGATAAATAGTGACAGTGATAATGCCATAACTAACTTCATAATGTAGTAATAGTGTTGTGGAATGTGTGGTTAGTCTATTGATCACCAGCCGTGTCTTAATTACAGTTGTTGCCCTCAAACACCAAACTGTGTCTTAGCTGCTACAATTAGTTTTTGTGCTGATCCAAACACCAGGCACCCGCTGGTCCCCACTAGAACACAGCAAGACGACATTGATGAAGACGAATTGATGTATCAGCTGTCTAAGCAGAACTGCACAGCCAAGTCAAATTTGAAGCCCAATGTGATGATGATAGACATTGATTCAATAATAATGATAGTGATATGGTAATGACAGCAGGGATTATGTTGTTAAAGATGCTGTTGTTACTGCTGACAGGTGTGATTGATACCTCTTCTCTGTTTCACTTTCTAACAGGAGCTGATTACAGCGTGGTACATCGGTTTTCTGGTCCTGATCTTTGCCTCCTTTCTCGTCTATCTGGCAGAGAAAGACATCAACTCAGACTTCAACACCTATGCAGACTCCCTCTGGTGGGGGACTGTGAGTACTACAGTACATATTACACCATCTTAGTGGCTGCACACATAATTTGTCAACATTAACTTTAACAATACAGAGATAATAATGATGAACATGTTATATGCCATATGTTTTACTAATAAAAATAGAAATATTAGATTTATTTTAGATATTAAAGCTGTCAAAGATACACAATGAAGGAGAAGGAAAGGAGCTAATTTACACAAGATCAACTCCAACTCATTAACAGTCAAATTATTTTAGAAACTCTCAAAACAACAGGAAATAGTTCTTTAGAATTTCTAAGTCAACAAATGTAAGGCGTTGTGCCATTATCTTTTAACCCTTGCTTTATTTCTTTGCTCTTAATGATAAATAAGTACAGACAATTTTACAGTTCAACTGTTTGGTTGAAGCTTTAGCTTTAGCTTCAACCAAACAGGTGATCAAATAGGCTCTAATGGCGGCATTGTTTTCCAATGAGGCAAAAGTGCTAGATCAAAGAAAGCCCACTTTAAAAAGAAAAAAGTTGCATGTTTTTTGTAAACAACAAAGAGCTGTTACATTCTATCGTCAAAGAAAATTATCCTTAAAACAAAGTTATTCTACCTGGCAGAACACTGGAGTTTGTGGTCTACTAGAACTTCTGTTAGTTTGTTTTATTCGAAAGGTGTAGGTGTTCATACATACATATATACACATACATATTTTCATAGTTGTACTGTGTGCTATCTCAAATAATAACCCTTTCATATAGGCCTTAAAATAAAGAGCACCACTAAATAATGTTTTTCTTCGACCAAGATTACTCTAACCACGATTGGCTACGGTGATAAGACGCCTCGTACCTGGCAAGGACGGCTCCTAGCTGCCGGCTTTGCTCTGCTGGGAGTTTCCTTCTTTGCTCTGCCTGCTGTAAGTCTCCCGCATGTTTACATCTTTCTATTTACTCACAGTGGCGCCTCTCAGCCCCAGTCATCTCTCTATGATTTACCCTCTGACCCTCAGGGAATTCTGGGATCAGGTTTTGCTTTGAAGGTTCAGGAGCAGCACCGACAGAAGCACTTTGAGAAGAGGAGGATGCCTGCTGCCAACCTGATACAGGTAACGAATCATTTAGGCTCTTTTGATATGAAATACGAACTAAAGTGGAAGGTCAGGTCAAAGGTCAACTTTTACTTTGTGTCTTTCTTTAGGCGGCATGGCGCCTCTACTCTACAGATGCCAAACACTCCTATCTAACAGCTACCTGGTACTTCTATGACAGCATGCTGCCTTCATTCAGGTAGGATTTCCCATGAGTCCAGCACTCTGTGGATTCAACCTCATGATTTCTGTGGTTGTCTTTTAAACAATCACCGCCAGGAAGGCCACATGTGTTATGAATGCAGACAGAGATTTCAGAGGAGCATCATAAAATAGGTGAATTGTTCCTGCTCATACATTGAATTTGTCAGCAAAAAAAAACACATTAAAAAATGTGGCCATCAAGAACCATTTACAGTTAAATAAATTAAAGGAAGTGTTTCCTCTCATATGATATCATATGAAAATGCCCCCTTCAATGTATTTGCCACCACTTTTCAAATATATTTTCTTCCATTTTGTTCTCACAGTGGTTTCTTATGATTTGTATTTATGTATTAATTTGACTAATTTGTATTTGCTTGAAAGGAGGGGAAGTATCCCTCTTCTTTGAAGTGTTTGGACCATTATTTTGGCCTTTTTGTGAGTTTTGCCTTTTTTTGTTCATTTGACATGTTTGTTTTTTTTATTATTATTTTTGCACGTGGGGTGTCAGAGAACTGACGCTCCTGTTCGGTCATCTCCAGCGACAACGTAACAACAAGAAGGTTCTCCACAACTCCTACCACACGCTGCTGTCTGGGCTGCGGCCCTACAGCTCCCCCTACCTTTCGGGGGACAGGTACGCACCTCCATCTCTCTCACAGTCTCACACTACATTCAGAAAGGTGGCTGAAAGTCTACCTTCCCCTTCCAGACAGACACGCAAACACTATCAAAACAGTAAACACAGGACGTTTAGAACAATACTTCCCTCAAGCTGACGGTCATGTGTGTGTGTGTGTGTGTGTGTGTGTGTGTGTGTGTGTGTGTGTGTTTGCATCTAACAATGTGTCACTAATGCTGATCTGAGACCACTGTGTTGCAGGCCACCCCCACTGCTTCTCTGCATCTTTGTCTGCTCAGTTCATACACACGCCATCTTCACCGCCTCCCACTGTTCACTCACTGGTTGCCTCTATCTTTCTCCTTCTTTCTTTCCCTTTCCGCCCATTGTGTCTTTTCAATGCCATCCATCCTCCATCCTTCATCTGTTTCTCAGGAAGGCAGAGACTCCATGCAGGTTTGTTCTTCTAGTCAAGTGTCAAGAGCTGTGCTTGTTGATAAAAAGTGTTGTAGAAGGTAGAGCAGTCTTCATTTCTTCATATAGTTTAAGCTTAAAGTCAGGTCTAGAAAGAGACTAATGGACGTTTGCATGCAAAACATCAATCAAGCATTGGATGTAAGTTCAAATAGTTGTAATGTCTTTGATTTTGATTTAAGGAGATCCTGGCACACCGTGATGTATAATGGTCTGTTTGGATGAATATACTCAAGTTAAACCTCCATCTTTGCATGATCCTTCAAACCCACCTCTTCTCACATCTCACTGTCTCCATAATCCAAATCTGCCTCTCCAAATTAAATTGACCAGTTTTAGGTAAAAAAACAAAAAACAAAATTGCAATGAGGGCTTTTTGGACTATTGAGATGTCACACCTCGCCTTCTTTCCCGAGATTTCCTTTTCTACGTAATTCTTACGGGTTTACCCAGGACTTCTCATCCTCCTTCCCCTCAAACCCTTCTTCCACTCCCTCTCCTCCCCTCACCCTCTTTCCCTCTGCCTTGTGTGTCTCCTCAGTCAACTCCTTTCTAAAAAACGGGGTCTCTTCCGGATTCATGGTGGCCGCAAGCAGAGGTATCCACGGCAACAAACCTGTGCACGGGGCACGCTAAAAAATATCATCAAAACAATAACTCCTACTGCTCATGAAACCCAAACAGCCTGCTCATCTTTCCTGAAACACTCAAAATTTGTGGACTGGTGTAAAAGCTTGCTGGCGTAAGAATAAACAACTTTTCTTTGGGAGCAGTTGCCATAAAGTTTTCATGTTTTTCCAGCCATAGTCTACATTCGCTCATAAAATCACTGAGCAAGCTGACAACTCTTATCCACAAATCTTTGAGTGTTTCTTTTACTGTGATGAATTGTTCTCCCTCTTATGTCTGAAGTGATGGAGGATCTAGTTCTGATATTACTTTGTTTGCTTGAACGTCATGATAAACCATATGTAGAAAACACAAAACAAGTCAATATGGTTTATTACTGTGACAAAAGTACATCTTTCTTTCAAGCCCGTCATGAATGTTTTATCAAACCTCTTTGATGAAATGATGACATAAAATATCCACTCAACAACTTTCCCTTAGTCCGAACTGAATAAAAAAATCACACACACATTGGCTTTATGTTTTCAGTTCACTTGTTTTTCCTGAAGTAGAATGTCTTCTTGGAGAGAAGGCTTAAATGATTCAGCATGCTCTCCCATGTCCGATAAGTCATTTAACCTTTTTTAAAAATCAGAGTGTTTGTGCTGTATTTTTTAAAAGGTTTTTAAGTGCCAACATGTTTCAGTTCGCATGCTGTGTTCTTCCAATGGTTTGGACAGGTTCAGTAAGGTTTATGGGCCTGAACGCATCCAAATCGTTCACAAGAGCATGCAAAAGTCTTTCACTCCACCTTCCTCACTTTCTCCAGTCTACCTGAATCATTTCAGCTTGTATGAAATGCTATTTTCCACCAACCTCCCTTAACTATTTAAATTTTAATTTAAATAGTCGACTGTAACTCACCGACAATACAAAGAGTATATCATTGTAAAAAAAAATACGGGGGTGAACGGACTGGCCTGGAATTGATGCGTGGTGCATGATGTTTGCATTTCCTTATGGATCCGTGACAGTATGTGACGTGTAAGTGACTGCAGAGCAGGAGTGCTCTCCAGAGCATGCTATAACAGAAGCGTTAGGGCGAGAATGGCCGCCAAATGGCTCTCCTCCCGTAAATAGATGACCTCACATACCAGCCTGTCTTTGGTAGTGGTGAGTGGTACGGAGTACTAAATGAGGCACCTTTTGTGCGGCTGCGCTTTGAAGCCAATATGTTGATGCTTATTTTCCCTGCTGAAGGGATTAAGGAAGCGTGTCTTTTCATTCTGATGGCGAGTGGAGCATTTTTTTTCTGCCATCCCAGCACTGCTACAGGACTTGAATCAGGTTTCAGTCATATTTTGATGATTCAGGTGCTACGATAGGCACATTAAATAAGCAAGTCCCCAGGGCAGAATCAGTCTTTAAAAGTACATTAAGTGTTCCTTGTGGTCAAACTGCATGCATGAGAAGTCAGCTAGTCTGCTTCGCTGAGAAAAAATAAGAATGTCTGTGTTGCGTCTCTGTTTTGTCTGTTGACGGTTGTTAAAGTCAAAAGGCCATATTCTGTATTGTGTGTATATCAACTAACAAACTCTTTTCTAACAAGCTCAAGCTGCCCTTTGCTGCATCTCTAAACTCCCAGGATAACACAGCTTAGTTTGCCATGGAGGTCAAACGCATGGGCTTTTTGGCTATATAAAAAAACAAAAACAAATGTTGCCTGCCATGATCCACAAAGATCACATTGCCTTCAGATGTTTGAATCATTTATCTCCACTATCAGCAGTAAAATGGGATTCCGGGATCGGATCAGGATGAACAATTCCAGATCATCCCAAAGCCAAAAGAACAAGGCGTCTCCCCTGCCCCCGGGCTCAGGAGTCCGCCGCTCTCCCAGCCAGGAGAATGTCCAAGAGGCCACCAGCCCGGGGAAGGTCCAGAAGAGCTGGAGCTTTAACGACCGCACACGTTTCCGCACCTCACTTCGACTCAAACCACGTCCACCTGTCGATGGTAGGATAAACAAATAGTGTTCATTCACACTCATGGATTGTCCTGCATCTTAGTTTGTCTCTCTCTGTCTCGACCCAGTCGAGGGTGTCGGTGAGGATAGTGTGGAGGACAAACCATATTGTGACGTGGCCATGGAAGAGGTAATCCCAGCAGTGAAGACTCTCATACGAGCTGTCAGGTGAGTCCTGCTCCGGCTACAGTGGACATCTTTACTCAAGTGTACTAATGGCTCAGTATTATCATGTTAAGCGTGTTTGTATTAAGGTCTGAGATTAATGCATTAATTGAGCTTACAGTAGTTACAGTTACAAATGACTTATTTCATTTTCCCTTTTACTAAAACTCCCTGATAGCTCAGTTGATAGGTCGAAAGTAAAACATATCTTGTGTCAAATGGAATCAAAGCAATAAATAAAAAAAACAGATCAGCTGCATCACCAGCAAGCAAGGTTCTCTCTGGGTACTCAAGCTCCTCCCACAGACATGCGCTGTACATTCATTTGGGAATTAAAACTGTCTCATGGTGTGAATGTGAACATGAAGGTTTATCTCCATATGACAGCCCTTTAATTGACTGGTGATCTGTCCAAGGTGTGCCCCACCTTTGCCAAATGACAGCTTAGCTGGGGGCCGGGGGGAGTCCAGCTGGGATAAGCAGTATAAATATAAATTCCAGCTGGGATAAGCAGTATAAATAACTCATGGATAGATTAGTCTTGTTTCATTTTTTAAAAAACAACACATGTCATGCTGTATGATATAAATTGGAACTTTTGTAAAACTACATCTCACTTTTACTTTTTTTACTTTGATACAACACTGTAAAAGTAGTTTGGGCCAATCAGTCCTCTTCTTGTGTTACCATAGCTTAATGTGCAATGAAAAGACTTAAAACAGTATTTAACAGAAGTCATTTCAGCGTTTGCAAAAAACCAAAAAGAGAAGTCTGCAACTGTTAATGTGTTTATACATGTGCTGGTTTTGCAATATCAGAGTCAATGAGCATTGTTTCATTGAGGAAATCTAAAAAGGTCAAGGAAAATGATATGTTGTGTTTGTGTGAAATTTTACTTTTATTTCTGATTAAACATTTTTGAAGCAGTTTTTCAATTCTTAATAATACATTTAGAATTCATCAGAATGTTGTTTTATAGCCAAAATATGAGTGATTACTGCATATAAATGTCTTCTCATGTGTGTTGCTTTTTAAACAGATACAGATAGTTGACTTTATTGGAAAGCAATGTTTCATCTTTTTAAATGTAGTTGCGGCCCATACAAAAACTGAGCATGCATAATGAAATGTACTTAAGGGAAAGAGTGAGAGAGTGGTTAGAGAAATATAACCTTCATCATTCCACTTATGGGAATTTATTATTCATGGGAAGTCATTTACAATCAAATCAGTGTAATTTTACCGCATTTTAAAAGAGGAACACATTTCCTGCGGTTGCGGCTTACATGCTTACATTACCTGGTATACTTGCAAGGCTTTACATGGCAGCTCATCAATAGCAAAATACTGACTGGACCTGCTGTTCTGCTGGTCACTGATCGAATAAGGTCACTTTGAGTTATGCCAGATGAACAGCTCAGACGGACCATAGGCTCTCACATGGTATTTACAGCCTGCATTAATGGCTATTTGGCTGCTCGTCCATTTATGCCGCTTGCATATTCAGCTGACGGAGTAGAAATATTCACTCAGGGGAGGACATTGAGCCTCCAGGCCAAGTTATTTTCCGTGAGTGACCTTGTCGCTCAGCTCGTGCAGGCCAGTCATGTGAAAGGTGAATTGATAGGGTAGCCTTTGCGTACACATAAGCACTCACACTTACACACACACACACACACACACACATGCGCGCGCACACACACAGACAGAGGATAGCAGTAGTGTACATTACAACTAAATGATATGGTGCAGTTCAAACAAGAACAACTGTTATAACAGTTGATGAAAAGCATTACAGATATTGGTATTGACTGCTGTCATTGTGTCCTCTCTCCTTGTAAATTTTAGACTTTGCTTAGATGTAATGTCACTGTTGTATATCAGTGATGAATGGGCACTGCCTTCTTTAGCTTACAGTCAAGAAGAAAACAAGAAACAAGTCATTTTCCATGAACAGTGTGTGTGAGGAAATGCTCTGTAGGAAAATCCATATGAGAATTATAACAATTAGTAATTAATCACAATGTGTATCAAACAAAACACACACATCCTTCTGTTTCAGAAATCTCAAGATACCCCCATAGGGTTTCCAACAATATGTTAAATCAGACACATCGACAACAACAGAAGAACACCTAAACACACACACTTACAAACACACACACACACACACACACTCCCACAAAAGCTACAGCTGAAATAGAGTTTCTCACTGGTGGTGGCAGAAAAAACTAAAACCGCAGGCGAACATCTGGTGTTAGAGCCAGGCCGGTCTCCAGAGAGGTGCGATGAGAGCGGTTTATAATGGATCTCTCTTTGGTCCCTGATGTCAGAATTGTTCCTCCCACAGCATTTCTCATGTTCGCATGCTGCATAATGTGACCATATGCACTCTAAAAAAACTAGATAAACAATCGTAGCGTAGACCTTAGATTTGTGATAGATAACATTGCTCATACAGGTCGTGATAAACATGATAAAAAGTGAAAGGTAAGGTCTTGTAATGACGACAAATATCTGCTAATGCAACAAGCAAATAATAATGAAGTGTCTTAAAATGAGATGTGCTAACTCATTTAGAAAGTAGAGATCGTGTGAGGCATTTAGGTTGCGAAGTTTTAATAAAGATTCACTCCTTTCGAAAACAACATCCTATGTTTGGTTCCGTCAGGGGACCGTTTTTCTTAAACTGTAACGTCTTTCTTTACTTCTCATGTCGGATGTCTGCGTCACCACTGTTTCTTTCACATAAGTTCAGAATGGATATTAAGAGATAAGAGATATTAATTATACACTGAAGACACTTCATTAGTATTCACAAGAGTTTTCACCTAATCCTGCATGATTCATTTACACCTCATTACTGGTTGTTATTTAGTGTTTTCTATCGCTCCTTCTTTGTTGAAATTGGGTTTTTTTCTTCATAATTTTTACATAAATTTAAAATATCATGATTTAGTGTATCGCAATAATTGAATCAATAAATATTTTTTTTTTTGCTGAAGTATTTTTCTGTTTTAATAATCAGCAGTAGCATATTTCCCGGTCTTTAACACAGCATGAACAATAAAATTATGGTTGATATCATTATACTGCTGATAAAGAGGGTATTAAATGACCTCTTCTTAGGTTGCACTGGACTCAGCACAACTCTGACCTTAGCTGCTCTGTGCCGCTGCAGACAAGGGAGCACCTACAGAAAGCACAGGTATACATAGAGCAGGTGTTTCACCACACACAAACACATGTACACACTTTCACACACGTGCAGCATCTAGGTCAGGTTTACAACTGATGTGTGTATGAGACAGAATATTAGTGCTGATTCTTCCCTTTGTAGAGATGCATGTGGTTTATCAGTGCCCGGCTGCATCTTTTTAATGTACGGAGGGAATAGAGGGATAAAAAAGAAGAAGAGGAGGGGCCTGATCCTTTTCAAATGAGTCCAATACTGCTCAGAAAGCTCACATTTTCACCCTTGGACAAAAAGTCCAGTTTTATTAAATTGCTTGTACATGCTTTTATTTATTAATAATGGGCTTAAATCATCATCACATTCTTCTTCAAAGAATGATTGAATACCTACTGTGTATTGCAGCTTGTGCATTTTATTTTGTTTGCTTAGCAGGTAATAGCATACTCTGGCACCAGACTTGCCCCTGCAGTTGCCCACTCTACCTGGCCCACCTAGGATTAGTGTCAGCATAACAGTC
The DNA here is from genome assembly GCF_947650265.1 of Symphodus melops. NCBI lineage: Eukaryota > Metazoa > Chordata > Actinopteri > Labriformes > Labridae > Symphodus > Symphodus melops. The sequence goes on along the minus strand of NC_136708.1, from coordinate 14,306,276 downwards.
ATTTTATAGGTCTCAGATAAAACCTTGCCGTCGTAGACTATCAGGTTTCCACCTTTGCTGAATTGCAATAAAACATTTGGACTAGCTGTGCAAGTATTTTTGGGCCACGGATGACACTTCCCGTTCCTGCCATCATCGCCACATTTTTAAGCATCTTTGTTCCCAACGTAAGGATGGTAGAACACATTTCAGTGAGCAGTGCCAGCTGTCCTGTCCGATCTGCCGGTGACTTCTTTCTGGGGTGTGTGTGGGCCACACTCAAACCTGATCATCTATTATGAAAGCTGTTCCATTGACAGAGAAAAAGAGTCAGCATTTCAATGAAATCCTTGGAGGATACAAATCAAAAGTCCGCCGCTCCACACACACCCCAACCTTTTTCTTGCACCCACACCTGAGACCCACCCTGGCAACAAAAAAAAATCTGCATCTACCTGCAAAAGAAGTAAAATAACTCCAGCAAAAAATAACCCAAACGCAGGAGTCATCAAGAAATAGAGTGCTGCGTGAGGAGGAAGAGTGCGCTGATGGCTGCTCTGCCACCAGCTGCAAACCTGCACCTCCTCCTCCTCCTGTTCTCTCTCCTCTGCTCCTTCAAATCACACCTTCTCTTCTCCTTTGTTGCAGCAGTGATCTCTGCACAAAACCGTTTGTAGCTGCTGTAGTGCAAGTGCTGCAGACCTCAGCAAAGGTTATTTCAGAAAGTGTCCCACCCTGTCGAAGTTCAAATTTCACTTTGCTCCTGCTTGTCCCGGGTGTGTGTTGTTGTCTCACTATAACAGTGTGTAGAGGAATACTATAGTGGCAGTATATGATGTATCTGATCGTTTGCTTCCTGGGACTTTTGATGTGATTTCTTTTTTTCCTCCATTGAAAATGAAAAGGTATCATTGTGGACTCGGTGGTCTGGTGACTTGTGGTGAGGATTTACTTGAACAAAAAAAAAAAGAACAACAACAAACTTCTCCACTGTCCTCACACACTCTCTCCATCCACTGTCTCCATCATCCTGATTTGTTGAGCAATCCATCAACAATTGAGCTGACAGCTTGACTGTGGGTATTTTGTCTTGCTTACATTAGATGTTTCCGTGTGTTCTGCAGAGTCGGCATCTCTGAGCTTCTAATCGCATAAGTGATAAGAGGGGAATTGAATGACCTGCCCAGAACACACACACACGCGCACACACACACGCACACAAATGTTCTTCCTCTTCCTTTCCATTATCTTCTGCACATCCTGCTCCCCCACAAGCCGACCATCCAAACAGTCTCTGGCACAGGGTGTTGTCAGTGATGTGTTCAGTAACGCTGGGTCGACATTCCTCTGTGTGATTCCTCCACACGTGTGGGTGGAGATGAGGAAGAGCAGCTGTGGAGCAAAGGCAGCACCAACACGGCTGCTACACTGACAAAGACGCAGAAAAGAAGGGAAAGCGTTTGTGTGTGTGTGTGTGTGTGTTGCCTATTACCATCCGTGGGTTTGTGCTAATTGCTGATACAGCAACATGCAAATGTCTCTCGGAGATGTTGTCATCACCACAATATATCCACATGGTTTAGTACAGGCATCTCTTCTCTCTTTAGTGGGCTGTTTGTGAATGATAAGGTCACTCTGGCTGCAATTAATCTTCTTATTCTCAGGGTGTCCCCGGATCGTTTGATAGCTGTCCTGCCCCGGCATTTTTCTAAAGGTTTACTGTACGTCCATGTGTGCATATAGCGTGTGAGACTCATTGTGTGGCGATAACAGCGAGTCTGGTTTGTGTGTGCTTGTGTAGGATCCTGAAGTTCCTTGTGGCCAAGAGGAAGTTTAAGGAGACGCTGCGCCCGTATGATGTGAAGGACGTCATAGAGCAGTACTCTGCAGGACACCTGGACATGCTGGGACGTATTAAAAGCCTGCAAATGAGGTTGGTGTCTACTGGGTGCTGCTCTGTTGATCCAAACCATGCCTCGTTGAATAAAAAATCGGACTAAAAAATCGTTCTATGTGTTTAGGCACAAACTGAAGGCTCTCTTGTTGGATCTGTCCATGAGTAATTGCTGCTTTAGTTCTTATTCTCATTAAAACATTGGTTTATGTCACTTTCTTGTTGGCCTTCCGAGCTACCTCTACCTTCCAGTAAAATGTTTAACATTTTGGAAAACACGCAGAATTCTTTTTCTTAGACTCGTTCATATTTATTGTAATGTGTTGCCTTTGTGAAAAAAAAAAGGGTTGACCAGATAATTGGGCGAGGAGCTGTCCAGCCTGATAAGAAGGCTCGCCCTGAAAAGGGAGAGAAGACACCGCCAGAACTGGACCCGCTGGATGAGCTGAGCATGATGGGACGTGTAGTCAAGGTGGAGAAACAGGTAACAGAGTCTGATCTAAGAGGTGTTCTCGAAATGGATTGCATCATTCATAACATGGAGTGTTTAGGAGAAAAAGTTGCTGTTTAACTTTTCTTTTTGTAGAACTTCCAAGAGGGTTTGACAGCTTAATGCTAAGATTGAAGTAATACACATCACCACATGACATGTTGCAATGCTGCAAGAAACATATATACTGTAGACATGCCTTTATTTTTACAGCAAAACTCTTCATCTGAGATATCATGAAAAACAGGATTGAGAATGCCAGAAAAAAATTACACATTCCTACCTGTGTGTGTGTGTGTGTGTGTGTGTGTGTGTGTGTGTGTGTGTGTGTGTGTGTGTGTGTGTGTGTCTTCAGGTCCAGTCTATAGAGAACAAGCTGGACCTCCTTCTTAACTTCTACTCTCAGTGTCTAAAGAAAGGCTCCTCCAACTTCACGCTGTCCTCCCTCCTCGACCCGGACCTGACATCCGACTACCACAGCCCCACGGACCAAAGAGACCTCTTCCCCTCCGCAAACACACTCAACATCTCCATGTCAGAGAGCGGAAACTTGGAAGGACATTGAGCTGAGCAGTCTTTGGGGCTGTTTGAACACAGACACAAACCCTTTACATAACGTCCTCATGCAGCTGAGGCCTCAAATGTCTGCTCTTCACTTGATTTCATATCAGTCTGGGATATGTGTTTTACTTTTCACACCTCCTCTCTCTATAGAAGTGAATGTGTTGCCAGAGCTGGTATAGAAGGAGGCCACAAGAGGGCGCCACATGTGAAGGCGCCTCAGCCAAAGCTGACCACACACATGCCTCCCAACTGAACATGAGAAGACAGAAAAGACTTGAACCACTACTGAACCACTTTCTCCCACTAACCTCATTATATCTTTATCATTGTGTGTGTGTGTGTGTGTGTGTGTGTGTGTGTGTATATATATATATATATATATATATATATATATACACACACACACACACATATACCTACATATGTATTGTATATATGATATATAATATATATATTATATATATATGTGTTTATATGTGTGTGTATATATATATATATACACACACACACACACACATACATACATACATACATACATACATACATACGTAGACGCACGCACACACACACACACACACATATGGAAACCTTTGGCTGTGGCTTTTTAACATTTTTGAAGAATGTCTTCCCCCATTGTCATTTCTTTTTTTTCCTTGGCTGCTTCAATTTACTGACTAAGAATTGCTCTCTTTATGCTGGGAACGATGACATGGGTTCCTTGCTCAACTGTGCATTCGTACTGTAAGAGAAGAATTTTAAGTGCACAAGAATCCCTGAACATGGACATCTGCTCCCTCAGACTTGAACAGGCAGACTGGACACACACATACCCTGATTTGAATGACCTAAACTGGACAGATGCAAACAGGAAAAATGTGTTGGAGCGGCTGATGTGTACAGTATTTTTTCTGTTCTCGTCTTTTGTTTCCAACAAGCCCACATGCAAAAAAAGAAAAGAAAAAAGGGATGCTATTCCCCGTTTGCCAATAAGTTGTATTTATTTAGGATTTAATAGAGGTCCTAAATCCATTCTTTGCTTTGTGTAAAGGTTACTTTCGCTCTTTAGTTCATCAGTAACCGTTTCATTAAGCCTCTCTGTCTTGCAGCCTGTCCTCTTGACATGCATGTCCCATGAACTCACTCCGTATTAAACCTTATCCTCAGCCAGAATTTAAACATTTAGAGATCGAGCCTCAGGTCAGGCACTCAGTAATATTCATCACAACCTTTCTCTCAGGCTCCTGCAATCACCACCAGTAGAGACTTCTCGGCCAGTTTTGTGCAATTTTGATACCATAAAAAAACTGTAAGGCGTCTTGGTCTAATGCATGAACTCCAGGCCTTTATCCCCATGAATGCAAAAGTCTTAGGAAATGGATCCAGTCTTCCAGCTTCAAACTATTTGCAAGGCATCAACTATCCTTTCTGGTCCGTTTAGTCTAACTTTTGCGTCGTTCTTCAAGATTCTTGCAAATCTGTGCTTTTGGACAAAACTGGAGAGTGCAAAATGCACAAACACATAAATACACAATGAAAGCAATTCCTTTACTTAAGTTCTTTGGCACTTGATATAAATGACATGTTCTTGTCTTTGTTTTGATTGTTTACTGTTATTCTGTTCATGCACTCAATTCTGTGTAACCTATGATAGCAAAAATGTCTGTTTTTTTATGATAGATGGTTTATGAATGATTTTGGTTATTAAAGTAAACGTAGGATTATAAATAATATATTTAAATAAGTCAAATATGATCTTTTAATAAATGTAGTATTTTTTTGTCAAGCTGAATCATGGTTGATGACACAACTTTAACCACTCACAGCTGATCTGACTCGCACGATGAGATGTCTGTTTTCAATGTCAGCAACAGTCATTGTGCTGTATTTAGTGGAGGAAACACTTTTGCCCCTGCAAGTGATTCATTTAGTTGAATCAGTCAAGTCAGTTGGCTCTGGTGCTCCATTTTTCCATAATATCAGAAGTGAACTCCAGCTCAGTCTATTTAGATTCAAGTAGGATCAGACTCTCTTGTTTCCATAGTAAACAAAGTAGCACTAGAGATTTTGCGGTTGGCATTGTACCATTTCTTATGTTTTTTCCCAAACTAAATAATAGATGGGTTTGGCCTAAATTATAGTAGTATTATAGTAATATTATGTCAGTTAGAATGCAAAACCCATCAAATGTATGTTATATTGCATGTTGTTGTCAATGTCGCCCCCAGTATTAGAGAAAAAAAAACAACATTAGGATGTCTCCTGTAAAAGTCTTGAGTCAAAACATGAAAGAAAATGACCTGTGCCTTCTATTTCCTCGTTCTGAAATGTTTAATTCATAAAATAGCTATGCTTTTTTGATCTTTTCTAGATCTAAAATCCAAAATAGTTTTTAAAACGTGATTTTTAAGGTACAAGTCTTTAATGACTGTTGCTTTGATATTTTCCGAGAATATTCTGCTTCTCTGTTCTGTGACTCTACCGGGACGTCCTTGCATCAACACCCTCCACTGAACCTAAACACCAGGAGACATGAGCATCTGTTAACTCTGCAGGCATTTTAGTCCCTTCATAAGCATGTCACCTTAGAGAAACAAGACTTCCCTACAACTACCTCTAGGAAGAGCTAGTCTAGAAACCCAAGTATGAAAACCAGGAACTGATTGTCTCACCGACTGAATGCTACAGTACAGTATGCATGCCTCAATGTGCACGTTCCCCTCTTCCCACTGTTTTTCTTCATGATGTCTATCCATCATTCACTGACTTGCTGCCATTTTGACATTCCAGCTCGTTGCCCTTTAACCGCTCTTGTAGGTTTTTGAAATAGTTGTAAAAATGAAACACAAACTGAACAAAGCAATAAGCAAAACCCAACAGAGTCTTCCAGTTTGAAGTCATTTAGCTACCAGATGAATAACTATGGAGCTTATCTTGTTTTCTAGTCTGATGTACACCTGTATTTGATCTTAAAAGAGATATGAAATATGTGTCTGCGGTTAGAAATAACTCAAATTACTAACTTATTAATTTATTTGTTTCAATAAAGCTCTTTGGACTGAATTTCTCTCTCTCTCTTTTTATTTTATTTATTTTTTTAGCATTATAAGCATTATGAGTATATTATTTGACATTTCCAAAAATGATCATGTCTTTCACTTCAGTCAGAACATTCAAAATATTTGGACATGTCTAAAATAATAAAAGATAAGGCAGTTCATTTATAAAGAACAATGTCAATTTAGAACTTTAAAACTGAAAAAGACAAAAACATTAAAAATACGAAACACCCCCCCATACAAAATACATTTAAAAGGCGAAAAATTTGAAAAGACGATACATCCCCCATGAACAGTTTTTAAAAGATGAAACACCCCTGCTTGAGAAAAAAAATTAATTAATTAATAATGACAGAGCCACAAAAAACAGGCCCTCTGGGCCAAGTTCAAGATTGTGCCCCACTCCTCCTCACTATATGACAATGGACCACAAGAACAGAATGTTGTACATTTAATTTATTTTATAAATCCATAGAACAAAATGAATATCCTATTTCTTTGTTCCTCAAATTGGGGTCAAACTTTAATACTCACCATGAAACTCCATTTTGGCTTATCTTTTAAACCAATCAAGAACAAGTTTCTCACTACTGTAAAAGACTAAAAAGCTGACTAACTAAATGAACTGATAGTGATCCCTATCTGACTTCATGTGTTGATAAAAAAAAAAAAAGATTTTCAAAAGGACTCTTGCAAGTTCTACAAGGGACAGTTTTCACCAAGTATCTTTGCTATCACACGGAGAAATCCCCCACACCAAAGCAGTGATAAAACAAAGTCACGTGTCTTTTGAAAGGGTCAATAATCAAATAGGCAAACGTCTGCTCCTCTTCCCGCTCTCCAGGGTAACAATGTCCAGAGTCATCCTAAGAGAAAAATATGAAGTATGTGCAAATAATGAGAAGAACTATGGCTCCTTTTTGTGTGAAAGATGAAAACAAAGTGTGAAATCTGGAACTGTTTGAAATGTGTTACTACACAGTAGCACTGTCAATATGTTTTACTAATGGTGGTTGATACGATACCACCAAGATTATCTATTACACTGTACGTTGACCAAGTTACACTGTTTGTGAATGAATCATTAAAAGTACAGACGTTTGGTAAACAAATATTTATATGCCAGGTATATTACAATAGCTTTGTATCATTAGCCAATTTAAAAGTAGGCATTGTTTTACTTGTGAATGTTACTCATTTTATTGACTATTGTTATTTTTGTTTGTTACGGTCTGCTCTTTGTTATTTATAATAATAATAATAATCACAACAACAGATTTTATTTAAGGGCGCCTTTCAAAAAACCCAAAGAAACCTTACAGGCAGAGTTAAAGAGAACAACACAATTATTAGTGTGAAACTTTTTGTGACACTGTCTTGGCCTTGACAGCCTTGTAAAAAGATTTTAGATCTCAATACAATAGCTCTGTTTAAAATAAAAGTAAATAAAAATAAAAAAGTTTCTCTCATGACTCTGATAGTCCATCCATAAATATGCTGCAGTCATTCAAGCAGTTACTCACATGGGCGGAGACTTTGAGGACTGTGGAGATGACACTGATTTTCTGAGACTCTGGATGCTTCTGAACACTAAGCATTTAAGGGTAGAATCAAAGTCTCATTACAAACAAAAACTGATAATTAGGTCAACCTATTGGATATTTCAAGCACAATGACAAAGGCGCTGAGTTTCTACCAACCTGATCAAATCTTTGTAGATTAGCTTTGTGGTGTTGATGTATGAATCTATGGTGTCCTCGTACTGACAGAGCTCTCCCCCTAAACACAGATGCTTAAAGAGTCGAAACAGAAACTCTCCTCGTGACTCTTTCCCAACAGCATAGTAGTGCTCCGAGTCCTCCTCCTGCAACATCTGGAGCAACAGAGAAAGATATGAAGTCACTCAATGCCAAAAAACAACAACAAAATGAGACAGACAATTGGGCAACAAAGAGAGAGTGACCTTTCTCAGTTCATCATAGTCAGGGTAGACATCATGAAAGCATTTAACTAAATGTCCAGAGGGCTTCAGTACCCCACAGGAGTAGATCGGATCAAACAGCTCCATGGAGACTTTAGTGCACGGCACAGGCTCCACATAGACACACACTACTTCCTTTTCTGAAACACACACACACACACACACACACACACACACACACACACACACACACACACACACACACACACACAATTGCTATTTGACTGATATCATGTCCAAGAGATGAAATCAATCTGTTGCTATAAGTAGTTTTAGGTATACCCAGTGGAATCCAGGCTCCATCCTTAATGTTCTTTAAACTGGAAAAAACATCTGGATCTTTGAAGAAACACTGCATACACAGAGTCATAGTAGTGTAATAAAACAACACTTTATCATGATATAAAACCAGTAATTGATCTTTTTGCATTCTCTGCAAAAAAAAAGTATAAATAACGAAATTATCACAGAGAATATATATATATATATATATACACACACACACACACACACGCACGCACACACATATCATGTGTATATTTATTTATTTATTTACTTTCTTTAATGTATTATTTTGGGTCTTACCTGTGCGAACTTGTCACTGTTGTACGGGTAAAAAGACTGGTCAAAGCTATAACACTGAGCTGAAATCCTCCCCAACATGGACCTAAAGTGTTTTTAAAAACAACAACATTATTATCTCGACGTTTGTGCGACAGAAGATACCAACTTAGATAACAGAGGCGTACTATATGTCGTGTTTTTAAAGAAAGCCAACTATGTACGGTCACCATTTCATTAACAGTGCTGAAATGTATTTGTCCTGTAGGAAGGAGGGACTCTTTGAGGGAAGAGGAGCAAAAGAAAAACTTTGCTCAAAGTCGCATTTCTCTCCTGCCATATTTATTCTCCCCGTCGTTGCTGCTCTCAGTGTACTCGTTGTTGCCTTGACAACGTCGAACGCTGCCAGTGCCGACCTTGTTATATTGTTCCCGACCGGTCCCGAGTCGGAAGACAAGAAACTTTCCGTTTATTTAATTTATTTTTAAAAGCTAATACATGCTCAGTTTATTAAAATATCCCCACAAATCTTTATTTGATTCAGTACTGTGAAGACGTAGGAAGGCCTTCATAGGACCAGAGTGGATACACAAGTTTAATGCTCCATGGCTCCACGGCCACCAGAGAGCAGCCTTACGCTGCATAGAAACACACTTAATATACCCCTTTATAAATCCAAACAAACTAAATATCACAAACAAACGAAATATAAATATTGAGCCACCAAAGTTTAGTTGAAATGATCTTTGAGTCTTTTTAATCTAAAACAAACGTCTTTGATTCAGCCTGACATAGATGGATAGATAGATAGATAGATACTTTATTGATCCCGAGGGAAATTCAAGCATGCATTACAGGAGAGGAGAAGCTGTATATATATATTCACATTACTAAAACCTGTTTAACAGAAGACCAGTTATAGTTTATATTCTTAAACAATATGAAACATTTACTTTGAATATAAAAACGTGAATATCTTCTTCTTTCTCTGAGTAAGTCAGAGAAGAGTGCAGAGAGAGAAAGGACTTAAAAAGTTAAACTGTCAGGTGTAGTTACAGGTGTGGCTGTCATAGTTTTGTTTTGTTTCTGTATTTCATCTTGTTTTAGTTTTCATTCTTTCCCTTGTGTTCTGTGTATGTATGATTCCTAGTGTGGTTTACTTTAGTCCTTAGTGTGTTTCCCTGTATCCTTGTGTCCTTCAGGTTCTTAGTTTGATGTTTAATGTTTCCTAGTCTTGTTTTAGGCGTTTCCTGTTTTATTTTGTAATATCTTGTTTTAGTTCTAGTCTCTTCAGTGTCATGTTGTACTTTGTACTTGTCCTCAGTTTTCTGTTCTTGTGGAGCCTTTTTCAAACCAATCCCTACACACTCCCCCTCCGTGACGGAGTGCACTCAATCTGGGGTTCAGCGGTTGGCTCAAGGAGGCCTCCACAAGCTTTCTTTTTCTACCAGTTAATTAAATCATTAAAATGTGAGAACCTTAAATGTTGGTCCTGGGTTAATCTATTGGAGGATCTCCAAAAGCATGGTGTGTAGAGGATAGTCTAAGAAGATGTATCACACTCCTAGTTGTCAAGCTGTTATGATGATCAGCATGGGGTTTCTGTTTGCAAAGTGCCAAAGATTATCACAGCGCACTTATATTTTGTACGTCACAAGCTAATGGACTTTTATAACAGTTTTACAAGGGGTGATTATTATATTTTCTTTATTTTATCATTCACTTGGTTCTATTAATCACAAAAAAGTTATTTCGTAGGCCATTCTTGCCTTTACAAACTACAAAGAGACTGTAAATGCAAAGGGGAGAGTGGGAATGACATGCAGAAAAGGGCTGAGGTGAAGTTCAAACCCTTGGCTGCCAGGACCTCTGTACATTGGACATGTGCTCTAAACGCTAAGGTACAGCGACACTCTGCATAACTAGTCTTTGGTCAGCATGTTCAACCCAGCCAGGAAGGCAGCGTGAACACTGCAGCATTTTATTGTTGCATAATGTCCAGAGAAAGGATAGTCTGTCTGAGAACAGGATTGAATGCTGTTGCTGATTTTCTGCTCTCAGCTGCATTGAAATATTCTTTTCAAAGATTAAAAGCTGTTGAAATTGTCTGTTGTCTTTTAAAAAAGTTACAGTTTTGCAGGGTTAAGTTAAGAAGTATCTTCAGGTCTTTGTTTGGGGGGGGGGGGGGGGGGTGCCATATTGCTACCAGCAATTATCTCGGCAGGTAGAATGACTGGCATTTAATAACCATAAACTCCACAAGTGGTGAGTCCACATAGTCCGGGACGCTGTCATGAAGCCATGTCTCCACAAAAACAATCACAGATAAACGCTAGCAAAACATGAAGGGTGATGCTGGTGAGAAGATGTAACAGCTGAGGAATGTTTTCAGAGGTGATTGCGCACTGTGATCACATGTTTCCGTGTCACTCATACAGGTTTAATCGCAGATGTTGCCCCCTGTCCAAATGTTACAAAGCAGTTTGTTTAATGATGATAATGGGGGTTTCTCTCTCACTAGTCTCTTTCCAGTAATTCTCTATGGAAACTGTAGAGGAGTTAGCTTTTTTATGCTGGTGAGGTTGAAGTAATTTCCTCTATACACTTCCAAGGAGTCTGAGTAACTTTGGGAGCTTATTACAGTCCCTTTCCCGTACTTTTAGGCTCAATGCGTCCGACCTTCAGCGCCTAAATAACAGAGAAAAGAAACAAAGGATTCAGTATCCACATCAAAATGTTTGGACTGGCTGAGTAGAGATTACTTGGACCTCTGTAGAAGGAAAATTGTTTACAGAAAATATCATTGAATATTGAACAGATTTAATGACAATACAAATACCCTGACGATTTCTGGATGGTCCTTTCATTGCCCTTAGTTTATTCAAATGAAAACAGACAGCCAGTCAGGTTATTAACCCTAATAATGATTGCACATCTAGAAAATAAATACATACAAACAAATGCATAATAAAGCTGTTCCATATTGTTCCACTGAGATAATAAAGGAAGACATATCCAGAAAAAGGACATGAATATATGATGATTAGTTGACAGAGACACATTTATACAAACGTAAAAGTGGTTGTGTGATCTTGTTCAAAACAAACCAGGATAAAGTGAACTTCAGCGTTAAAGTGCTAAAAGTGCCGGCTACGGGATGTAAAGTACCAGAGTATGAGAGCTAAAAAGTGCTGGAGTATTGCACATAGTTATGAGGCACTGATGTAGATTGCACATTTTCTATAACATTTTCGATTTTCAAAAATCTATTCCACTGAAATGTTTGAGAGATTGCGGAGAGAAAACAGCAAACTACTTCCATATTTTCTGGTCATGTACACTCATAAAAATATACTGGGAAAATATATTGAATGAAATACAAAGCGTGTTGAAAATGGATATGAAACTGACAAATCCATCATCATGTTGGGCTTAACATCAATAGGAGAGTTTAGTAAACAAGATCTCTATCTTCTTAGAATATTAAGGGTAAGCGATCTCAAGCTAATCCCTACCAACTGGCTACAAAAAGAAGCCCAACTACTGATAAATGGAGGAAACTTATCGAAAAAATCAAGGAAATGGAAAGAACAACATTCAAAATAAGAGGACAGGAATAAATTTGTCAACAAAAGTGGGAGAAATTGGAGAAATATTTAAAGGAAAACCACTCTTAAACCAAATAAATCCTGTTTCAACAAATAAAAAGGATAAGGCGGTCAAAATGGGACGTAATATCATCAACAACCACTAAGGGGAGCACTTGTCACATAGTCACTTATTATCTCTGTACTTTTTTTTTTGGTTTTTGCTTATTGGTATATTTTTCTTTTTTTTCCTTTTTGTTTGTTTGTACTGCATTCTTCTTTTTATGTTCAACCTCTAAACATACAACACTGATACAAGATAACTCATCCAAATAGCGATAAGTACTGGAGTGAATCATGCTATGTGGATGTGAGCCTGTAGCCATGCATTGCACATTGTAGGTATATTGTGTGGGCCCCGAATTTCACATTATGAAACTTTTTGCTTTATGATGATTATGACTTATGATTTATTTCAGTATGTACGATGTATAACTTGTTTGAGGTTATACACTAGCCACAAAAATGTGTATGTATGCATAATCACAATAATAAACACACGCACAAAAAAAAGATTGCACATTTTTTCTAGAATCTGCTAATATAAAGTGCTGGTGTGATTGCACATCGCCCGATTGCACCGAATTTTACAGACACGTGTATACACATTCTATACTGTTATGTTAGTATACATAAATGTGTTAATGTATGTGGTATTGCACTGGGTTACCTTCATAGTGGTATGCATAATTAAAGACATATGGTTATGGTCACAGAAAATGTCTCTTTATTTTGACTATTTAATAAATAAACTAAATTCTGCTATGGCCAGATATATTGTCCAAGTGGCTTGACTATTCCGTTATCTCTACATCTGACAACTCTGACAAGGGCAAGAGATACTGACTGTGTACAAGATGGTTATCCATATTTACCTGTGCCTCCAGTTTAAAATGAATTTAAAACTGATCATATTTCAACAACGAGTTATGTAATCTGAGCTGGACTCTGTTGGCATGTTGTATCTCTAATCCCAGATGTCACTCAAACACTTACATCAAAATGTTGTGGCTCCAGTTCAAGGATCACCTTAAGCCATGCTATTGTCTTCATGAGGTCAACATTAAGTATTTTATGTCTCTTATCATGTCACCTCATTTTCTTCAGAATCAGAATCAGTTTTTATTACCAAGTACATTTACATGTACATACGAGGAATTTGTCTTTTTGTATTGGTGCAAAAAACAACTTAACGTGGGTTAACATGGGAAATAAGACTAAGTTGTACTTAAATTAAGTATAAGGAGCAATGTCAATTGCTGTCAATAAAACACAGCAGAAGATTAAAATGCTCAATTTTAGATGCAGCTTCTCTTGCACCAGTGATTTCTTAGATATAAATGATAGCTTTCATGATTAACCGAAGTGTTAAAGTGAGAAATGTTTGGATGTATATTTGACTTGGATTGTACTCACAAATGGTATGCCACTTCTATTGAAAAGAAGAAACAAGGTTTGTGCCCGGGTTTGGTGAACACTGGAAAAATGTTGCTGGAATATTTGATAAATGATCTGGTATCTAAAAGTTTCCTAATGATGTCATGGTGAGAATGAACTTTGTTTCTAAGAATCTTTTTATTCTTTTCAGGGTCCAGCAGGGTTGAGTAGCTCTGGCTGTGAGTCCAAATAGAGATCCTGGTTATTCTCAGTTACTCTACGCTCTGCTGCTGCGTTTGTATGGCTCATTGTGATGCTGAAGAGTGACTCATGTCAACTAAATCCAGACACATTCAACTACAGTTTTATTTTTTGTGTACTTTTAGTTTTATTTGTGTTTTTCTATTGATGCGTCACTTAGTGATGTCACTCATAATAAACAAATGTATGCTTTTCATATTTATGAATAACCGTATATTGATACCTATATGAGCTTATGAACCTTTAAAATAAACAAGGTCTACAATGCCTTAACATATTTTTAAATGTGACAAAACTACAGCTAAATAGTGAGCTGAGATTGCAACATTTTACAGACGTTTTTAAACTATATTTCAAAAATAATTAAAAAGGAGATAAAAGCCAAAAACGTAATTGCATTATTGAACAGTAGTGCATTATGTCTACTACTACTATTACTACTACTACTACTACTACTAAGTCACTGAGAAGCCCCATAGATGTGTCTAGGTTCTTCAACCCTAGTTGAAAATGTCCTCAAAGTGAAGTAAAGTGAAAAGATCAGAACTATGAGCCACCTTGTTATGTCTTCCTCTGAACACACTGTTATTTGTCTATGTTTATTATTTCCTACTGCATCCAGTGATAGTACATCTAAGATATTCTGGGAATCTTACAGGGGCTTTGCAGTAACATGCCACAGTAGGAGGAAGAATGGATGAGGGGTAGAAGGGAAAATTTAGGGGGAAGGTAGAATGGGCAACAGGTTAAAAGCAGAAGATAAGGCCGTCACTGATGTTTCTGTGCTTTAATGATAACATCTGTGAGAAGGTCTGCTCTCTGCCTTAAGTTACCTTAACTGTCTGCCTTAACAGTTACTGTCATGGGTTAGTTGTATTTTTTGCTTAGATTAAGAAGAAAAAGACATTTCAGCTCTTTCAGGATCAACATTGGATGTCATGGCTTATACGTGTTTGGACTAATAGCCTTTTTTTCTGTTGAAAAACTGTAGTTGCAGTAGATTTAGTTGACGGATTCAAAAACTATATTCAAAAATATTAAACTTGTTGTGTCCTCTATCTAGGTTGTGATTGTTGGTTCTTGTTGGTATACACTTTGTTTGCATTTCTATTGTTTACTAATGTATATTGTATTCTTTGAGCTTAAATCTTAGAAATCTGCATTTTAATAACATTTCAACTATAACTTGTTTGTATTTAATTTTGTGAAAAAGTAGATGTTTCCTATCATTTAATCGTGAAGATGCAGAGAAAAATGGTCATTTTGGTGTCACAATGTCATCACAAAGATTTAATTGCTTGGGAATTTTTTGTTTTGTTTAAAGGCCAATTAAAACAACTTGTTCCACAATTTTTTTGCCACTTTATGTTGAGTAAAACAAACCAATATGGCCAGGCCAGTAGCAACTATGGAGCGCATAACAAGTCAATACAAATGCTTGGTTGCTCCAACTTCCCCGTCACAAGTCACAAAATCAGCTGTTTGTTACTGAGCACCATTGTTTCTTCTCTAGAGAGATGGACAATTGGTGGGTGTAACGTTCCAATAACTTCTGGAAAGAAACCTGCATAAACAGAAGAACATCTGAAAATCACCTTAGCATCTGAATGAATGTAAAAGCTGCACAAGATCTTTAACATTATAACTTAGATGTATATACCTATTCATGGTTATATGGACTTTATGGTGGTGCAGTGGTTAGCACTGTTACCTCGCAGCAAAGAGGTTCCTCGTTCAAATCCCATACACATGGGCTCTCTGTGTACCCTTTCTCTCGCCCCCCAAAAGTTGTAGTGTTTCTTGACCTATTTAGAGATATCAGTTGTCCCTATTAGTCCATTTTTATCAAAATTTTCTTTAGCTAAAACTCAATATGTCCAGTGGAGCAGTGCCTTGAATACCTGTAGGCCTATGCACGTAACATTTTTTTTTTCGATGTGCACACAAATATAGGTGAATACACAATAACTTGTGTGAAAGAAATCAGGATGAAACAGTGTCAATGCATGACTGTATATGGATTCTATTTAAAAACACATGACCAAAGTGCATATCAACAACACTTTCCATTTACATTGTCTGTGACGTCCTTGCCCTCTTGACATTTGTGAAACAGTCAACTCTCCTTGTCCTGTTTCTCGTAATTTCTGTTAGGCCCATTTCTATCCTGGTCTCCATGACAACAGTCTGTGTAAAACTGCCTGACGTGGAACAAGATGCTCGATGTTCTGCAGGCGACCAAGAATCTCATTTCTCTGCCAGCTTGTTGTAGAAAACAACAAGGGGCTCAGCTCATACAATCTCTGCCTGCTGCCTTCTACGCTGTAAACAATGCAGGACTCTCATAACACACAACAACCTTGATCCAACCTTTTCTAATTCCTTCACGCCCACTTCCTGTAGCCAAATGGACCCTCAGCTGTCCTATTGTGTTTGAACACAAACAGCTGAAGCCAGAGGAGTGAATTTTAATTGTAAACAAGTGGGATACCTGAGAGAGGATTGAAAGAAGAGAGAGGAAGAATGAAGATCACATTTCCAGATAATCTCTAATGCTGGCCTGAAATAACTCTCAGTGAGCCTTTAAATTACCAGGAGAAACAAGCAAATTAAATTCATCCAAACCATGAGATGTTTCCTCAGTCTCAAATTGCCCTTGAGATTGGTGTATTGCTTGTGTAACAGTTCAACTTCACAAGACATGACAAACAGATGATAAACTCAGGAGAGTTGAGGAGTTTTGTTGCCACCCCCTGCTGGCCCTCTGACTTCTTGTCTCATCCAAGTAAAACAGAAACTCTTTCTAAGGGCCAAGTATGCCTCCTCTTCATTTATGGGATGATATCTCTTAAGAAAACAAGGTGAGTAAGAGTCATGCTACAATGAGTCATATATTAATAGGTCAGCTGAGCACAAGAACAGATCAGTTGAGCCAGTGGCGGGGCGCAGCGTTGTGTGTGCATGCATGTCTGACTGAGTGTGGTGTTTTACAGTATGTTTTATATTGTACAAGTAGATCTGACATGTATTTAGGGCTAAGACCATTCAATACTTTATAGACCAATGGTAAGAGTTAAGATGAGTTACACTTTAGATCACAGCAATTTTTGAATTTACTTGGATTTTTTAAAAAATAAAACATTTTCTAAATGCTGGTGTGATACAGGCTTTGAGTCGCTTATTTAACCAGGCGTGTTAGATTTGTTTTGGGTCCATAACAAAAGATGAGCATCTCCAGTGAATGGTTGGATGGATAGATGAGTGCTGGGGTGAGTGTCAGGTATTGAGCGATGGTGTTAAGACCACTGGGTCAGTCCCTAAGGGATGGAGGGATGAATGGACCACCTGATGCCTCCTCCTCCTCGCTTTTGTTTAAAGTAAAGAGATGACATCATAGGCAAGGAGAGGGTATTGTGTGTATTCTAGGAAAATCCATTTAGTGCTTTTCCTTTCTTTTCTCAGGAGACACACATTTATTAAATCCCATGGAATTGTTTTCTTCATTGTCCAATCTTTTAACCTTTGTAAGTCAAATGATGTTTTTTTTTAACATAACTTTACCAATAGTTTTGCATTTAAGTAGCATGAAAACGCCTCTAACACATCATAGATTTACAAAAGACAGGAATCAAAGCAACAAGCCTCTGCATGCTGCATACAATAACATCTTATTGGAATATACCTGGGGCAACAATACATTGGAGGTCTCAACTTAAAGATACCGACAGGCACTGACTTTGTTGCATGATGAGTTATCTGTGGCACTAAAGATTTAGGGCTGTTTAATTTAAAGCAATAAACTACCAACAATGATGTTTTGAATGAATTATAGTCAAAATATGTGTGAATCTTTGCTATGGAAAATTTAAACAAAGGCACCTAGAGTATCCTGCAGCAATGTTAAGAGGCATTTAAAAACATACAGCCTATTGATATAATCAATATTCACATTGATGGTCTTCTTTGCTTTTGTAGATCAAAATTATTATAATATTAATACAAGTTAATTAAGGGCGCTTTTCAGGATACTTCACCTTACAGATTTCACTTTAAACAACTCAAACACTTTAAGTTAAGTTTAAGTGGTTTAATGCTAAGCGTTCGTTCCACAAGTGATGTCTGCATTAAAGAAGCATCAGATGATGCTGATTGCACAGATTTACAGTTAGTGCCATTCAACTTTAGTAGATGTGTTCCACAGGGCCTTGCAACATCTGACGAGCTTGTCATTTATGGATCTTAGTATGCAGAGTCAGTATTACATTTCTGCTGACATAAATGTGCTTATAGAGTTTAAGAAGTTCATTTTTTTCCAGTGAATAAGGAATATGTCACTTCTCAGTCAGCAACAATCAGTCTGCAAGTTTCACAATGAATATGAATCTGGTGTGACAGGCACACAGAGGGGGGTCGAGGTGACAGACTGACTGACCTTTACAGTGACTTACATCCTGCTATCATGCTGAGCAATTCTTTGTTTCAACCCAGTGATGGAGAAAGTTCTTAACGCTGCAGAGAAAAATGGCTTTTTATTGGGATTTTTTGTCCATACTACTCTATGGATGGTTAGTCTACATTTTATACTGCACCTCTCTCTCTCTTCAGTTATAAAATAATCTTTCAAAACTCCACAAAGGATTTTCACTGCACTTGTGGTACATTAGAGGATGTTGATGTAAAATAATCTAGAATTAAAAACTAGCTAAGCTATGACTCTTTTAAAAGCAAAAAGACAAGGATTCAGATCTATGACACCAGTAGCTTGTTTTATGTGTTCCTGTGATATGGCACATGCTGTCTATCTTTTCCAACTTTTACTCGCACCACTGCCTGAGGTATATGCCAAAAAAGTCACCACTGAACATAACAATCCAGGCAGCAAAGTCCTGCAAACCCGATAGTTCTGGCTAAGCTAAAAAAACATTCTCCGTCATATTTAATAATGCATGATGACATTTTAGTTGGTGCTATTTTCAACTCTAGATTCGGATCTTCTTGATTAACAGCACAGTCAGTCATCTTCAGAGTCCTAATATCTGTTTTTTCAGTGTTTCAGATCTGCTTACTTTTCACATCCCTGTAGTCATAACTGACCTTCAGAGGAGTTTTGTCAATGAGATAAGATGAAAAGCAAATGTTGGGACCTGTTTTTCATCAAAGTGAAAAGGAGAATATGAGACAGGAAACTGACCGGAACTACAGTATATGATTAAAGAGAGAAAAGGCACAGGTATTAGCAGTGCCTCATGTTCTGTTCCTAAAGCTGTTTGTGTGATAGTTTTTTGTTTAAGGAGTGAGCAAAAGTACACCAAGGTTTCTCAAAACAACTCCAGCTGCAAAAAGAGAGAGAACAAACAACACATTAAAACTCAGACTTCTCTCCAGATATCTGGGCCTCTCATTGACACTGACACGTGGATGTTTTTCCACGCACCTGCTGCTAACTGCTTTAAAAACATCAAGAACGATCATTGATGCCACGGGTCTCCCATCAGCTCATCGTTGTTTACTATCAGCTCCTGCATGTTCCTGGAACAGGAAATGCACCAGAGAGAATGAAGATCGACGCATGTCGGACACTCCCCACTCCTCCACCCTGACACAGTGCAGCTGGGATTCACAGCATCATGGGAGGATTGTGACGTAATGGTCCGAAGAAAGAGAGGGATTGTTCGGATGAGTCTGCTGTGCATGTGTTTGTGTCTTTTGCCCACGCCAAGTGTCAAGTCCGTACCCAAATTTAGATTATTTTCTTAATTTTCCTCTTAAACGCGTTTTAGGCCTTCAGAATTATAAACTCACAATAGCTTTCTAGTAAGTATAGGGGACCTTAATGTGTATCAATAAGCACCAAAACTCTTTAATCAATGTTGAATCTTAATTTTAAACATTAAATGTCATTTTAAAATGTTTAGATGTCAGATGCTTTTTGACAGTTCCATCTTTGGACAGGAGTTGTCTGTTAAGCTCAAAGACTGTAAATATTGATGAAGCCTGACTGAAGTCAGCCATTTTTTATGGGAGAGGGCTGGAAAATCTGTCTCGGCCTAATTTTAAGTCAACCTAACAACAGGCTAAGAGCTAAAGCCGAGGCGGGGTTTAGGTCTCTTGACGAACTGTTACATCACGCCAACCTGTCAATCATGTCAGCTACGTGTCTTACTATGGATGACACATATATTTTTCAAAATCCAAACAGGGTCATTTAAAAAAATATTCAAACCCGTACAGAGTGTGTGTCACAATCACAGGTTGAACAGCAGGGAAGGAGGACCCAATTGCAGGTAAAACAATAAAAAAAAAAAAAAGTAAACTAAAAAAGGCAAAACAACACTTACTATTCAAAAACAATTTGAACACAATTGGAGCTATTTCTGGGAAATTTCCTCACATACAGCAGCACTGCTAATCCTTTTTTCTACTACCCTGAAGAATGGAGTGTCATTTTTAAACATCTGGAAGGATCACTAAGGCCTGAGTCACTGCCGACAGGGTCAGGCCTACGCGTGCACATATCCAATGTACTCTCATACATTAGTATTACAACACACCGCCTACAGATCTTGTGAAACTCATTTGTAACATCCATCCAAAGTGATTCACTGGACATGAATCACACACATACACACACACACACTTCCTCATCTGGTAACTTCCACGTCTGATTCAGGGGTCAATTAGAGATAATCTGAGGGTCTTCAGACACATACACACGCACGCACACACTCATATACACACACACACACACACCTCCTACAGATGGCTACAATCAGCTTCTTGTGCATTTACAGGCAATGCAGTATCACATCCATCTTCTTCTATACATGACTCATATGATGCCAGAATCTGTGAAGCATACCGTACTTGATATGTTTTCTACTGAATCATCAGTTGAGGGTAAACAACATGTGCACTGATGATTGAGAAGGTGGGTACAATAAAACACTGTAAACATAGCTTAGAGTGCCTTTCTCCTGGAGTTTTGTAAGAGGTGATAAAGCGATAATGTATGAAGGTTACCCAGAAATCTCTCATACTCATATTGCTGACTGTCTGAGAGATTTTTTTTTTAGCATGTCTGTTAAAGACACAAATCAAATATTACATCAAACATAAGAGATAATTGCTGTAACACAAGACAGCATACATTTTAAGAAGAAAAAAACAGATTAGAGGGGTTAGAAATTGTCCATTTAACATGAACCACGGCTAATACTGATAAATGACCAGTGAAAGGACACTTTACATTTTCAGAGGAGTGTAATTCATGTGGTAATTCAACATGCTGGCATTATTTAGCTTTGTGTGGACAATGCTATTCTTTGTCCTGAGATTAGAAGAATCCCTTTCCATACCTCCAAAACTAATGTCACAGTAATTGATTCAGCCTGTGGTTTATTGATTCTGCTCAGAGGGGGGTCTGTGGCACAGCTGTGTCTTTGAGGACCACCAAGTGTCTCCAGCACTTTTTGGCAATCTTATTCAGGGAAACCCAAAAGTCATCATACGTTTATGCAGAAAATGTTGTTGCAGAGGCTGTCTGTAAAGCTCCAGTGAGGAGATTTGAATTAGAATATTTGAATCTGATCAGTTTATGAATCAGACTGAAATTAACTGTAATGCACCTATATGACCTAAAAAAACAAACACCTTCCAAAGATTAATCTATTATTATCTGAGGTATAGGAACCAAACAAATGCAAGCTGTAGCATTGTTTTATTATCTTTTACAGCAAATATTCCCAACTGCAAATTGAAATAAACCAAGAAGTAAGACATCCATGGGGTGCACAACAATTGCAACCAGCTTTAATTTTGCATCTAAAGGTGAGTAAGGAATTGAATCTTATACAGCAGTGGTCTTATTCAAAATACCAGATACCAAATCATAAAAACAAACCCCTCATCGATTTTTTTTTCTGTTCATGTTATAAAGAATGTGCTATTACACAAGAAGAAAACAACATAAACAGATTCAAGATGAGCAACACATTGACCATGAATGCAGATCACGTCTGTTATATTTTGTTCATTCAGAGTTTTTGTCCTGCCCAATAAGCCTTCCAAAACGTCACCTCCAGAGGCTAGTTTGTAACCTTCTAGAAGCTGGGAGGCCTTTCATGGGCTGTCCAACAATTCCTGGCTGCCTGAGGCATAGATGTGCAGCCTTTGACCACTAGATGGGGGACAGGATGTCAGCAGTGCTTACAACTATGTGTATCACAGAAGCAGAAGCAGATTTGACCCTGTAAAAACACAAAAATACAGATAGTGAAGGGGAAACTGCAGCTCGATAAAGTAATGGGACAGAAAAGAAGAAGAAGAAGATCAAGAAAAAGTATTTGGAGAGTGAACTCAGAAGCTTCTGGTGCAAACTATTTCACTTTCAGATTTGAGGCTTCACTGAGATAAGAAGTGGAAAGAAGACATAAAGAAATAGCAGAACTGTAAGTGTATGTGTAAGTGTATTAGAGAGAGAGAGAGAGAGAGAGAGAGAGAGAGAGAGAGAGAGAGAGAGGGGGGGGGGGGGGGGGCACACAGGGCAGACTGGAAGGGGGGTCGAGGGTGGGGGGAGTGGCTAGCTCTTGCCGCCTGCCTGTATATAGAGATGAGAGATTGTGACAGAGGAGATCTTGTGAGTGAGAGAGAGAAAGATAGAGAGGTGGGAGCAGAGGGAAAGAGACTAACCCTTTAATGCGCCACCTGCGAAGACATTCTTGAGGAGAAAAAAAAAGACTTTTAAAACTTTTTATCGGATTATAAAAGCAAGACTTCTCCGTCAACTCAAAGGTAACAACAGCTTTTCTCTTTCTTAATTTACAGCAGCTTTCTTTTATGCCGGGCAGGTGCAGCGTGGTTATAGGCCTATACTGATCTAACATACCTCTGATTTATATAACATTTGTAGCACTTTTCAAAAATCTCTGCTAATCTCTATTTGTTCTTTGAGATCAGAGTTCTCTCCCCCCCCCCTCCCAAGACATTGAAGTTTGTCAAGTATCTTTCAATGACACAATATTTACCTTCTGGGTGTGGATACAATATTCATCATGTTATGAAGAGCTTTGAATGGAAAATGTGTTTTTGTATTAGAGGTTGTTGAATTCACTGAGCGTGTCCTTTTGTCAATGAGACTCATAATACACCCAAGACACTTTTCCCCATCATTCACCTGTTGTGCAGACCATATTAGACACCAGTGAGATTTGATAAAGGTTACCAGCTTTACTACGACCTTGTGTGTTATGAACTATTAAGCTTGACAAATAGTCAAGGACTATGTGACAGAGGGGAAAATAGAGTTAAAAGCCTTTGTATAGATACACGCTGAGCCAAGATGCCTGAATTATCTGGTGGGTGGTGCAGGATATCTTGTGTTGAGTTCAGCTGTGAAAGAAAGTTCAGGAAGGTAGTGGAGTCATAAGATGTTTGACTGCAAGGAATATACACAGATAGGTTAATGCACATTACACAATAAAGATACATATGTTTTATTTACCCTTTAAGTAGCCATTGAGGTGTTTCTTAAAGGTCCAGGTTTGATCTTCGTCCATATTGTACATTTTTATTTTAAATCTCTAAAACTTTAACAAAGTTCCAGAGTGTTAAGAGGTGTTCCTGACAAATAGAGCAAATGCCAAATAACTCCATCACTAAAATTGGAAATCTGGTTGTACTGGCCATTTATTCTATTTCTGATCAAATTAAAGTGTTGCTTAGAAATCTAGCAGGTTTAGGTCACTGTGGTGAAGGTATATCTAAAAGTAAAAAAACAAACAAAAAAATGATTACAGTGTGATGTATCTGGGTGTGAGTTTGAGTGTCTGTGTATGTATGTTATGGCTTATGCTCATGGTTTATCTGCTGTGTGGGATCAGGAGCCTGGCTGCAGCTGTCTGGAGCCTTGATGGGCCATATGGCAGCTTCTGTAAGACTTGACAAACCGGGTTTCATTTAACAAAGACAATCTAAGACCTTGTTGTAATATGAATTAAAAAAAACATGTATTAACTGCCATATTTACCTAATTTTCTAATCATGATTGAATTAATGTGTTTTGCTGGAGAAATCTGAATATTGATGCAACAAATATGAAAATGTTCTTTTTGAAGTGACTGTAATTCACATTTTTTCTTATTCTAAAGCTCACCCATCCATTCATTTTCTGCCGCTTATCCGGGGCCGGGTCTAAAGCTCATATGAGGAGTTTTTAATTGTTTATTAAACAGACCGAAAATAATACGGACACCTCATTAGAAGCTGCATAAGCAATCAAGACCATAAGTGACAAGATTATTGATTAATTCTACAGGGCTCTTTTAAATGCTTGTAAAAACAAGAGGGTGAAAAATATAAATACGCATGACCAAAACAGCCTTTTTTTAATCTTCAAATATAGTCAAGGTATATGATTAATTTTCCTGTTGAAAGATGCACTTCTAGATTTTTGAAACAAAAATTGAAACAGGTATTTCTATTTCCATTGGGGGTTCGAAAATCAAAACTAAACATAAGCTCACAAAAGCTTTAAATTCTATGAGCTATACATAAATAGCTTTGCATAGGAAAGTTACTGATTAAGGCACAGTCAGCAGATTAGTACTTGTGTTTTTTACCCCCTCAGTTTGACCTGCAGCTCCTTGAGCAGACTGGTGGGTGTTTTATTGCACTTCTGCTCAGAGTCTGCCCCAACAAAACACTTGTGTGAAGGAGGGGATCTGCCCATCCCATGCTGCCATATGCTCCAGTGTGTGTGTGTGTGTGTGTGTGTGTGCATGAGTGTGGGGTGTGTGTGCATTTTCAACTAAAGGCACAGTCATGCAGAAAACAGCGCAGCAAAGATCATTTCCGGAGCCCATGCTTTATGTGCAGTGTCCATTGTGCTCTGAAATCTGATTGGTTAATTATTGATGCTATTTATGTAAGCAGAGGGCTGACCCCCTCTGACTTTGTCCATCTCACATAGACTCATCCATCTGGTAACCTAAGACCAATATTTTTAAAGTTAATGTTTCTCTGCTGCTTCAAGAGCATCACCAGCTGGAGCACAAGTGAGATCACACTAGCTCATGTGGCTGCAGTAGACATTTAATGTACTTGTATGTTTTACTCTGCCTGTCACTCTGTTAAGCCATTGTCAGGCACTCACCTAAACTTCATTGTCTCTGAGGTCCACATACTGTAACAGCTTTCCTCTCGTGTGACTGATCAGTTTTGACAGGAGCACATCACTTATTTCTGTGCTTGTGGTAACATGCTAGTCTTGGATAATAATGTCCCCTCCATCATACTGGGAACTGAACTGATGTGCCTCTGTAAAAAAAATATTTATGATTAAAGTTTATATGGGTTTATGTGCAAATGCCTTGCAAACAGCAAAGCATTAGAAAAAGTATAATCATGCAGGATTAAAATCAGAGTTTACTGTATGAGGGGTTGATATACTAACAAATGAGAATCACATACATATAAAGTTGAGTCACATAAAGAGCTATATTATAGCTAAATAACCTTTTACCCTAAGACCTGAAGTAACCCAATCATACGTCTTTCAACATATAAGACCTGTTTCTTACATTGTGTTCTTGTTTTCCATCACTTTCTAGTAAGTGTATTTTCATATTTACCGGCTGTTTGTCTTGGCAGCTTGAAAGGAAAATTTAAAAAAGACAAACAAGCTGGAAATCTCCAAGTAAGGACCCTTTGCTGCAGGCTTTATTTAAACGTGTCTTTAGAGTGTTACTGATATATATATTTTGTGTGTGTGTGTGTGTGTGTGTGTGTGTGTGTGTGTGTGTGTGTGTGAACTACACAGTTGAGATAGTTTGGGAAGTTGGTGTAATTCATAATACAGTTAAACTCCAAAATGTCTTTTTTATCCTTCACAGATTTGTCATGAAGTTTTTCCTGTTGTCAGTGGTGCTGTTGCTCCTGGTGGTGGAAGAGAGCACTGCAGACAGAATCTTGTCCAGAAGAACCAAAAGGGAGCTTGCAAGTCCGCTCCATGTTGGTGGCATCAGGGACCCGTTTGGCTCGTACTGTGAGAGAAGAGGTGGCTGCTGCCCTGGCAGAGATGACGGGTGCACTGTTCCATATCTGGACACCATCTGCTACTGCGACCTGTTCTGCAACCGCACCGTGTCCGACTGTTGCCCTGACTTCTGGGGTCACTGTTTAGGTGTAGAGCCACCTTTTATTGGTAAGTGAAGAATGTTTAGTGTCTTGGCAGTATGTTAGACAACATAGGAAAGTGGTCCAATTTGGCTGGGCAGGGCTTGCTAAAGTGTTTTATCCGATGAGAATTGAATGAAGTTCACTTGCACAGACAGGATTGTTTTTCTTTTGCATATGGCATAACAGGATTTTATGAGCAAATAATTGCAAGTGCTCTCTGTTAAAGAAGGCAGTGTTAAAAATAATAAGATTAAATAAGAAAAGAAAAAAAACCCTGCTCTGCCAAAAAATCCAAGTTTAACATATTAGTTGCCCAACTACCTTCCTCGACAACATATGGACTCCCCACACAGTCCTAGAGCCAGTCAGTCTCTCAAAGTGGAGGTGTAAAATCTGCCAGCAACAGCAGAGACCTACCTGAGAACAGAGAGGGAACAGTAGGCTTCTTATAAAGCCAGACAGGGGGAGGGCGTAGAGGTGGATGGAGGGATGAATGGAGGTCAGGACAAAGAATTTGGACTATGTGGAGGGAGG
>NC_136708.1:13512258-13674758 GCF_947650265.1 Symphodus melops | reverse complement strand
CAGCTGACAGGGCTGGCGATTGGCTGTCCTGACTCTGGCCAAAGACGAAGGATGCTTTAGCAGGAGGACCATCTGTGGAGGCGGCAGCAGGCTGACCAAACATGAAAGTGCTGGGAGCAGCAGAGGGAGCTGGAGCCTGAGTGGAGCTGCTGCTGCTGGTGGTGGTGGCACTGCTGAACAAACTCTGTGTTGGGCTGGAGGAGGACAAGGTGGTGGAGTTGGTGCTGTTGGTTGGATTATTACCCATAAAAGGAAACGCTGGTTTTGGAGCAGCAGCAGAATCTGTAAGGAGACAAGAATGTTAATGTCGACTATAGTGCAGAAATGAAATTAGCAGTGAGGAGTAATCACATCTATGGTATACAAAGACACAGTTCATGGAACTGCGTATTTGATGAAAATAAATTGCAAACTACTTCTGTGGAGTTTGAAGTGCGAAGGCCATTATCTATGGAGGTGAAACCACTGGATAGTACTGAGTGTTAATTTTTCATTTTACACGTGATAGAAATCATTTTGCACACGGCTTCAGCTGCTTCAGTTTTGATTACTTTTAAAAATATGGGCACAAGTGTTGCTGAAATGTTCATTTTCAGTGTCAACAAAGTTGCGCCTCTGCTTGTAAAAATGTGTGAGAACAATTCTTACTATTTAGCGTCCAGCTTTGACGAGGACAAATGCTGTTCTCTAAGAGTTTAAACGGCTTG
Organism: Symphodus melops; assembly: GCF_947650265.1. Taxonomy (NCBI): domain Eukaryota; kingdom Metazoa; phylum Chordata; class Actinopteri; order Labriformes; family Labridae; genus Symphodus; species Symphodus melops. Next base: position 13,674,051 of record NC_136708.1, on the reverse strand, counting down.
CCATAGGTGGACTGGACCATCTTATGATGACACATTTTATAATGATTTAAGCTTAGTGAACTGTATGTGGCCTTATTGCAGAAACAGTTGAGTTGGCAAGCAAAGTACGAGTCAAAGTGTTCCCTCACCTGTAGCACTTTGTCCAAAGCTAAAAGACGGATTAGGGGCCTCTGCAGAAGAAGTTTCACTCTTGTCTGCTGGCTTTCCAAAGGTAAATGCAGGAGGAGGCTGCTGTGTAAGAGCACTCGGCTTGCTGAAGGAAAAGCCTCCTGTAGAAGCGTCTTCATCTTTACTGGCAGCACTGAAGGTGAAGCCGGAGGGAGGCGGGGCAACAACTTCCTTCTTTTCCTCTTGCTTCCCAAAAGTAAATGTTGGGGCAGCTTGCGGTTTGTCCGGCTGCAGTGACCCAAACGTCGAGACTCCTTGTGGTGCGGCGGTGGTCGCCAATGTGGGCTCACCTAATCTCCCAAAGACGGAGCCAGTGGTTTTAGTTGTGGATGTGGAGGAATTGGTGTCCGTTAATGTAATGTTTGACGACGCCACACTTTCACTCTTTTCTTGAGAGGAAACAGGAGGAGTGAAACTAACAGAGGATGAAGTGGTGGTGTCAGATGTTTTCTCTTCTGGTTTTGGCAGTCCAAAAGTGAAGCCAGTCTTGGAGGAATTACTCTCTGTGTTAGATGATTCAGTTCCAAACACTATCCCACCACTGGTTCCAAACTTAGACCAACCTGCTGCAGGTTCAGGCTTTGACTTAGTGTCGTCACTGGAAGCTGCTCCAAATGTAAAGCCCTCAGATGAGGTGCCAAATTTGAACCCTGATGTTGCAGTAGTGTCTTTTGAAGCGGTTTCTGACGTGGCGCTTCCAAATTTGAATCCACCCGTGGATGAAGAGGAATCTGAAAACGAGCCTCCAAATTTGAAACCTCCAGATCCTGACCCCGAGGTATCTTCTGATGTGCCAAACTTAAAACCTCCAGAATTCGATGAGCCAAATGTGGAGGAGCCTGAAGCCCCAGCAGCTGATGAGCCAAAAGCTGAACTGAAAGCTAAAAAGAATCAAAGGATAACAAAATCAATTAATTCAGAAAAGTGTAGATAAGGTGCATGTTTAAGTGAAAACAATGTTTGATATAAATGTTTTCACTCTTTAATTGAAGGCTGACCAAAAGATTAAAGATGCTTCTAGTACAGGCTTCTAGGGGTACATACATCTTATTTTATGTGCCTGCTAAAGAACGTTCACTATTGCATGTTTGGAAAAAAAGTGTCTTGTTCGGGGGGGGGGGGGCGGCGTTACATGCTAACAGGAGGCCGTAGGAGAAGCCGTGTTTCCGTGTACTTTGAATTTTTACACAAAGATGTGCCTAAACATGCACAAGACACCTGGAAAACACATTAAACGGCAAATAAAACCAGGAAAGAAGAATATGGGACTTTTAAGCAGAATGCCTTCAGTAAGAAATTAACATTCTATCCGCCTATAAATAACCCTAAAACACTTGTTGCATCATTTCTGAGAGGGGATTTATTTTGATTTTTTACAAAGTTGAGGTAACGCCTAAACTTTAAAGTAATTTGTTTCTTACATTTAGATAAAAACCCGGAAGTATTTGTTTTTACTACCTTTGGGCACCACTGTAGCTCCAGGTTTGACTGCCTGACAGGCAACACACTGCACATCAGCAGCCTTATTCTGTACAAGGCAGACATCACAATCCCAGGCACCCTCTGGCTTCTTGAATGCTTCTCCCAGCCCGAACACTGGAGCGCTGCTCACTGAGGAAGAGGCTCCTGCTGAAGACCCTTTGTTGTTTGGATGAGAAAAGGAAAATACTTTTTTTGAACTTAAATCTGTCATAGTGGTTTAGTCAACACATTTAATGGATCTATCACATGAAAAAAACAAAGACCAGGATTTTTTGTCCGTGTGTCATTAAATCAGTGTATTTTAAAATATCAATCATGGTGTTGCTATCTTTACCTGGTTTAGAGCTTTGACAAGCCACACACTTTGTGTCCTCTGCTTTGTTTTGTACACAACATGTGTCACATTCCCACGCACCCTCAGGTTTTTTGAACTTGTCTCCAAACCCGAGAAAGCCTGTAGAAACAGAGGCTGTGGGGGTGGATGCAGTCTTAACAGCTGAGAAGGCAGAAGGAAGAGTCAGTGAAGGTTTGAGACCGGTCCCAGGTTTGGCTGTTTCACAAGCCACACACTTCACTGCATCAGGCTTGTTTATAACAAGACATGTATCACAGTCCCAAGTTCCTGCGGGTTTGGAAAACATGGTGCCAAAACCTGTGGTGGTTGTAGTGGTGGAGGTGGTGCTCATGCTGCTGCTGCTCTCCAGCTCTACTGAAGTGGTAGTTGATGGTTTAGAGTCCCCAGATTTGGAAGAAGAGGAAGCGGGCTGTGGGGCAGCACAGCAAACACACTTTGTGTCTGAGAGTTTGTTCTGCACTAAGCAGACATCACAGCTCCAGCCTGGCTGGGTTTTGAATAAATCCCCAAACCCTGTAGAAGGAGGAAGAGAGGAGGTGGTCGTGGTGGTTGAGGTGAAGGAGGGAGCAGTCGACAGCGTGGAGGACTGCTGCACGGCGTCGTCTGGGTTTGGGGAAGTTCCATAAACCGGAGAGGCAAAGCCTTGACATAGAAAATAAAGGATTCAAACAGTGAACAACCCTGTATACAGGATAATGTAAGACACAAACTGCAGCAGTGAGTCAATAATACTAACCAGGAGCTTTCAGAAGATCCAGCACACTGCCCTGCTTCAGGGTCTTGGCTGGTTTGAAGGGTCCTTCAAAGTCTTCTGTGCTTTTATTAACTGCTGGCTTTGCTGTCAAAACGTGAAACATAAATGATTAAACGTCAGTTTTCTTTGGGGTGGCAAACAAAAAGCATCATGGCAACTGCTAGAAAACTCTTACCTGCTGCTGCAATAGGAGGGGACAGAGTCCCATTAGACATGAAGGGACCTGACTTTGCTACAGGTGCACTAAAAGTGAATCCAGCCTGCAAACAGAAGAAGCACATTATTACTATTAGTGAAATGGTTTTGAAACATTTGATATTAAACCTTTAAAAATATTTTGTTGAGCAGACTTTTACTTACGGAGGGGGAGAAGGATGGAGGACTAGCAGCAGTTGCTTTAACAATAGGGGAGGAAAATGTAAAAGGTACACATGGAGGAGTCTGGGCCAACTGGAGCTCCTGGGAGGAAAGGAAACAAAATAAGTAAAATGCTTCAGGAATTGTTTAAAAATTAGACCTTTGTGAAGTTACAACATTTTGGAACAAACCTTATTTGTTTCCTTAGTGGGAGTTACCGGTGTGACATTGGGGACAACGCTGATGGTGGTGGATTTGGTGGAAGGTGGAACAGGGGAGGTAAAGCTGAAGGTGGGCAAGGCCGAGGTGTTGATGGGAAGTGAAATGGCTGGAAGGTCTGGTACCTCAACCACCTTAAAGAAGAAAACCAGCTTGAGTGTCTTTGGGAGTTTTAATTCAAGGCAGAACTCGTTCCATGAAAAACAAACGCTTCTTCTACTTATAGGGACACACGATAAACCCCTCTATGGTTCAAATCTGTAGCCGTGATTTTGGACAGGATTTATAATAACTGTTATTTCAGTCAAACGTGAGAGTAGGATTTACATTACCCTGGTATAAAAAGTGACAGTTCTTTATTTTTGTCAATTATTTCTTAAATGTTGATGTTTATTCTTTAAAAAAAAACCCAGATCTATGTCTTACCTCATCGTCTTCAGGGCGTTTCGAGGAAGGTCGTGTCGAAGTCCTCTCCCTCTTTATCTTACCCCCTCCAGAGCTTGCAGCGGGGGCTGCCGGTGTGCTGGACAGAGGATAGGACGGCACACCGTAACCTATTGTGCTGGAAGTAAACAGACAGGAAAAGGTGAGTGCATGAAACGACGCGTTTATTGATAGAAGACAAGCATCCAAACAAGAACAACAAAAAAGCTTGATGTTAATGAGGAATGTTTTGATGTTTCAATGCCTCTCTTAGTCATTCGGAAAAAAAGCAGTTTTGAAAAATGTATTCCCATGGAAACATGTAGAGACAAACGACAGACGTGGTTCAAGAGGAAATTATACAAACGTTTTACCTTTGAGATGGGCCTGGGCTTGATTCAGGGAGCTGTGGTGATTGTCTTGTTGGCTGAGTGAACAAAACAGCGTCCGTTGTGTATATTAAACCGTCTTTGACATGAGACAAATCAATGCCATGATGTGTAAATATAAAGAACACATTTTCTAACCGTTTCTCGAGGGATTCTTTCCACAGCTCTGCTTGATCCTCCCGGAGTCAAAGTCGGCCTAAATGACACGGAGCGGTTTCCTGACACCGATGCTGCAGCAGGGACCATCAGTTTCTGCACCGGTGGGAGGGAAGAATCCATCTGAGGGAGAGGAGCAAAACATGGACACAAGTTAAGAATCAAAATGAATGATGGTGGCTGTGCTACATTTTTGTCTTGGCTTGTTTGATAGTTTAAGTCTCCACTGTGCTGAACTAGAGGAGTGTACCAGCATTAAAACTGAAGTCAAGTTTAACACTACATGATCATAAGAAACATTTCCAAAATAGTTTATTCCTCTCAAAAGACAAATTGAAACAGTGTCCTAGATATCAAACATTAAAACAATGTCAAAGTCATATTAGTGGGCCTGATTTTTCCAGTGAGACCTCATCTCATGCAGGACAAATCCAAAATGACACATAAAAAGGCTGATGGTGGATTTATTATGTAGAATCAGAGTCAAACTCAGTTACGAAGGAGGGAAAACACTAAGTGTTTTCATCAGAGGTTCTATGACAAAGTCCTCTTATATCAATGACAACTACACGGCTCAGACGATGGATTTCTAGAGTTTGTGAAGTAAAAAAAGGATATTAAAAAAAAAAATCAAACCAGATGTAACATTTTAAATAAAAGACAAATCAGCATTATTCATTTCACGCCTCCCTCTCCCGAGGGAAATCTTAAACATTTTGTTATTGATGAATGTTATCTTCATCAAGTACAGAAAGAACATTACAAAGTGAGAAATGTGCAAATATTCTGACCATAAACGGCTGACTTTGTGATTACAGGAGATGTTTTTTTCACAAGAGATTCTATATGCATTAATACACTTCCAACAAGCAACCAGCAAAATGTAATGTTGATACCTGCAGCCCCGTTACTGCACAGTACACAGTGAGTACAGAAGAATAAATATTTAAAATATCAATGCTTTATATTCATTCTTTACGAACTGCTTCTGCTTGAAAGTCCATAGAAATAGTAAAAAAACAAAAACTTATTTTAGAAGAATAAAATGTATCCTATTTGATGGGTATACATTAGATGCTACTTAAACGATTTAAATGCTGCTTTCTTTGCAGAAGGATTTCAGCTGGGATTATCAAATGCTAAACCAGGTTTAGAAATGTTTCTATCGATCAGCGGATCACGTGGCGCAAGAAACAGGTTGTATCATTTCTTTAAAAGAACTATTCTGATGGGCCTAAGTCAGTGAGAGTAATAACTACCAGCCAATACATAGACAAACGTCAATACCAGCCAGCCCCAGATATGGGGCTTTCCTGTTTTTGACCTGAAAAAGTCAAACAGTTGTTGGGGTTACAAGGCAGCTGTCACACTTGGAAAGGCGCTCTCGCTCTCTCTCTACATCTCTAACCAAACTGCCTCACAAGTGCATGTCATACAGCGGTGAACAGTTGTGTCTCAGCTGAAGAGAAGTACGGTAACAGGTGTAAGAAGGTCAAGAGAAAGTGGGATAGAAAATGACAGGCGGACAAACGGACACATGAGCTGTTGGGTTTGAACAAAGATGTCCCTGTTCCTATGGCAAAGGCGTCTGCTATCCTTCAAACACACTGGACAGAAAGCACAAGTGAAGCTGTTTTGCTGAAGTGCAAATGCAAGCAGTGACGCGTGGCTCGTCATAACAAAAACAAAAGGCTCGACGAAATGTTTATTGAATAAAAGTGTCACAATCTTTTCAAAATCTCTTACCCGTTTCTTTTTGGAGTGGAGAAGTGATGCATCAAGATTTGTGCCGTCCATTGACTGCAAAAAGAAAAAAACCCCAATACTGTCAAAATCCTTAAAAAGCTTTCAAATGGTTTAAACATTAACTTCAATATTTAAGGACTTTTCATATTGTATTCATAAATACTGTACGTCACTGCATAAAATGCTTACAAACTTTGTAATCACATAAATAAATCTTACTGCAGAAAGGGGGGACGAGGCAGCAGCCGGAATTCTTCTGGCATCCTGTAGAAGGAAAAACATGTTTGTTTTCAAGCAGGGACATCGTTGACCAAACATTCAGAGAGAAAGTTTATATCACCTTTTCCTTTGTGAGAAATCAAATGTCTGACCACTGCCACACTTTGACAATAAATACATCTTTCACAGAAGAGGGGTGTGTGTGTGTGTGTGTGTGAGTGTGTTCACTCACAGCCAGCGGGCTCGACATGCGTTCTAAGGACTGCAGGATGCGCCTGGCTGTGGCACTGGTCACCCCACAAGGCTGAGCACCAGCAGGCTTTGCCTTGATCATTCTTCTCACTGGGGCCTAAACACCAAGAAAGCTGAGTTAATAGTGTTGCAACGGATCACAGATCTCCCAATTCAAAGGTTTTTGTCACAGATCAGAAAACATTAGATATTTAAAACCTCATCATACTAAAACATACATTTTAAAAGACTGAATATTCTTTCTATTTGTACAGCCCATCTTCACCGTGCCTACACACTACTTCAACACTGCCTTGTTATCTTTGAGGCCCTGCACAAAGATGTAGCAGCAGTGCATTTCTTTCCCACCATGTTGACACATTTTCAATCAATCGCTGGATCACATGCGGCCCAATCTGTGGAAGTTGATCCCAACACATTCATGATCAACTGGGATGCACCACATGACATGAGTACATTTCACTCGATCAGTGTCAGTGAGTGACTGCAAAACTACTGCATTTTCACTTCCGCAGTTGCCTCCTAGCAAAAAAAGCCAGGGAGGAACTTGTTGCAGTCTTTATGGCTCTCAATAGCTCACCTGGTAAGGTGTTCCTGGACGTGTGCGAGCGCTCCTGACTGCCGCTGCCCCGCCATACGTTGTCTTCCCAGGGTAGAAGGGTGAATCTCCAAGCTGGCTGGAGTTTAGCACTGTACTGTTGAATGTTGACTGGAAGAGACCGGTCCAAATTAAACAGGGGCTTGCCATCATCACATCATTATACTACTAATTAGTGATTTTCTGATCTTTTTGGGTTCTGGTACTGATCCAATACCTTCGCTTTAGGTATTTCAAATACCGAGTACCAATATGGTTGCTAGTTATAAATAACCTATTTTTACCGAACTGGATCAGAGTTTTACCACACTATAGGATTCATTTAAACATAGTGAGGCCCGTAGTAAGGTCTGGGGGCAAATCTCCAGGAAATCTTGAGTAACTAACTTTCAGTCCTTCATCCTGGTTAACATTTATGCAACACTTTGAAGTGGAAATTCAAACTGGTAAAAGGAAAACAGTGTTAGATCAATAATAACAAAACAAATCAATGCTGCTTCCTGCATGAAGCTTGTGTTGTTACACAATATATTCAGTTATTAATCACATGGCCATTTAAAAACCGACAAAACACAGAATTTATGAGAGAATTCTGTTTGCTGCTTTAATAAATGAACAAATGGGTACTAAGATTGGCTAGAGCTTTAAGGAAATGGTTTGTAAAACATTTAAAAAACGGCTCTGATCTAAATGCATTTAAATGAAAAAAAGAAAAATCAGGTTAAAGAGAGATGCAGATTCAATCTAAATGGGTCACTTCTCTAAAGGCACAGTACTATTAGCTCACCAAAAGGTATGTCGATGTGATTTGCTTTTAATCTGAGTATTGATGGATAGACACAAAGATACTCACATTGGAAGAAGTTCCAAATACAGACAGGTTAAAAGCAGGCCTCTTTAGACTGGACTGGGCAGGGTGAGACCCAGAGTTTGTTCTGTCTGTCTCAGGGGACCAAAGTTGTGGAAGTGATGCCGTTTTAGAAGCAGGAACATCTGTAAACAGACACAAATAAGACACCACTAAAGCAGCACATACACCAAGGCACCATCCAGGCAGGAATATGTTTTTACCTGGGCGAGCCGCTCTAGTAAATTTATGGTCGCCTAATTACATATCACCTTTGAATTGATTTATCACAATTTTATGCTTCATCTTTACATCCCGAGGAAACACTGCTGTATATATTCATCTCAATATGCAAAAAAAGAAAAGAAAAAGCCTTTACCTTTGTCAGAGGCGCGGGATGAGAAGCCGCTAGTGGTGGATATGTTATCATCTTCATGCTGTGAGAGGTTGTCCTTGATTTCTTTGACTAAAGAGAAGCCTGTGGAAAAGGGTCCAGGGGCTGAGGAGGTGGATGGTTGAGAAAAGTAGCTGCTTGAAGCCCCCAGAACTGGTGAGGCTGCATCCAGTGGGGGAAAGTGGAGATGGGAGCGACTAAGAGGAGGTCGAAGGAGCACAAATTCCTGAAAATTCAAAGAGGCCCGGCTGGTTGAGGGCTCTGTGCAAGAGAAAAAGAAGCCAGGTAAGAAAAGTGGTGGAGAGGAAATTGCTCAGCTCTAATCAAAAGACCAAATGAATTCCCTAACTCAGTTTTTATTATTGGGACCCTCACCTGTGTTACTGGTGCTTGGCTCTGGGGAGTCCCGTCCATCAAGAGGAGGGGGTCCCTCTTCACTTCCATTTGGAGGAGGTGGAGGCAGCTCACAGTTCTGATCCGAGCCCTGTCTAGTCCCTGCTCCTTCAGGAGTATCTCCATTCTTAAAGTATTTCTGCAGCCAGGAGGGGACGATGCTCTTAACTGTGTCTGTAACTCGACTTATGAGGCCCGACTGTTGCTAACAAAGAGACAAGAAAGGTAGACAAAACAAAGATCCATTAACTCAATTATAACAGTAACAGCAATTGTTTGTATCCTTGTTAAAGAACATTATCAGCCAATCCAAGCTGAAAAGGTTAACATTTGTATGTCTATACAGGGCGGTATGTCACATGTGCTATACAGAAATAAACAAAGGTTTTATCTGTAGAAGCCTGTCGAGCCAAACCAGAATCTGACTGGCATCGGGCAAAAACTAGAGTGAACACAGAAGAGCTTTTTATTCATGGAGGGAGCTTTGATTGAAAAGGTCAGATAATTCTTCTAGACCATGTGGATTTCTCGGCCGATGAAGATATGCCAGCGAGAGCGAGCAACAGGTTGCTGGTGCAGTTAGCATAGCAGCCTGCGGTGTCACTAGAAACGCTGTATTTTTGAAAGGTACATGTAGACCAGGGGTGTCCAAAGTGCGGCCCGGGGGCCATTTGTGGCCCTCGAGTGGATTTTTTGTGGCCCTTGACTTCAAATCGAAGAATCAGAAGATTTTGGCCCCAGGCCTCATCAGATGGCATATTTCGTTCTTTTTTTCTTTTTCATGTTAGCGAGGGAGACCTATAAACGCCTGACTATTCTTTCCAAAAAATTAGAACACAACAGTTTCCCACTGCAATTAGTTATTGTGTATTTACATTATTTTTTGAAGAGGTCGAAATACAAAAAGTTCCTTTCAATATTTAAAAAAAAAACAAAAAAAAAACCCTGTGGCCCATGAGCGATTCTAACACGACAATTTTGGCCTGCAAGAAAAAAAGATTGGACACCACTGATGTAGACCCTTAAAGCATAATGATCCAAGGTCGTTGTTTTTTTAAATTACTGTATAGTTACTCATCTACAGAAACCTATAAGTTATTCCAGTCAACTTCTCTCAAGTTTAATTACCCGAATATGTAAATTTAGACCAAATAACTATGCTCAAACACGTGTTGTTGAATAAGTTGGATTTCATTTCAATAAATAATATATATATATATATATATATATACACACACACATACACTTATTATGGCGTCATCTATGATCGCTCTCTTGCTTTTTATGTATACATTTTTATGAAGATAGTCAGCTTTTTAGGTATGCCTAGTTACAAATAAGTCAGTTAAACCATGTTTTGTGTTTGACGAGCCAAATATTATTTTTCCTCCATTATATCAATGAAGGGAGAAGACAAAGTTTAACACGTTTATGTGCAAACCCCCCCACAATAATAAACAAAACAAATAGTTTTTCTACCTTGTAAATTATTTACTTGAATTTCCCTCGGGATCAATAAAGTATCTATCTATCTATTTTACAATCACATTATTTCTAATCACCCTATCATGTCAGTATCCTCTGTTAATTAAACTACGTCATGTGAACGAGTCCTACTCTAGGATCAGTTCGAGAACAATGAGTTTCCATCAAAGCATTGTGCTTTCAAGATTCACCTCATAAATGATGGGAGAGAGCTCTCAGTACTTTCACTGTTATTAAATACACGTGCGTTATCCTGACTCGAGCTGAGATTAATGTAAACAAACTCGATATAGCCTACCTGATAAAAACAGGGTAACCGATCCACCTTGTGCTAACACACATCTCACCCAGTGACATATATATATATATTGTGTTTCTGAAACCGACATATGCCGGTGTCCAACCATGTGGGTTCACGACCAGCGGACGCTTCCTGCGCATTACAACTGGCCCAGATTTGGCTAAGTTAGCTAACCAAAAGATTTACGATAAGGCAGCAACTTAGTCTTCAAATGAAACATCATTGAGGCGACCGATAACTTTGGACTGTAAAGAGTTAACACAACACAACAATGTCAATTCAACCGGCGACCTAAAAGCTGAGGACAACAATGCATCTCTCGGCTTTGATAGCGAGCGTTAGCCACACCAGCTAATACTTAGAATTCTACTTCCTAGCTTTCCGCTAATTCAGCTAGCGGCTAACTTCGCAGTGAGAGGTTAAAATGTTGGTAATTTCGGCGTGTCACGCGTACTCCTTTATGTATCTTGACGTCAGATACGTATTCTAAACGACTCACTGAGCTGCTATATGACCTGTCATGTCCGTCTGAACTGGCTAACCCGTAAGCAAGCGTGCTAGTTCACTAGCATTTCGCGGACATGCTAGTAGCGCGTGGAGGCCATGAGCGCTAACGGCAGGCCGTAAAAATGTCTCCAACAAAACAATAACAAGAGCTACGACAAACTGCCACTACCGTCACTGTAAAGAACTCAAAATACACTTTTACCGTGAAAACTTTCATTTGTTTTACCTGCTTATTCTTGGCGTAAGGTTTAGAGGCGATATGATATCTTCTGCTTCTGATTTTCCCTCCACCCGTGGCCGCCATGGCTCTCTCGTCTGAGTGTCTGTCGGTGTTTCGGCGCCGGATAGCTGTCATCCAGCACAGCGGCCACTTACTAGGCACTATGGGAAATGTAGTTGCCAAATATAACAATGAGGTTTCTTTACAAGAGCAATTTTGATTTGAATGAAATGTGTCTTATAATTTCAGGAGGAAAACAAGAATGAATTAATGCTGCTTCCAGGTTGTAATTTGAGAAAGTCATTTTGGAATTTCTAATGCTCTCTTGAACATGCCACTTCATTCATTAGCTAAAACCTCTGGATAAGTTGTTATTGATTCTGAAATTCGTTTTTCAATAAAAAGGGAGCCAATCAATTTGCAATCATGATTATATAATGTATGGCAGGTAAAATGCAACAGTTACGATCAAAACAGCAGCCACTTCACATATCTCAGAGAACACAATGACAGTTGAAAAGAAATGAGGGCTTTCATACTTTAATTGAGTGTAAAAACAAAACGAGCAAACCCTCCTGTACAAAATCACACATTAGTAATACTGAGTTAAATCACTGAATATAATTAACATAACTCAACTTTTTATTACAAACTTTTTATTACAAACTGTGGTCTTCAATGTAAGACAAATTTAATTAGAAGACATTCATTTATAAACATTGGTCAACATAATGGAAAACTGTAAAACATTCTTATACGGTACTTACTATTTTACTATAATGCCTTATTGAACAGTATTAAATATAGCTTAAACTGACCTGAAGGTAATATTTCATTTGTTCAAAGTGATTATCCTCTGCTTTTGAAAGTCATTATAATGCACATATTGCAGTGTTTTAGTGAGTACAACTATCAAACACTATTCACTCTTCCCTCTTAAAACAAACACCCATATACAACGCTTATAACAAGATACTGTAAGAATTACATCAATTAATGCTAAAAGAGTTAGAATAATATGTTAAAGGTCGTTTAGTTCAGTAGCAAATCTTTTTTGGTATAAATATGTAAACAAATGTAACAAATTAAATAACTCAAACACATAAAAAAACATTTGTGACCCCCAGATTTGTAGTAAAGTATAAAGTAACGTTTGAAAAGACACCAATCAAAATGGTTTAGTGCTAATAAGACTAACATGCTTGTTTATACAGTGCAAATAAGTCACCTTCTCTTTCAAACCCAGTGTATAATTATTCGTTATTAAGTTCAGTTAAAAAAAAACAAACAACAAAATGTGTTTTTTTTTTTTTTTTTTTTTTACATCTAAAACAGTGTTAAAGATCTGTAAGCAGTGGTAATGCTACAGAGAATACAGTCCAATCTGCAATTCAGTCAGCTCATGTTCACATTTACGGTTATTTATGGGTTACCTTCTTGCAAGCTTAGGGCATGGTTTTCTTTAGGAATCTGTCTTTCACATTGATGCAACGTGAAATCTGTAACAATTAATTGCATAGTTTTCAACAGGGGCTGTGAAATATCTGTATTAGTTGTTCATTATTTCTTTCCCCCATGGCCATTAATGAATCTATTCCTCCCAGCAGCTCTCCTCCGTTTTGTTGGTTGTAAACTTCTCCTTGATTCCTTCTGAGCTATGGAGGGAAACAAATATTTTTTCAACATTTAAGATGGAGTTTATGGAAGAGTTGTAACAAATCTGCCTGTTGAGACTGACCTGCAGCAACATCTGGGACATATCCAAAAAAGTCCCCATCACCACTGTCATCACAGTCCTCAGTCTGTGCAGAGAAGCTCTGTAGACAGATGAAAGCTCAGAATGCCTGGAATATCTGACCAGCATTAAAAAAAACTGCACAGCACTGAAAAGTGATAACAAACTAAAAAGCAGAAAACGTTTGGCAACCTTTTCAGATGCTTATGATGAAAAATTAACAAACCTACATTTAAACTCTTACTATATGTAATACAGTATAGTTTATTGAAGTTTTCAATCAATACTCCAAGAAACTACTTACCTTCATTTTATTTTGCTCATACCACACCATCCCATATAAACACAACAGAGTGATAAGTGCCTAAATATGGAATAAAATAAAGACAAAAAACAACAGTGTGGTTAAACATTTATAAAACAGCATTGGAGAAAAAAAAAATCTTCAAGTGGGCAGAAAAAGTAAACCGAAAAATAGAAACCCTAAAAGCTTGAATTGTATTACAAACAACTTCATTTTTAACAGATTATATATGCGTGTGTGTGTGTGTGTGTGTGTGTGTGTGTGTGAGTGTGTGTGACGTTTTTTGACTTATCAAAACAACTAGCAGAGGTTTTAATAACACCATAACAGTTATTTTTAATACTAGATTACAATCGTGGCATACTGTACATTCATAGTGCAAAACAGTGATATCATATTAACAAAAAAGACTGTAACTGCACAGAAAATCTCTTTTGGTCTTCTCTTACCAGACAGAGCAGCCACAGAAGCACAGAGCGAATTTGTGTCTTGGAAAACAAGTCGTGACTAAATTTCACACATGCAAGAGCTTCAAGGAAAGCAATAGCCCTGAGGGTGAACACATACATGTTAAAAAAAGGATAAAGCAGAGTTCCATCAATACACTTGTATTTAACAATGGCCCCCTCTCTTGGTAATTGTATTTCATTGCACTAGGGTTAAACACCTATGGCATATGCAGTCCAAATGCATGTGCTGTATGTAAATAATCTTCAGTAACTAAATTCATCCAAATAATCCACTCCCCATGCTGCTGGTTACACAGTAAACACATGAGAGCATGGCCTCAATGTTATGTATTTTGTGCAGACTGAGAGGGTCTGTCGCGTTGCTATGGAAACTAGAGGAGTCTGAGGGCATCAGCAGCTTTGTGTCTGTCAGGAACAGCATCATGGTATTTATATAATTCCCACTTCAATCCATTTTAGTGAAATTTAGTCTTTAACACTAAACTTTCTAGCCTGAAAAAATATAATCCTCCTTAACCTATATTACTGGAAAAAACATTCTGGCCAGGAAACAATAGTGGTTTACTCAGGATGCTATCAGAAATGCTGAGTTAAGCTATTTAAATTAAAAGAAATAGAGAAAAAAAAATATTGTTTGATAATTCAAAGCTTCTTTCAAAGAATTACTACTAGTTATTATAACTATAAATTAATGATGCAGCTGCCCAATTTGTTTCAAGATCATTTAAAAATATCACAGGACAACATACTCACCCAAACACCCAGCATTGTGTGCCAACCCGTTTACACTCAGTGTCTGTCAGGTACGCATAATATTGTCTGAAAAAAGGTTGAGGAAAATATGTAACTTTATATGTATACATATAAAGAACGGTGCAAGACTTGAAGGTCTTCACACACACTTAAATCAGAAAGTCACTTCTTTTTATGTAAGGCTAGAATGAAATGTTACCTTACCATTAAGTAAAATTTCTTTTTGGTAGCCTATTCCTTAAAATAGTACATTACATTTAATGTAGCTTTTAGAATTTAGAGTAACAATGTATATGGAAAGGTTTGACATACCGTACAGTGGGAGCTGTGATGACTCCGACAAGGAGAATACGACACCAGCTGAGAGGATGAGACGCCTGGAAGACGAAGATGTGCTTGAGGAAGAACGTGTTCAACTCTGTCAGCTAGGAAGAAAAAATATGCAAAACAGACAACATCTGAAAGCATGTCTTATGAATATCTTAGATATCTGCAGGTATAAAGAAAAACCTTGCAACCTTGATGTTGATGACATAATTAGTAATTATAAAGTATTACTGGCTCAAAGTCAAATAATACAGTACCTGCCAGAGGATCAGAAATAGATAGATGCCTGCTAGTCTCTGGAAGGAGGACTTTGGATCAAACCAGCGCACATAAGTCCAGCTTGCAGGCGTGAACTGCATCACAGCTCGCTTAAGCTTCCCTGTGGTTGAGTGAATTTCCCTGGATAGAGTGTGAGAGAGTTTGACAACACTGAGCTAAACAAACACACAAGATTTAACTCAAAACAAAAGGAGGTTTTAAAAAATGATTTTCTTTCCGTTGTATGCCAACAACAACAACAAAAATAAACATACCAAAAAGGATGTTAGCTCAATATTTACCTTATATTTTTACAAGGTAGTCATTACATGATTTAAGTTCTTTGTGTTTTTAACAACTTTTCAAAATCCATTGACATAAAAGCTGAAAAAGAAAAGAAAAAGGATGAAGGCTGACTTGATGCTGGCCCAACAGTAGGTCCTCATCTCCAAAAAGCGGCATGCAGTCATGCCCAGCCAGATGCCTCCTCCGTTACACAACAGTATGTCCAGTATGACTTGATCCCACCAGCACTCTGCAAAATTAGGCAGCAGGTGCATGAAGAAAAGCTGTGAAAAGAAATAAACATGAGAGTGAAAGGAACAGCAAAGAAGAGCTTTAGGTTAGCAAACTTGTATGTATGCATGTATGTATGTATGTATGTATGTATCTATCTATCTATCTATCTCCCTTATTCCTTAAATTTATACCCTTACCCCCTCAGAACATACAACTCAGTTAGTATTACTGGGAAATCTTATATCAGGCCAAACCTTGTAACTAATCCCCCGAGTCAACAGAATTAGGGCGACACAACTTGCTATTTGCTATCTCCTGCTAACACTTGGCGTTCTTAGTTTAGTTTAGTTTATTGGCTCATTTGAGCAGCAGACAAAATAACAGACAACAGATGTACTCACAGGGAATAAAAGAAACAGGGAGAAAATGCTCTCAAAAGGAGTAGGGTGAAGTTCACAGAACTTATATGTCCCCTACCCCTGACTAATCAAACATGAAAGAGCAGTTTGTGACAATTTACTTAAAAGTTGTTTGGAATACAAAACATTTACAAAGCATTTTCTTAGACCTTTGATAGGTCCATAATACCACCTATTTTATTGTTTATGATCGTTCAAAGCGTTCTAAAGATTAGTTATTCCCTATCATAGCCTGCACAGACTAAGGGAATAAATAAGACAAGTATTCATTTTGCTCAATGACCTTGTAGACTATTTTCTTACATTTCTAAGCAGATTTTGCATTAGCCTGACCTCATCATGAATACATTATGCTACCTCAGTCAACTCCCAGGTGATGCTGATGGTCCAACAGAGTCCATAGCTGCGAATGAGCAGAGCCTTCATGGCCCAGCCTGCAAAGTGGCCGAATGCAAAGATGTCGAAGTGGCTCATGATACGGTCCCATGTTATCACTGTGCAGTTTACGGCGTATTCCTGTCAGGGGAGCGAGGATTTAATGATTAGAAACGAAAAGGCAACAGAAAAGGAGACAGTCGTATAGCTGTTAATGATAAGCAGAGAATGGTGATTTGCGGCCTTGAAAGTTTCACGCAACTGTACGAGCCTTCTCATTTCATTGGCTCAGAAAAAGCTCAGCTCCCACTTAACTTTCCATCAATACTCTAATATAGTCTTTTTTCAATGCAATCTGAAGGGCACCAATGGTAAATTCAGCTTTTTAATCAAATAACCCAAAGTCATCATATGTCTCTGACAATATACACAGCACACACACAATAAATCTCCCTTTTGGAAATATTATCACTTATAATCTAAAGAATCTTTTCTTTTAAATAAACGTTTTTCTTTTCTGTTAATGGAGACTCTCAGAATGAAACACTCATGTATACAGCCGGTAAATGAGCCTATAGTACATTACAGAGCAATTCTTTCCATTGCATCCTCCATTTTGCAGTATAAGTTGGGTGTGAACTTGCTCAAAATATTGAATCGATTTTGTTAATTGATCCAAACCATGATATCAGCTTCCCGTGTGGCATAGCGCAGATTTGGGTCCAGCCAGTACATGAGCATCTTTACTTGGTCCCAGTTGAGGAAGATGAGGAAGACAAGAAACAGGAAATACATAACACTGAGACCTAAACATGACAGGAGAGAGTAAGTGAAGATTAAGAAAACTGCATCAAAGCAGAAAAATCTGGTTATTATGAATGATGCGGAAGTGAGTGACAGATATGGTTAAACACTTACCAAACACCATTCGCCATATTGCAGGGTGTGGTCTGGTAAAAGGTCCTGATGAAGAAAGCACCATACTGGCAAGTGACTTTTGGTGTATATGTATTAATAATTTGACATCAAATAAAACAAACTAATCCCAAGGTCCAACTGCTAGATAAACTAGGATAATCAACCTTATCTTTAGGTCTTTGTCAGTGGATGCAAGTTTGCACATTTATCAAATAGTCACAGTATTTAGGCCTCTAAATAAAACCCCCTCTGCCAATACATGTCAACTGTGCTATGTCAATGACAACTAAGAGACCTCTCTCAGTGCAAAATAAATGATGAATGGCGATTTCCAGAAAATAACTCCAGAAAAAAAAAGTATTTAATGACCCATATGATGAGAACAAATGAATGCAAAAGGGACAAATGTTCGGACTGAAATTCAAATAATACAATATATTCAGTAACATTAAGTTGAGCTGAAACCTTCATTTTGATAACTAGTAATTTGGTCTTAAGTTAGATGTTAATTAAAAAAATATATTTATTGGTTTAAAAAAATAGATTTAAAAATATCATTTTCTATGATACATGATGAAGAACAGCAGCAAACTCACAAATCTGAGCAAGAAAATGGGCTATTTTGCTTTAAATTTGGACTATAAACTGGATAAAATAAGTAGACACGACAATGAATAGTTTGTACTTTTATAGATTACCATTGGGAAAGGCCAGGACACTGATGACCAAGAAGAAGGAAACAACCACCACAAGACCAACTCGGAGGTTATTGTCACAGTGCTCATCGTCCCTGTAACCAAACAGCATCACATGTTAACAAAAGGAAGTTTATAATCTAATATATTAAAAACAGGCCATTTTAGACAAGTTATCGCAACTTAATGCCTGCTGAGTGTTAGACAGGATTTTTTTTGCAAAGTTTTTAAAATGTGCACACAGCTCTTGGCAAACACAAAAATGTCAGTGTCGTTTTACCTGCTAAACACGAAATACATGAGGCTGAGCACGGTGGCTGTCAGGAGAGTGATGGTGTGAGGCTTATAGAAAAAATCAATGCAGATATCCTCTACTTGTTGATCGTTTATCATCCGGAAATGTAATTCATAGTTGACATCATCATCCTTCCAAAGTCTCCTGGGCGTCACGGCGGCTGAAACGTCACAGTAGTCAGACACTTTCTTCATGTTACAATTTAAAGGTGTGACAAAAGTTAGAAGTTGTAGTCGTACGAAAACAAGCTGACGGGAAAAGAGCTTCTAAAGAAGAAACCCTGAAGACGAACCCATTCATGCAGCTCATAGGGGTGTTTGTATGTGAACGTTGCAGTTATAACATTCAAAAGACATAATAAAAAACATAGGTAACACGATTACTCACATATCTGCTATTTTCATCAGTTTATTCTGTCAGTTGTTTTGTTTTTATTCCCTGTCTCTGTGACTGTGATTAATTATATTTTGTGGCCACCACAAATATATAAATGTGGTACATCCCATGCTGTGACACTTCCGTAAATGTGCACGTGAAAGCGTTTGACATTGCGCGACACTTTGGGGAAGGATGGAGTTGGTTTGAGAATAAAACGTTTTGATTGTGGAAAAAAGTGTGAGTAAAAAGCTATGTAATGATTAGTTTTGTCCATGCTTTAGAGAGATCGCCATTCCGACTGGCTAAAACTATACAATGCGTCTTGCCCAAGTTAGCTTTACGTTGGCTACGTTGATATTTCGATACAGCACTTTGTGAATAACAATTAAAGTGTTTATTATTTTATTTGCCTCTCAGAGTAGAGTTACACTCGGTTTCTTTCTGCACGCTTTCACAACCACGAGCTGCTAAATTGGTCAATGTGGAAGAAAAACAATTTGTGATATATAGCCATCTAGCCTACTACACATATTATTCATGCACTGTATACAATGTGCTATAGCAGGTTTAAGATCAGGTCTTAATCTGCAGTCAAGTAAAAACTTCGGTTTTGAGCAGGCTTTTTTCTTTTTTTTTTTGCACGTTTGAAGCCCCCTTCAATGTGTTGTTGCTCTGTTGATGTGCATTGTTTCGAGAGTTTGTATATTTTGTGTTTTTTTTTTTTAATGAAGTACTCTTTTTTTGATCAGTGATGGTATTTCACATTTAACTGATAAAAGTTCATTTTATTGCAGAATGGCGATGGCTTCGTTCTGTGCAAAGCTGGGTCTTGCTTGCTCTAAGACACTGGCTCGTACATGGAAATGCTTCACCCCAGCTCACCATTGCATTGGGTTAACAAGAATGCCTGTCAAATGTCTACATGGATTTGCAGTTATTAGAGAGGATGAAGAAAAAACATCTTTGGCAAGACTGAGGTTGAAACAACATATGTTGTGTCACTACTCTGCTGAACATCATACAACCGAAGCTAAAGAAAACAAGAGGACTGAGGAGCTGTCAAAAGCCAGTGTTGTGGCATACAAGAGACCCTCACTGCCAATCAGAGATGCAGTGCCAGTGACCGAAAGCCCATTGTCTTTAGGTATATAATGGTTTGCTGCTGTTGATCATAAAAACGTTTTTTCATGTAAAACAAAATCTGACTAAAATGTTTTTTTAAAGTTTGAAAATATTAATGTTCTGTCTTTGAAACTCTTAATATTTCAGATCTTGATGCTGCTGCAGAATTTTCAGCATTAGAGCAGATCAGTGATGAAGAGGCTGTTGGTATATCAATTCCCTCTCCCATGCCTCCATCCTCCATGTCTCTAAGAGACTATGTTGAACAATCTGAGACACTCAGCAAATTGGTACAGCTAGGTAATTCAAGTGTGGCTTTAAAAACAGAGCTCAAAACAATGTCCATCGCCTTGAGTTTAAAACAAGATGGATTGTGTTTCATTCCATTATCTCAAAATTGTGACTTAACTCAAGCGTGTATTTTCCCTTGTTTACCTCTCCTTGCAGGTGTCAACCTATGGAAGCTTGAACAGAGGCCTAATGTAGGGTCGATGCTGCTGAGGCTCAACTTTAACATCGACGTGGCCCCAAGGCTGCTGTTTCTCAAAGAAGTTGGGGTGGAGCAGTCTCGCTTTGGCTATATTATCACACACAACCCCTTCATCCTTACAGAGAGTTTGGAAAACCTACATGCAAGGTGAATGAGGGGATTTCAGAAACAGAATATGACATAGCTTTACAGTTGCCAAACTTCTGTGAATTAGATCAATTTTAAGATTTGAATGGAACATAACTTCTTTTTTTGCAGATTCACCAGGTTATGATTTTTAAAGAAAAAAATGTTTTTATTGTTTTCAAAAGGGTGAACTATCTTAAATCAAAGAAGTTCAGCTCTGAGATAATTGCATCCATGGTGTCCAGAGCTCCATATCTGCTTAACTTTAGTGTGAAGAGACTTGACAACAGACTGGGTTTCTATCAGCAGCACCTCAATCTCAGCGCTGCAAATGTAAGTATATTTGAGAAATCAATGACATAGTTTGATTATCTTATTATTTTTCTAAAATACATGGGGATACATTTGATGTCAGAAATGGGAATAGCATATCATAGCTAGAGTTGTTTCTTTCTTTAGACACGGGACATTGTAGCTCGTCTGCCCAGATTACTGTGCGGCAGCTTGGAGCCAGTTAAAGAGAATTTAAAGGTATTGAATAACAAAAATCTTACTTGGAAGAAAGAAAGTTTTTTTGAGTAACCTTGAGGTGCTGTGTATAAATAAATTTGTGTTAATGTCTTCCACAGGTGTGTGAAATAGAGCTTGGCTTTAAGCAAAATGAGATCCAACATATAGCTAAAACTGTCCCTAAAGTGTTGACGGCTAATAAAAGGAAGCTAACCCAAATATTTGACTTCATCCACAATACCATGAAGGTGCCCCACCACCTGATTGCCAAGTTCCCACAGGTAGATGGACTGTTTTTGTATTTAAGTTCATATGAACTCATTTAAAGGTCCCATATTAGGCCCTTTTTGGGGTTCATATAACTAATTTACATGTCTACTAAAGTAAGTTCACAATCGCTCATGTTCAAAAAAAGGGTTAGGGTTAGATCCGAGTGTTACATTCAGGTACTGCTGCAGCTAATATGATGACAGACATGTAGGATGTAGGAGAAGACATGTTTCCGCAGGCTTGTGCACATGGATGTGCCTCTTAATGCACAACACACATGGAAAACACATGTAGCATATCAAATCTGAAAAAGAAGAATATGGGACCTTTAAATTATATTTCTTTCAAATGCGGTATGATCATTTGAGCATCTGATATGTCATCTTATAGGTTCTTAATGCCAGGTACTTGCGGATCCAAGAGCGCCACCAGTTCCTTGAATACCTGGGCAGGGCTCAGTATGATCCAGCAATGCCCAATTACATCTCACTGGAACGCCTGGTTTCTCTGCCGGATGAGAACTTTTGCATTGAGTTGGCTCTGGCTACTTTGGACGAATTTGATTTGTTCCAAAAGACACTTTAATCCCTCACATGTGCACAATCAAATGGTTTTATAAAACAGGTGGTCAAGCACATTCAATATGTAACACAGTATCAGAACCATGCAGACATGACATTTGGACCTACAGAGCACCAACTAAGTTTGCATTGCAACATTTGTTTTGTAAATATGACATTAAATAAATGTATACAATATATATTCTTCTTGATATATGAATCTTTTTTACTTTGACTTTGTGCCCAGATGACACTATAAATGTAGAACATAAAGGTTTTACTTCCTCAGTTGTGGATTTCTACATAAATTTACTCACAGACTGTACTTCGCTACAAACTCCAAATACTTCCAGTTTGCTTTAAGTTTTGATGCTTGCTTCTTATCAAATCCACTCAATTTCAAAGTAAAAAATTAGTTCCTGTCTGTTCATTTCGATAGCTCTATAAAAAATAGTTTATTTTGTTGAGTTCATATCCACGACAAGTTGTATGCTTAGTTGCGCCAGCATAGATAATATGTTTATTATTTTATAAAATATTATAATAGTATGTTTATTATTTTTATGATATATTATATATGTTTTGTGCGCAACGTCCGTTATGACCTGATAGTCCTTACCCACAATCCCCTGCGCTCGTTGTCAGTGGTAAAGATGGCGTCGAGGGCACCAGGTAAGCGAGAATATCTTTCTGACATTGCTTTAATATAAGTAGCTTCAGATGATGTGTAAATGTGAATTATGACCCGTACATGACTTTAAAGCAGATTATGTCCTCGTGTTGAAGGTGTCAGGTGTAACACGGAGCTGAACGCTTCAGTTCAGTATGTGTCCTCTAGTGTCCCCGTGCTAACATGCTAAGAGTTAGCTAACGTTGACGTGCTAATCACAATAATTTATATAACAATTTATGATAGATAAAGACAAACATTTACTGTTCATGAAGAACAACTTATAAAGCTTACCAGACTGTTTTTTATTACTCTTCTATTGTTAGCTACACTGTTGTTTTAATGTGTTAACCTTTTATACTGGAAGATGTTAAATGACATTAAAAGTTATAAAGTTTGTCCTATTTTGTGTGTATCGTGAAACTATGTGGTATGAGAATCTTATCTGAAATTAAACCCAAAAAACTGTAGAAATCTGAAAATAGCCTTTAAACTTGCAATGTAATTATTATAATTCAACAGTAGGGTTCCTATAACATCTGATATATAAAGGACTCTTTACTTGACAGATTGATATTTTAAATAACGTTTTGTAAGTTTTCTTCAAATATGTGTGCAGCTTGTCTGATCCTGTCTGTCTTCTCATATACACAGTTGCAACAGGCCGGCTCCTAGTGGGTTTCCGCAAGTGGTATTATGGCATGTGTGGCTTCAACAAGCTGGGTAAGCTGAACAAATATGTGTTAGTCAAGACATTTCAAAGAGTTTCAAGGCCTACACTTGACATGTATGAAGCTTAAATGTTTACTGTAAAGAAACGGTTTCAGCATCTCCTTTAGGTTTGCCGGTTCTCTCTTTTTTTTAGGTCTAATGCGTGATGACACAATCTACGAGGATTCAGATGTGAGAGAGGCGCTGAGGAGGCTCCCAGAAGGCGATTACAACGATAGGATGTTCAGGATCAAGAGGGCCATGGATCTCTCCATGAAGCAGCAGATCCTTCCTAAAGATCAGTGGACAACATATGAGCAGGTATGTTTAAGAAATGCTAAACTTTTTTAGAACTGAGGATAAAGGTACGGGTTAATGGAAAGGATGACATTAAACTGCCTTTTTTCCTCATCCATTAGTATATAGTTGAAAGTGTATTTCAAACTGGTATTCATACTCTTATTTTACATCACACACTTAATTTGAACTGATTTACTGACTAAATCATTTTGCAGACAAATTAAAAAAATGGAATTAAATGTGTTATAAATTTTGATGTTATTTAAAAGTGTTATGAAATTAAAAAAACTCTACAAGCAAAGTAATATTTTTAGGTGCTTAAACATAATGGCTATACATAACTATTTAAGTCTCGAAAAAATGTTAGAAACAAGAGGTTTTATTTTTAATATCCTTATAACCTGGTGTAGTCTGTGAACCTCTTTTTTTTTTGGTCTTCCCTTCAGGATATCCGTTACCTGACACCATATTTGGAAGAGGTGGTCCGTGAAAGAAAAGAAAAAGAGGAGTGGATGAAGAAGTAAAAGGTTCCTGGTCAAAGCTGTTAATCCTAATCTTTGGTCGGTTTATGGTTGTCCCCTGGTGTTGTATTTAGAATGATGTAATCTTAATAAAACAGTGCTCATTAAAGAAATGTAAATTTTGGAGGATGTGGGAGTTCTCTGATTTACCGACTATTTGGTTTCTTGGTATCACAAAAATAACCAGATGCAAGCTTTAAAATATAATAAAGACATGAGAACATACAAACTTCTTGTATCATCTATAAACACTAGTGTAGCTCCGTGCACAGCTGATCTGTGCTCGGCAGATATTTTTGTCCTTCAGTGGTGCATCATTTTTTTCCATTTTGACTACCTGTATTTAGTTGGTCTTCAGTCAAATTGTTCACTGGATTCATTTTTATAGTTTAGCCAAAATGAGGCACATTGGGAGCAAATGCTTTCTTGAATATTCAAAACTAAGATCAGCCATTCAAGACAAATTAAAAACCCAAACAATAAACCTTGACCTTGCACATGTAATCTCAACACTCATAAATGTCAGACCTAAAAAATTAAACTCACAAATATATAAAACGGTACACAGTCTCTTCCCATCACAAAATGGCAAAAGGATCTAGCATTTGCTCCCGATGTCAATTTTTGGACTTAGATCTGTAAAAACATGCACTCAATGACCAATAACACAAATTTACAACTCATACAATTCAAAGTCTTCCACAGATATCACTACACAGGCTACAAAATATCAAAGATGGGATTCACCTCAGAAAAATGCTCACACTGAACACAAGGAAACAAGGACGATTACGTACATGCACTCTGGCACTGCACACCAGTTCAATCATTCTGGAAAACAACCACTCCTTCACTCTCCACAGTATTTGGCTGCTACATCCCAGTTTTCCCATCCCTCTGTCTACTTGCTGACACATCCACTCTTCTAAACTGGAAATCATGGTCAGAAATAAACACGGAAACATCTCATACTAGACTACATTTCACTACAAAACCATACTGCATACTCCGAACCCACAGATCATTCGGTCAGTACACCCTGGCCCTCTGTTATCTCCTTACAATCATAGCACTACAAAACATGTCTGTCACCTAACTACTGGTTTTCTCACTCTCCTATACAAGTTCCCCTCAAAACATAACACGCGCACCCACACACACCATTAAGATAGTGTCTATACTTTAGATGCATAATTTGTTACTATTTTCATTATTATTGTTTTTCTTTGTTTATTTGTTTTCGTTGTTGCTTTGTTAATGTTTTATTTGTTTTGTTTTATAATTATTAATATTAATAGTACTATTCTGTCTTCCCCCGTTGTTTTTATTCTCCCCCCCCCCTAACTGTAGTTCCCCCATTTTCCTTACCCTACTTTATATCTGTTCTCACTTTAAATATGTACTTAACACCTGGTGTATAAAAAAATAAACAAAAAGTTTAGCCAAAATGAACACTCTTAAAAGCAACACATTGTATGGATCAATCAGGTCTAAAGAGTATCAAAATGTCCGTTATGTTTAAAGATTCAGGTCTGCTCAGTGCTAGATTCATGTCAACATTCTGTCAATCCAAATCTCTTATCTCTTGACAGACAACTCTAATTATCATCCTGAGCTTGTGATCTCCTACAGTCCACATCACTTATAGTTCCTATGAAGTTCCCAATGACATTGTTAAAAGATTTTAACATTGACACTCCCAGCTCATTGCTGGTTTCGTTAATGTCTGGGTCGTAGGCTCCCATGATTGGGGTGCACATCTTCACACTCCCTCTTCCAGCTCTTTCCAGGATTCCATTCAGCTGCTCCCTGACCTCCTGAAACAACTCCTGGTTGTAGTGCAGGAGGACTGAATCATCAAGCGGGTACGTGACATCCTCAGAGTAGCAATCACGGGGAATTGGTACCTCTATGTACTTCAACGTAGGGAAGCCAGCAGAAAGCACTGAGAACAACCTCCGCAGGGCTGCAGACGTCAAAGGGTTTCCCAAGAGTTTAAGCTCCTCAAGCATCTGACAGCAAGACAGGGCATTAGTAAAGGCGTCCATGTCCTCGTCCTCTATGTTACATTCCTCAAGGGTGAGACTGGACAGTGTGGCAGAACAGCGGCCGAGCAGTTTGTGGAAAGACATGGAAAAAGAGCCAAAAATATCATGTCCACTGATGTCCAGGTAGACCAGGAATTCACTATGGAGGCTGTTCGACAGGTATGTCATGTCAACACGGTTCAGGCAGCAGTTAGCCAAGTCCAAGCACTGCAGTGGAGTGTTGAGGGGACTAAGTAAAGAGAGTAAACTCAATGTGTGTAAACAATGAAATAACACCATTAAAATAATCTACAAATGATTTAATATGTATCAAAGCATTTCTCTTGTAGGAAGGTTGACAGCTATCCTGGGAGAATAAAATTCCCATCTTTTTGGAAGTAAATTTATCATTGTGTCGTGAAAACTTTGCAAGGATAAGTTTCAATCTTAAACTCAAAATCTTGTTTATATTTTGACTTTGCAATATCTTTACCATTATCTTTACCTATTTGCATTTTTCTGCTCCTTCAAAAATAATGTAAATGATCTACCTGGATATGATTGGTGGCTCTAATGTTTAGGGTCTCTGCCCCTGTTCTATTCCCATTTGAATTGTGTCGTTTGTCCTGCAGGTTCCTGTCTGTCCTCATTCTGGCATCATGTCAGCAATCTTAACAACAAAATACTTCTATCACCTGATTCATATAAATATAGCCTACTTACATGCAAACAAGCAAGGACACCATGTTGATCTAGTTACTCACTTCAGCAGTCTGCGCAGGTGTCCAGTCAGGGTGGAGAAACCAATATAGAGCTCAGTCAGGCTACTCAGCTTTGCCAGCAGATTGCCAATGGTGGCCAACAGATTTTCATCATCAGAGCCCAACCTCCTCCAATCCAATGTGCCGGCTGGCAAGATCAAAGACTGCAATTTTGGGAGCTCCACTCGGGATAGCAGCACCTCCAAGTGTATGGCTTCTAGGGGAACATTATGGACAACCTCCAGCTTCACAATGGTCTCAGGTTCTGCAAGGCGAAGAACATAGAATAGCTGCTTGAGAGTGAGGGAATCAGCCCGGAAACTAACAAAGTGAAGCTTCAGTGGACAGTAGCGAAGGAGGAGGAAGGTCTGAGCCACCTGATCGTAGTTGCGGCCTGTGACGAATCCATTCAGACGAACTCCAATAGAAGTTTCAAAGGCAGAGGGCAACACATTGCTAGCTTGCATGGCCACCATGGTCTCATAGCATATTTGGGTCAGGAGATGGGTTCTTGTCCATCGGCCCATGGTGGACTTGCAGGGGCATATTTGATGCTCAATATCTCTCAGGGCAGTCAGGTCTACCATTTGTAGGCTCTTTGCATAGGTTCTCGGAGGAGACAGCACATAATCCTTCAGAAAATAAGAACAATTGTTGTTTTTAGAAGCTGACAACCTATAAACTTTAAAGATCACTAAGAGCCAAACCTAACCAAAGAAGGTAACTTTAAGCCAGAAACATCTGGAATAAAAGGACTGAAAAACACAGCACCAAAATCAAACATAATATTTAATGACAAAAACAAATATCAATATCAGCAAGAAAGAACTTCCTAAACAGTCAGAACCTTGAGTAGAGCCAGAATCATTTTGAACACCCATAGATGAAAACTGTGTTCAGCTTTGAGAGTGGGAGAGAGGGAGATGCAGGAAAGAGAAAGAGACGGATAGCGACAAACAGAGCAATAACATCAAGGACAATGAATAAGATTTAATGCTACTGTAGTATTATCAGTAGCAGTTAAGTATGATAATAGAGTGATTAGTCTAATATTCATTCGCAACTTTAATGATGATGAAACAAGGATTAATAAAGGTTTTTTTATAGAGGTTGAAGTTGACCAGCTCGAAGATTCACTTTTCTATTTTGCAATGATAGATTCAAGTGCCCGTGTCAAGGAAATTATCAAGACTCGACTCCACACAATAAGACTCCTTAGACTCAGATGGCTTATGTTGATGGAAGTTTATACATAAGATGAGAAAGCCCATATAATAAAAAAGATATTATATCAGGGTCGTGTCACATTGACCCACCTAGACTAATCTTGTGATGTCTAGGAGCTTCGAGTGAACAACAACTTTTCCCAGACATCCTTGCAGATATCAGGAAGAGCTAATGAGACTCTCCAAGCTGTCCTTGGTCTCTAGATAAAGCTGAATTGTATCAGGGCTGACTGACATCAGGAACAGAGAATTAACATTACAAATTTAATTTAACAGTAATTACAGAAATTTCACCACAGCCAGGACCAGGATGGGTAGAGAAATAGGGATACAGATGAAGACAGCAAGAGAGAGGTATAGAGACTTAACTAACAGGGAGACACATTAAAAAGGCATTACATAATCGAGGCTTGAAGTAGCAAAACAACAAACTTAAATACCTTCAGGCCACTCAGAATGGCTTCAAGACAAAGGCGGCAGGTGCTGGAGGTGAGGTCTGTCTGACAGTCCATTGTCATTCCCAGCAGTCTCTGCAGATTGAGCTCAGGAAGAGGCCATGACTGAACTAAAGCATGCAGCAGGTCAGCCTGCTCGTGTAGGTAGCAGGCCTTAAAGAGAATTGGATAGAGATTAAAGGACACATAGTTTAGGTTCTCTAAAGCACTCGGCCCACTCTGAATGAAGCCTTCAGCAGCAATAAACCGCAGTGTCTTCATATTTTATCCCGTCTTTTTCTTCAAGTTTTCTTGCTGTTGATGGGAGCTGAAGACAAGCAGTTCTGGCAGACAGTATTCTGCTGCCTCACTTGTTTACTGCTTTGTTGACTTCCTCTGCCAGTCTGTGGGATTGTTGTGCATTTGTCCACGACCAGGTCTGCTGTACTGAGGCAAAGCAAGGGGGTCTCGTGTTAGGTTAGTGGCTGGAGTCTATTAATAGAAGCAGCTGTCTCACGTCCTTCGTAGAGGACAGCGTCTATTTGCAACTTTCACCGACAAGATAAGCAGAAACAACTTTCAAATACCATTTGCAAAACGGTCACTATTCACATGTCTTTGTGATGCTTACATTACACACAAGAACGACAAGCACAAAAGAAAACAATGTTCTGATCATCCAAAAGCTAGTTTGAGAGTATTTATTTACATGTGGACATCAGCCTTTTTTCAAACCTGACCTAGTAAATGTTTCTAATCTAGAATAACAACTTGTCACATGGATGCACTCATTTATGGTGTAGAGGCTAATTTTAGTGGAGACATTTGTTTCTCTGGCTCTTCTATGCTGGTTTTGTCCTGGTATAAAAGTTGGTGGAGATATTTGTTAATAAAACCAGAAGTTTCCTGTTATTCACACAATTAATACATGTTCTAATCATGTTATCATGATTAAAAATGATAATAATAATATTAATAATGATAATGTTCATTCATCACTCGTGAAAACTAATGCTACAACGTTGCTTTACAGAGCATACAGATCCCAAGAGTAAAAAAACCCAAGACTAAAATCCCAATAATAATTCTCCTTCTCTCTCACTGACCCTGCTGTTGGAACAACTTCTTGCCTCATCAGCATCACATCACCCGTTGCACACTCCAGCGTTCATAACCCCTTTATCAGCCCTCTCCCATAACCTTTCATTCACATTGTTTCACCTTACTCTCAGAAACAGAAATTAACATTACACATTTTATTAAGTAATTACAGAAATTTCCCTACAGCCAGGACCAGGATGGGTAGAGAAATAGGGATACGGATGACAGCATGAAAGAGACTTAACGAACAGGGAAACTCATTGACACAAAAAATGGCATCACATAATAGAGGCTTGAAGTAGCAACACAACAAACTTAAATACCTCATTTATATTCTCACTTTTTCGAATTCCTTGTCAGTCTGATTCTTCGTCCTCCTTCATACCAGCACTGCGACATGGATTGATATTCTCTGCAAAACAAATTTACCCTCTAGCCTCGAACATGAACTCCATGATATCTATGCTTTCAGTCTGTTTAACATTTATTACAGTGAAATACAACATGATACTAGACATCACAATAATGTGCTGCCATCATGTGGAAGCATTGTGTATCACCATTTTTTAGGACAAATTCAAAAGTTCCTCATCTCTCAAGACCACTGTCCAAACTTTGATTTCTTCCTTAACTTTCTGCATCTTTCCTCCCACCTCCTTTCTTTTTCATTAGTCTCTTTTGACAAGATAGAATGAAGAAAAGAAAATCCTCGGACTGTATTATCAGTTTTACAAAATTAGAATGACTTAATGTGCTTATATTCTCACTTTGAAGCTTAAAATATTATTGGTATTAACTGATAAATAATCTTTTTTTTTTTTTTACTTGAGTCATACATTAAAATTCATACATTCATACATTAAAAATTATTTCCATTAAAAGTGTTACATAGATCTACACTAGATTTATTCTTTTTTTTTTAAATGAAATTAATGCTCAGTAACTTGATGAGTTCAATGAGTATCAATGAGTTGTTTTCACATTGCTGGGTCAGTGCCCTTTGTTTGTTCTTTATTTTAGGTGCAGTGCATTTGTATAGAACTCAAAGGACATCAAAAGCTTTTCAAATGGTATTTATTTTACTATTTTATTCGGTTTTTGACTTTTTTGATTTCTGTATTGCTGCTGCAATGCCCGAATTTCCTCAATGGGGATCAATAAAGTAATATCTTACATATAATGAGTTGAACGCAACAGGAAAATGAAGAAATGTTGTACAGTGAAAGGCAAGTTAAAGTGGCCAGTGAAGATTTAAAGTGACTGACATGTGTTCAAAAGCAGCAATTTATGTAAACAGCAGATTGACAGTTATAAAGTATATTATAATATAGTGCAATAGATACAATATTCTGTTATATACGTCTGTGCAATGTAGAGAATATAAATATAAAACAATACGTATAAATATGTATAGATATAATA
Source organism: Symphodus melops (assembly GCF_947650265.1). Taxonomy (NCBI): domain Eukaryota; kingdom Metazoa; phylum Chordata; class Actinopteri; order Labriformes; family Labridae; genus Symphodus; species Symphodus melops. Next base: position 13,643,089 of record NC_136708.1, on the reverse strand, counting down.
ACAATAATATGATAACAATGTAATATTAATATATACTACAGTGCAATGAATAGAGTATGAATACAAATGTAAAAATGCAAAATATATAGCCAGTCATACAAGACGAGAAAGTTGATGTTTTCAAGTTTCAGATATTTTGTGGGAGGCACAGCACACATTATGAGTGGGACCCCCCATGGACACAATGACGGAAGCTCAGAGGTTTCTGATTGGACGATCGCCCTGCGCTTGGCACAGAAGACGGACGCTGATTGGTCGATCAACGTCCTGGCGTTCTTCCTTGCAGCCCTGCGAGGCTTCACACAGACGGATAGTATATATATATATGTGCTGAGGGAGCCATGTTGATGCCTGGTTCTGTGTCAGTCGCTTCGTCGTGGATGGTTACAGGACTGCGTTTTAAGGTTTTGGGAGCCTCGGCGGTGATAGGAGGAGAGCAGTCTGGGATGGTCCGGTCAGCGGAGAGCTGCTCTTAGGTCACCGGACATCTCACGGTTGATTCAAAGCAAGTCAAGTTGATGCTAGTTAGCCTGGCAGCTAGGTAGCAACAGCTGTGCGGGATGCGGCGAGTGAACTAAAACAATCATACCTTGTTGCATTTTTCTGTGCTAACGTTAGTTGTACTGTTTCACCTGGGAGGGAAACACCTGAGCTGTTAGATTCATGTTAGTCCACTTGACTTGACTTGCCTCTGTAGACCTAGTTAGCTGTTTGCTAACGTTAGCATGCTGACAATCAGCTTGCGTCTTCTTCAGTCACGACTAACGTTGAGCTACCTAAGAGGAGTCTAACGTAGTGTTACTATATAAGACAGTAGGGGAGCTCCGAGTTGTGTGATAAACAATCCCCCCACCCAATACCTCGAGAGGAGCTATGGCGGCACATCCAGTCTGCACGGAAAGCTATCAATTCGCCTTCCCAGCTTGCCAAGAAGCAGCTAACAGGCTAGCAGCGTAACTTTCCCCTCAACACGGTGTTGCTCACAAGGTGTACAGCACACTTCTTTGCTAGCCGACCCCTCGTACCTGAAGCAAACTGGCGGCCCTCCGAGTAGAAGCCGAGGACAAGGAGCTGGGGCCGATGGCCTGGGTGCTGAAGATGGACGACGCCACGATAGAGTCGGGGCTGGTGCACGACTTCGACGCCAGCCTGTCAGGCATCGGGCAGGAGCTTGGGGCTGGAGCCTACAGCATGAGGTTAGACACACGGAGTCAACATAGCAAAGCCAGCCTCATCAACATGATACGAGAACAACACAGTGTCACGAGGAGGTTACTTTACATCCCCCTGCCTGTGACTGATCCTCCTTTTGTACCGAGTATGATCACTTCTCTTTGTTTAAGGATTTGCAGGGTGATGCGACCAGGGACCAATTTATTTTTTTTATTCCAAACTTTCGCAAAAAAAGGTACACGTTTTCCAAAAACATAACCAAAGCTACAGTACATTTCATAATATCAGGGAGTCTGCAAGAAAGGCCTCGTTTGGCACCTCACTCTTGCAGATTTATCAGAACAAATGTATGGCTTTGAGTGTTGTATATAACATTCATGGAGAGAGATCTGTGTTGTATTTCTATTGCAAAAGATGCATGTAGGGTTTATTGACTTGGAAGTATAACAGAAGCTGTCAATGAAATGTTCCGTGACATCCACGTTTGAAATGAAAGGATGCATTTTTCTTCACAATTAGTTACTGAAGTCTAAAACATCTTGTCTTCCTATTGAGTAATGATAATCAAAAAACTGTGACGTGGAAATATGAAAAAAAGACATTTTACTGTACATGCCGAGTTGCTGAGTGACAGGCATTCAAAATAATTAGTTGGTCATCCATTTTTTGACATTAAGCTATATTCCCTTGGTGTAAGTTTAATTAAATAACTGAAGGATTTCCACTAATGCTCGGGTGTCATGATTCAGGTAGACAAAAGTATTCACCTGTTGATAATGTGTCTGTAGAAGATGGATACATTTCCTGTCCTTCTCTTGAATGGCTTTAGTCTGGGGGGGACTGTGCCGGGTTCTGAATAGCATTGTTGTAAAGTGCCTGTTCAATTTAGTTACTCTTGGTATGTGTGCACTGTGTTATATGTGAGGTGGCAAAGGTGAGCACCTGAGCATTTGTCAGCCATTTGTTTTCTTGAGTGCATTTATCAGAGTGTGTGTGTGTGGTGGAGGAGTTTCAGCAAGTTTATGAAGTCACAAATGATGAGTTGCACTGAAGTTTTTAAGTGAAAGCAGGATGGAGTCGTGTGTGTGTGGGGGCGGGGGGGGGGGGTCTGTGGTGTTGGGGTGAGTTACAGGGCAGGTTCGGAGTTAGCAGCTGGTAGGAACAGAATGTCTCGGTGCAACGAGCTCCTCAGGTTTCAGGAAGCAGACGTAGGTTTCCTGGGCAGTGGGGCAAGTAAGGGCTGCAGAGCACCCAGGTTGGCACTGCCAAGAGCTGTGCACCCTATCTGAAGAGCAAATCACACCAGCAAGAAGGGGTTTGAATTAATGCAGCAGGCCGTTGTTTGAAGATTTAAGTTGTTTTGGGTGGAAGGTGCTGTTGGGCACTTTTCTTTCATCTAAGTCTGGATCAGGTTAAAAACAGCATTATGTGCTTTTTTCCACGTACTGAGGTGCCATGATCTGAATTTCTTTGTTTTGATAAAACTCCTTTTCTGCAATCAATTATACATAAACGCACACTAGGTGGACTATCCCACAGCATTTGTCAGGGTGAGCTGAGGACAGGTTGCCTGTCTAGAGTTGCTGCCAATTGTGAGAGATAGTGTGTGTGTCAGCGTCAGCAGCTCAGGCTGTCTCTGGACGTTTTTGTTCATTTATCCCTCTGCGGCCTCATGCATACATAATAAGAGAGCCATTTGATCGATTGAGAGCCTAAAATAAGCCAGTCCATTTGATATTTCCGGACTACGAAAAGGGCGAGTCTTGTCTCACAAAAAAAGGAAAATGCAACAGTTTAAATATCCCAGAGTGTTAACATGTTTAAGAGATGCATGAAAAACAAGAATGCCCACTTTAAAGAATTAAAAAAAAAAAAGTGTCTTGTTGCTTTCTGCAAGGACATCCTGATTGTTCCCATCTGGATGTATTCTTCATGTTTGTATAGATTCAATGAAAGCTTAAATTAATGGTAAATAATAAGCTAGTTTAACCACATTAAGAGGCAACAAGTCAAGTAAAATAAAGTTTAAAGTGCTTTTGGAACAACTTTCACACTGCCACAAATGCTCTTTAACAATAACGTGTTTTTGCGTGACCGTCAAGGTGATCTCTTTCTGTTCCTCCTTTCTTCTGTCTCCCTCAGCGATGTTCTGGCTCTGCCCATCTTCAAACAGGAGGACTCCAGCCTTCCTCCTGAAAACGAGACCAAAAATCCCCCATTCCAGTATGTGCTGTGCGCCGCCACCTCACCTGCTGTCAAGCTGCATGACGAGACGCTCACATACCTAAACCAAGGTGTGACATCTGTGTTTAAACAGTAACATATGATAAGCACTGCAGATTAACAGCTTTTTTTATAAGCTCATTGCATGTCTCACAGTGCAGAATCCTTCCATTAAAGTCCTGTTTACATTCTTATCTAGACTCTACTTGGTGCATTTTCGATATTAAGGAAAGATCTTCTTTTTTTTTTTCTTCTTGCTGACGATAAACAATTAAACTGTAGCAAGATGGATACAGCATCAGCTTGAACAATCGCCATAGTTTTGAACAAATTAAATTTTGCAAGTGCCAGCACTTCTATATGCATTGATAACAAGTTCTGCATCAGTGGTTTGCAAGGACTGGATTATAAAGAAGATTGAGACCAGAAACAAAAGGGTAAAATGAAACTGAATCTTTTCCCATTCTGAAACTTAGGGCTCATTCACACGAGACCCAGGTGCTCTGTATCATGCTTTAAGCATGATTGTCCCCGTTTCCCCGCTGGTCTGCACTCACTCTGCTCCAGGACTAACTGGGCCTGAGCACGGTTACTTCTCGTAGCCAAAATAACACACATGGCTTCACATGATCATGAAGTGGGCTTTGTTTACAAGACGGGTGGACAACATGGAGAACATGACTTCAACTTTACTTTCTTTGTGGCTTAGATTGAGTCATTTTAGTCAAATACAGCCAAAAAAAACGGCCTTATGCTTGTGCACACTACTAATAAAGTCGAGTGAAAAAAGGTTTAAAGCATAGGATAACAGAATCAAAATACTCCAAATAAAATATCAGCCAAGTTTGAATAAAACGCTGTCATTGATGTTTGATGGAGGTAGTTTAACTGGTCGATTAGACCGGAACGTTTTGACTCTATTCATATATCGACATCAAGATTGTGTGCACGGATGTTCCTCATGATTTAAAAAAAAAAAAAAAAAAAAATCTCGATTAAATAATCTCAAATATTTGTATTCTTTCTCTTTCTCCCTCTAGGCCAGTCTTATGAGGTGCGTATGTTGGATAACAGAAATCAAGGGGAGCTACCAGAGCTCACTAACAAGATGGTGAAGGTGAGAAGATCCTCTCAGTGTATCTGTAGCTTCTTTGTGATTTCTGATGTGAGGCTAGGTTAAAGTCTTTACTTGTTGTCCATTTAATAATGAAAAATTAAAATTTTCTTAGTGCTCCCAACTTCAAAAGTCTTTGCTCTATAGATTGTCTGAGGAGAACTCAGAGCTGTGATTGTTAAGTTTCTCTTTTGTGTGTGTGTAGAGCATAGTTCGGGTAGTGTTTCATGATCGCCGGCTTCAGTACACAGAGCACCAGCAGCTGGAGGGCTGGAAATGGAATCGTCCCGGTGACCGTCTCCTTGACATAGGTAATGATGCCTGGCAAGAAAAGTATACTTATACTGTACTGTGCCATGTGTGTTATTCTAAATCAAAATATCTGTGCGTGTGTGTGCGAGACAGATATCCCCATGTCAGTGGGCATCGTGGAGCCAAAGACTCACCCCTCCCAGCTGAACGCGGCAGAGTTTCTGTGGGACCTGAACAAAAGAACTTCTGTTTTTGTGCAGGTGACACACACTTCAGCCCCCCTCCCTCTCTCTCTCTCTCTCTCCCTCTCTCTCTCTCTCTCTCCCTCTCTCTCTCTGTGTGCGTGTGTCTAATTTTAACATCAAACACAGATTTTGATCACACCCTGTCTGCAGGTGCACTGCATCAGCACAGAGTTCACTCCCAGGAAGCATGGCGGAGAGAAGGGCGTCCCCTTCAGGATCCAGTTTGACACATTTGCCCCGGGAGAGGGAGGAGAGTACACAGAACATCTCCACTCCGCCTCCTGCCAAATTAAAGTCTTTAAGGTGCACACTGGTTTTTTTTGTGTTTTTTTTGTTATTATAGAGGGGGAGATTTACACCACATCTCATGCAAGCGCTTGAAGACTTTATTCTTCTTCCTTAATGGTCTCTTTTTTTTTTCTGCTTCCTGTTTAGCCAAAGGGGGCGGACCGTAAGCAAAAGACTGACAGGGAGAAGATGGAGAAACGCACACCGCAAGAGAAGGAAAAGTACCAACCTTCTTATGATACCACTATCCTGTCAGAGGTCAGTACGCAGCTGTTAATGACTGAACATCAAGCTGGCTTAAAGTCCCCATATTAAACACATTTTCATCTTTCATGTGTCAGTTTTTTAAACCTAAAGAGGAAGTCTATGTGTTGCGTGACAGTATACCTGCGCAGTTTAAGGTTGCGCTTACTGTCTATGTGCGGACCTCGTATTATGACACTTTATAAGCTGGTCATGGATCCAGCAAGTTTTACCTCAGCATTTGTTTGTGTGTTGGAATTTATTGGGAAGATTTATAATGAAAAGAGTTGCTCAGATTATGCGAGGTCAACATGCCTTAAACCTGAAGCAACCATTCCACCCTGAGCAAGCGATGTCATAGCAACATGGCTGCCAAAATAGTCTGAGTTTAATTTTTTAAAATAAAGACGCACATGCAAGTTAGAAAACGTGGGTGTGATTTCATAGAACGGGTGAGCGCAATACAAATAAAAAGCTTTTGCAAATAGTTAACTTACAGGTTGTGATAAAGATTTGTGAGTCACTAAAATGCTAATATTTGTATTGAACAGATAAGCAAAATACAAAGAGTGTGTGTGTGGTGAGGAAAGAAAGAAGAAGAAAAAAAAAAAGAAAAAAAAAGCTCACGTCACCTCCCTGGCTCTGTATATTTCTGTCAGCAGCGGTTTCTTCTCCTGTTCAGTGTGTAGCCGGCGGCTGCGAGTGAGTAACTATGGTTACGGCTCTGTCTGTCGATCACTGTTATCCTTACCCTTCTATATAGGGTGTATGGTCACACGCATTGAAGATTTTGGTTTGACTGTAATCTTGAGATATGAATAGATAGATACACACCGTGTTACGGAAGAATCATGTTCTGGATTGTAGTTTAAACGTGCTTGTTTTCCTGTCTGTAAACAAAACTGAAGGAAGTCCAGTTACGTCACACATACTGTTTATATAAAAACAAACCTGTGATTAAAAGTGTATGCAGTATGTCGCATGAAGGCTCACTGACTAAGTGTGTTTCTGAAGGTTGTGCTTGTTTGGCAGTCTAACCTTTGCTCTATGTCTACAAGCAGACAAGACTTGAACCCATCATAGAGGATGCAGGCGATCACGAGCTGAAAAAGTCCAGCAAGCGGACACTTCCCGCTGACTGTGGCGACTCCCTGGCCAAGAGAGGCAGTGTAAGGACCAGCTCCTTTTCCCCCACTGCTACACACACACACACACACACACCCTAAACCTCTTCTTTAGACATCTTGGCTGTAGCTTCAAAGAAAGCTCTTCAGACCCGTCATCTTCATGTATCAGACTTGTTTTGGGTGGAGATGCTGCAAAGATTAATTAACAATACATTCTAAGATTTTTCGTGCATCTCTATACGTTTCACTCCTTAGTGCTCCCCATGGCCAGATAATGCCTACGTCAGCCCCAACCAGGCAGCTACTCCCACCTTCAGCTCCGCCCCGCTCTCCACCTACACAACCTCCTCAGTACCTGACAGGTAAACTACATGTTTCTGTTTGTGTTTCCTTTCACTGAGGTTTATTGTGTCTCTCACCACTCTTGTTTTCGTTTGTGTTGTAGTGATTCTTCCTCACCCAATCACCAGGCAGACCCTGGTAGCCAAGGAAACTCTGAGGTAAGTTGGCTCTTGTCATATTAAAACTGTAAACCAGTCGAGTAACAGAATTATGGTTTGAACTATAAGAGTAGAGAAATTGAATGTCAGGTCAACGAGTAGAGCTCCTACAGCTGCTCTGCATTGTATACTGCAAAGCGGGATTGCTGTTATGACACTTTAGGGTTAAAGTTGAGTGATCAGTAATACAAGGTGGGACACTTCTTCTCGGGGGAAATCACCATGGTAACTTATACTGAACTATTTCAGAGCAGGTTTTGTTTGTGATGAGACCAAACTACTGACCAATTAGATCTCTTTATTGTGGAGCTGTGTGAGAAAACCAACAAAAACATTAACTAACATATAACTAGATTAGTATTAGAATTAGTAAACATCATATGTTCACTACATATGTTATCCTTCAACTGAAAAGGACCCAAAATGCTCAGGAGCCATGTAGTTGTATTGAGATGTAAAATTATACAGAATTATTGCTTTAATTGGCTCAATGTGGCTCTCTATGTTACTGTCACTGAGGCTGAAATATATCATCCAAAGCTGTCAGAGGTACGTTGTAAGGAAACTCGAGTTAAAATACTCTGGAACTCAGTCAGATATTACACAGCACTACAAATGACTGGGGTGGTGACGTCTAGTGCTAACACTTATAATGAAATAATGATAAACAACTTTTGGATTATATTCATTAAACTCGCCAAAATAAAACGTTTATCACAACAGCTTCCAATTAATATTTAGAAGCTTCTTTTCCAATCAGCGTTGAATGTGAAATGAATTTCTTTGTTTTTATTAGTCACACAGATTTGCTGTTTCACAATGACAGGTTTCATGTAAACTAAGGTTAATTTTACCATTCAGAACTCTAACCATTAGATTGTAAATAAGATAAACAATCGAAGGGTAAGGTTGACCAACAGATAGTTTTACAAATATTTCAGCTTCAATATCATTTAATAGGATTCTTTTTTGGATGAATGTGAAATTATTGTTTGTCACAGCTCTTACCTCACTATTTTTCACATAGTATGACCAAATAAAGTAAAATAATTATCAGACTCATTGGCGAGGAAAAGTTGTTTCATTACATAACACATGGTGTGTTTGTCTGTGTCCTGTGCAGCAGCTGAGCCCCACTGCCTCCATACAGGACACACAGAAGTGGCTGCTGAAAAACCGCTTCAATTCCTACACACGGCTCTTCTCTCACTTCTCAGGTACACACAAACACACACACAGTATGGGATGTAGTAACCGCTGGAGTAAAAGTGACCTTTTCTCTTATTTGATGCATAGGTTCTGATTTGTTGAAGCTAACCCGGGATGACCTGGTCCAGATTTGCGGACCAGCAGATGGGATCAGACTCTTCAATGCACTCAAATCCAGGTGGGATATGAAGTGTGCATTTTTACTTTTTAAGTTGCTTCTGTGTGTGTCAATGCTTTAATCTGAATCTGTGTGTGCAGGTCGGTACGTCCCAGGTTGACTGTGTATGTCTGTCAGGAGTCTCCTCCGGAGAGCCCTCTGCTGGAGACACAGGGCACCAATGAAAACGAAGAATCCAGCCTTTCCTCAAATTTACACGGTAAACTTGTCAACAGCATCCTAAACGTGATGTTAGGTCATTGAGTGATTCATTGTTTGCTTATTAATCTGACCTTAAAACCTTGTCTCTCTTGTATTCCCATTCAGTGTACCATGCTCTCTACTTAGAGGACCTCACTGCTGCAGAACTCATCCGCAAGATGGCGTGTGTGTGCTGCCTTCCACTTGGGAAGATCAACCAGGTGTACAGACAGGGTCCTACTGGTATACTTATCCTGCTCAGTGACCAGGTGAAAACACGCGCGCGCACACACACATGCATATAAACACGTATGTTGAAAAACTTCTCTCAATCATCACCTTGAAAATGTCCTACCAGCAGAGGGCAATTTGTTGTTTTTTGTGATCTATTATTTATTTTTGTACTTTACACACCAATGTGAAGACATTTTTTTTTTTTTACAAGGAAAAGAAAGAAAAGACAACAATATAAAAAAAAGGTATTAGAATAAAAAAAATTAAACCAATTTGTTGTTGTAACAAAAAGATGAACTGGAGGAGACTTTTGATTAAATGAACTTGTTAACACCGTTGTCCCCGGACGTGAGAGGACGCTGGAGTGCCGCTTCTCAATCTAATCCTAAATTTTGACTACTTTCAATTCTTTCAGTATTATTTTGACCTATCCCTCTGTCTCTTGAGTCACACCGTCTTCAGCTACAACTTTAGTTTAATCTTAAAAGTTAAAACTCACTTTTGAGCATTCACACAGCCTGCCTGTCAACACCGGCTTCACATCTCTGCTTCCATCTACCGGATCCTCCTGTAGTCAACACAACTGGCTGATCCACCACAACTGGTAGCCCCTTCCTGGACACCCTACGGCCCACTGTTCACAGTCTAGCCACTAGTCTGCTCCAGTAGCTGGCCCAGCTAGCCTCCACTCTTGGTCACTGAGGCTAATGTTAGCAGCTATCGCTAACAACTTACGGTCTTACTTATCAACTTACCGCCATGGACTCCAGTTTCACTGCCACCAAAGAAATCAGTCCAGCAACTCACTCAATCCTCACTGACTGCATCACAGAAGTAAAATCCTGGCTCTAAACCAACTTTATCAAACTCAACTGCAACAAATCAGAGGTCGTCATCATCAGCCTAAAATCCATCATCAAATCCATCAACAACTTCTCCCTCACCATCGATGGCTCTACTGTTCTCAGAGACCACATCACCTCTGTCTTTCAAAACCTCCACAGGCTCCCCATCCTCCAGCGTATCAATTTCAAACTGCTCATGCTCACCTACAAAGCCCTCCCATGACCTGGCTCCCCCCTACTCGTCTGAGCTCCTCCACTGGCACACTCCCACCCGCAAAAAAACATTTGAGACTCACCTCCTTCAAGAAATCTTCAAAAACACACCTTCAACATCGCCTATTATTACTAACTCCTACTTTAACTCCTTCCCCTTTACAATGATAGTTTTTTTTTTTTGTTTTTTTTTGTCAAAGCGTCTTTGGTTACTTGGAAAAGTACTATTTTAGATTCCTTGTGTAGAGAAAAATTGAAAGGCTGTTTTGACTGTTCAGTGTTCAACAGCAACTCATCTGCTGTATATCACGACTGACTTCATTTGCATGTCATTTACATTCTCATACAGACGTTTTGTAGCTGTATAACCGCTGTCCATTGCAGACACATTTTAACTTGTCTTGTGGGTTTTACAGATGGTTTACAACTTGTCTGACGAAACCTGTTTTTTGATCAGCAGTGTGAAAGGTGAGCTCACACTGCAGTTCTTTATTTGAATTATTTGTAAAATGGAACAACACCCAAAACAGGATTATATCTCAATTTTCAAGAATGAGTGCTTGTTTTGTGAGTTCAGTAGATCCCCCTGGACGTGGGTTTCATAAAGCTCTTTCTCCTTCCTTCACAGATGAACTGGGTGAAGGACTCCATCTAATCCTAAAGTAGTGTGGAGGACAGATGGCATCACTAATACGTCACCCTCTGTTTTGGAGCAGAAGCCTTCTCTCCGTCCCTCCCTCACCTGCCTCCCACTCTTTCCTCCTACTTCCTCCTGTTCTCTCTGAATGGCTCAATAGATGGAGAGGAGAGAGACTGCTAAAAAGCCATGTAAATGTTAGAATCTGACATGGGTGTGTCCACTGTTTCATATTGAAAACACTATTAACTGAGAAGATTAGTTAAAAGAAGAGAGACCGGAGGGGGATATGGAGTCAGAGGAAACTTAATAATGTTGTATGTATTTTTATTTTATTGTTTTATTTTGCCTTTTAAATGCTTGGGTTGAGGGAGGGTGAGGCTCCAGGAGAGAGGTTAGAGTTGCGTTCAAGCTTGAAGGAGGAATTAAAAATAAGAAAGCAGAGTTTCCTTATTGCTCGTTGCCCTTCCTACACAGCGCACACAACCAGCACTAGGCCAGTATTTGATAACCTGTACTGCTGAACAGCATGCAATCTCAACACACTAACCTGCTTCATGGAGAAACCCAACTTACTCTGCTTGACATTCTCAACGAGAGTTGTCTAAATAAACCATTCTTTTGATGGCTGACTTGGATGACCCCTGAAATATTCAGGACAAATTTATGGATGTTGTCATAAACATTTTATTTTTTCTTGGAATTTGTCAAATGGACTGACTTCATTCGCTTGATATAAAGTCCGGCCATATCCATTTCTCTCAACATGTGTTCTGTTTGACTTGCGCTTTAACTGTTTTTAGTTGATGCTTTATTTATGGATCAAATGTGTTTGATGCTCTCATTGAATTTACTTGTTTCTGGTGCCATATCGGCTTTTATTTTTTAACTCCTAACTTTTGCTCACATTCACAAACACAGTGGACATGCACGTCATCTTTGATTGCTCTGTTTTCTGTGCTGACTCAGCGACAATGCTATAGAGGAGTGAGGTGTATTCCTTTTGGGATGTTGCCCATATGTAAATGTCAAAACAGAGGAACAAATCTTCTGAAAACTAACTCATGGACAAGGATGCCTTTTCCCAAAAAAAAAAAAAAAAAAAAAAAAACTTCAATGTGGACCAAACAGTTTTCAGGTTGATAGGCATTTTCTGAGGGGAAAAAAACCTCCTTGACTTTGTACACCTTGGTCACTGGAGCATTTGTCAAATTGATTAAATGGTAAATGAAACTCTCAATTAGTAGAGTTGCTTTTGTTCTGCATTTACATAAACCCCTCAATTTCAGGATCTGCTCTGTTAGAAACGCATAGGAGGCTGGTAGAAATGTATCACAGCAGATGCTTTGTTTCTATCATCTGTAACTGATGACTAGAAAATTATGGCAGCTCCACCTCCATCTTCAAAATGTTTTTAATGTAACGAAAGAGCAAGGTATTTGTTTGCTGCGCCTTTACTTTTGAAAAGATACATGAAGTGTCACACAGGTCCTTAGTTTAGTTCGCCCTCTTATTTTAGATTTTGTTGCACAATGTCTGGCAATTTACATACATGTTGCGCGCCTCAAAGTGTCAGATGGTGTGTGCATGCGTGTGAGCATGTTTTTTGTTGTTTTTTTTTCTTTCAAAGAAAACTTAATTATGTCAGTTGTCATTAACTCTTTCCCGTTGGTATGATGTAAGTTTTTAGCTTGCTATTTAGTAAAGAGCATGTGGAGGTGGTTAAAGGAGGGAGGGAGATAAACTCTGTTTTTGGTGAGTTAACGCCTCCTTTTTTCCAAAAGTTAGAGACCAAGTCTATACTGAAAAATCACAAAACTGAAGCTTGATGTTTAGTCAGTAGTCCTACAGCCACAACCTCGTTATACTCACCTTTAAGAAGGAGAACAAATGAAAACATTATTTGGAGACTAAAAATTGCTGTTTATGTCTCACCATGCGCCAGAGCCAGGACTGTAGCTCTTGTGATGTTTACAAGGCAAAGTTAACTGTGTTCATAGACTCGAAGAATTTGTGAGTAATAGAATGGATGTGACGCCAAGTTTTGGTCCCCCGAAGACCTGACCCTGTCATTTGTAAGTCTATGTGATACAGTGTTAGCAGGAGAGGTGACCACAGTTCATGTACAGCCTAATGTTAATGATTATGCTTCTCATGTGCACTGTATCGTATGCTGGACATGTACACAACCACATGTGCTGGGAATAAATGATTTCATAACTTTCACTAGTGTCCTGCCTCATCATGTTTACGTATCTCTTAGTCAGAAAAAAGCATTGTGCTTCAATGTGCTGTGTGGGGAAATCCTCTATTTGAGCACGTGTAATTACAAGATATGAAAGGTGAGTTTTGTTGTAAGATGATAAATTGATTCTTTCAGTGGACTATTAGTTGATTATTATTACACAAACGTGTACGTTTACAGAAGGTGTACATGGGCCAGTGTGATAACTTTTTCCTTACGGCATGTGTTGCCAATTCATAGGAATTAATTATTTTTTTCAATAACGTAATTTTTATTTGTAAATCTACTGATTCTGCGCGGTGCGCATCGCCGTTTCCCGTGACGTAAGTTGACGTTACTCCGTCAGAATCCAGGAAGTGAGTCGCTGGGCTGTTGTTTGTGTTTGTTGGTCGCCAACCGTCTCTGTTTTTTCTGATTCAAAATACCGCTTTTTACGGGCCGAAATGGCGACGTTTATTTCAGTCCCGTTAAAAAAGTCATCCGAGGTGGATCTGGTGAAACCATTGTCGAAATTTGTTTCGGCCACATACCCGGCGGGTGAGGAACAAGGGGAATACATCCGCGCCGTGGACGAGCTGAACAAGCTTCGCAGGAACGCGCTCGGGAGGCCGCTGGACAAGCACGAGAGCTCCCTGGAGATCCTTCTCAGGTAGAGAGTGACGTTTATAACACACCTGGACTACATACTACATTACTTACACTGACAACCTTCTTACCTGTTGATGTTTGTTAGATATGTCACAGCCGCACCCAGGTGTGTTAGCTTATGGTTGCTAACATGGAAGCTAAAGTTGGTCAAGCTAAAATGCTAGGAGGTTTTTTTCTTTTCCTTTTGTAATAAATGACTCATTATGTTACACGTTTAACTTCTTTTTGAGTGACTGACAAACACTTGACTTACATCTTTCTTCAACTGAACTGTCTGATATTTCTTCATTGTGTATGACTGAACGTTTTCTTAAACATTGTTGTTACTCTTAATTACTTTTATGACTTAATTGTCATAAAACGTTTAAAAAAAAAAACCTCACTTAAAACAAAAATATAAATTTGTATCAAATATATGCAGTGGAAAAAACAACAATACAATATTTAACACTGACTACAAGTGGACATTTAATAACATTCAAAGTTACCTTGAAATAGTTGTATTACAAATCTGTGAGAAATAGGAACATCATGATTAAAAAAAACTGTGAATCCATGCAGAATCAGAGAGGAAGTCCAAGCACAGCCAGCTCCTCTGTCAAGTCAGGTTCCTCTCAAGTTCAGGCCCATGTTCTGTGAAGGCCTTCAGCCCTACTGTGGCCGCATGATCAGACGTCCAGGGTGGCTTGGAAAGGGAAACAGAGCTTAACATATTAGCAAAAAGAGATGAACATGATAAGAATAACACATGTTATCGTGTGAGAATTGAAAAAACACGAGCCACAGAGAAAACCTGAGATAAATATCCTCGTAAATGTAATGCTTTGAGTAGATGCTCTGACTGTGTAAAACACACGATAAGTGATGCAACTCAAGGTGTCACATGCTCACAGTTTTGCATTTCGGAACTGTGACAGAAAATAGGATTAATATTTGTGAAACAAAGTTCCTCTGTGTCCTATGCTCCAATTACCCTGCACGAATCTGTCTTGGTCCTACTTATTATGTTGACATTTAATCTTTAAACTACTGAAGCCCAATGGGCCTGACCAGGTGGTAAACACATTTTAAATATGAAACCTTACCTTTGTTGTTACTTCATAAAAAAAACATGCTCCATACCAATAGGTGCAGACTTTGCCCTTACTCTTTTCAGTCTTTGTTCTCTGTGACTTGAGTTATTTAATGGCCAGGGTTTTCCCGGGTTACCTGTGAAGCCAGATAACAGCCAGTCTGAGGGTCTTCCATTTTCTTCATCTTATTTGAGTTGCTTTTAAGCAATTGGGTCCAGGTCTGCAAAAGACATGCGTGGCTTTTGCGGGTGTCTAACCTGTGAAAATGAGAGAAAAGAAGGCATGGAATCCACAAAGGCTGCACAAACTGCACACAGACTGCAAAGCAGACAGCGTCCTGGGTGTCCCTGTCTCGAGTACGTAAATCAGGGAGTTTTTAAAAAAAATACAGTGCAGTGCAGATACTGAGTGCTTTACTTTGCAGATAAGCCTCTGAGACCCGGGTATTCACTCAGCGCTGTTGGTCCTTCTCTTCTTTATCTCTCTCTCCGCTTACTCAAATACATCCAAAACGACAGCACTCAACTGTAGCGCAGCCATGACACGGAAACTTTCTAGTGACCAGGAAAAGACTTCAGTCTTCTACTTCTATTTCAAAATAAAATGATTGTTAAATTACACTTTGACAGCACTTTCATTATTATTCAGGGCTTGAATTAGTCTGCGGCTGTCAGCGACTCGACACTTCATCCACAACTTTGTGGGTGCGCAAGCACCAGAAAATAATGAGTGTACACTTTTTTTTTTGACAATAGGCTGTTAAAATGCTGGAGTTTGCGGGGGCTGTCTTCAGTTCATGGAGCTATTCGAGGGCGCAATCCATTCTTATTGGATATGGCACTTAGCCTTTTGATTAAAATGAATATAAAACTGGTTATAACTTTGGGGAATGAAGGACAGAATGTCAGAACCATTATCCTGTCAGCTGAGCTGGCTTATTAACACACATGACCAACAAACTGGATCCCTAGTCTGTGTGAAACACATAAAACACAAAAAAACACATTTTTGAGGCGAAAAAAAGGGACGACCTTCACCTGAAAATAAAATGCTAATCACAGTAACATCAACATTACTTCCAGTGTTTTTAATTTTGATGATCTGACACGATTATGCTTTGTTGTGATGCCTTTATTGTATAATTGTACATACATTTTTAAATCTTCTGTTTGTGAGATTCAGGGCCTGTGGGATAGGAGACGCTCTTTTCTAAATAGCATCGAGTTGGGAGTTAGCACGTCTGTGCAGAATGGGCAGTAAGCACTGACGGCTAGCTTTGTCTCTCCCTGGCACCCTGCACATGTCGTCTGTTGGCCCTGGTATCCAGGGTGACGGGCTATATCCCTTACAAGTGCCCACAGACTCACAGCAATTGTGTCACCATGGCAACCATTGTTTTGTCGAGGGAGCGGGTGTTTTGCTTTAGTTATCCAGAGGGAGGCAAACCTCTCCTCAGATTCCCTCTTTGCGGATGTTTGTCCTCGTGTATCTGAATGGGAAACCTAAAGACGACTGTGTAGGTATTTATTTATTGTCAAACAGTCTTTGTTTATTTATCAGACCAGGTGGCACTGTTAAAGCAGGGTGGATGAACTGGTAAAAGGGGATTCCCTAACTGGCCTGTTCACATGTTGTCACTCTTAATAATAGATGGTTCACGTCACAGGCAGACTGACTAATACTGTTCACTGTGAGTGTGAGCTGTTTATTTTTTGGCACACTGTCAAATGATTCTTCAGACCACAAATCTGCAATCATGTCAATATCATTTCTACCTTTTTTTTTTTTTTTTTTTTTTTTTTAATTTCACCTCAGAATGGAAAAAGTGATTATATGATTTGTAAAAACAATCAGAACAGGTATTTTTTGAGGTACGGAAACATCAAATCAGATGGTTTTTAATCATGCTTTTTTTTGTCCATTCAGATACTACGACCAGCTGTGTAGTGTGGAGCCCAAGTTTCCCTTCTCTGAAAACCAGGTACCTGATAGGACAGCCCGCACCATTGTGATTTTAGACGTAGTTCCAAAACATGAATTTTAACGGAAAGTGTCTCTCTGTTCCTACAGCTCTGCTTAACCTTCACATGGAAAGATGCCTTTGACAAAGGGTCTCTGTTCGGTGGCTCAGTCAAGCTCGGTAAGTCCAAAGTTGGATCAATTGATTTTTGTCTGTGAAAGGACACATATGTTAACAGATTCATTTCACTGCAGAGAAAGGAAATTGTATTTCAGGAAACACAAAGCTTTGCCTGTTGGGTAAATATTTGTCACATTATCTCTTAATCCATCTCTCTCTCTTTTTGTGTGACTGTTTTACTCCGTCACTCTCTCACACAGTCAAGGAGAAGCACACACGTGCACAAAATAGATCCCTTTTATATTCCAGAAACAGGTTTGACAAGGTGTCTGGTTAAAAAAAAAATAAAAAAAATTGCCACTCACTGCGTGTATAAGAGACATGACGCAGCTGAGGGTTTGACCAGGAGCTGAAAACTGCTTACAGGACATTTAACAATTACAGTTCAGAAAGAATGATGACAGATCAAACAATCTATGGATACTTGAGTTGCTGAGTTCACAATCACAGTTGTTTATGCCTGAAGTGTTTGGCCTCTCTGGATGAGAGAGGATTAGAAAAGAATAGACCAACAGAAAGTGTCGGTTTGATATAAAGCCCCAAAAAACAGCCAGATGTCACACAGAAAGTTATCCAGATTTATATTCAAAGACCAATCAGTCCCCACTCTGATTCACCTTTTTTCTTCATGCATCACAGCTTTGGCAAGTTTGGGCTATGAGAAGACGTGTGTGTTGTTCAACGCTGCAGCGCTGGCCAGTCAGATCGCCTCAGAGCAGAACCTGGACAATGACGAAGGACTGAAGTCTGCAGCCAAATACTATCAGGTCGGGTTTTAATCAATTCTGAATTTTAAAATGTGATACTAAACTCATCAATAATATAGAAGTAACAATAATAGAAGTTGATGTCAACTGACATTGGGTCATTTTTAAGGGGATGTTTGGGCTTTTGTTTTGGAGACAGGACAGTGGACCGTCAGGTCTCGAGGAGAGAGATAAAGAGAGCGGGGAATGACTTGCATTAAAGACACCACAGTTCAAGTTTGTGCCTGGATTCAAGCCTCATCCGTTTTCTTTTTTTTTTGACTGTGTTCCTCTTCAGCTGGCGAGCGGGGCATTCGGCCACATCAAGGACACGGTGCTGTCGGCGCTGAACAGGGAGCCCACCATGGACATCTCCCCAGAGACTGTGGGCACCCTGAGCCTCATCATGCTGGCCCAGGCTCAGGAGGTGTTCTTTCTCAAAGCCACCTCAGGTATCAAAAGATGGACCTCTGAACAGACGTACAGACATTATCTACGCCTGGAAATATTAGAGAGCATCATTACCTTTTATCATTCTTAAAAGAAGAGAAACAAGATCTAATAAAAGAAGTATACAGATAAAATGAGCTGCTTATGGACAAATAAGCAAGTCACTGATGAGAAAAGACACAGAGCAGTTTCATAAAATAACCTTTTTAAAAGAGTAAGTGATGGCCCCTTCATGGGCTGTAAAGGTACTCCAGGTGGATCGTGACAATAACAGTTTTTATTTCCCTTTTTATTTTTGGCATTCTGCTGGTATACAAATTGTTGTTTGAGTGGGTGTGTGATTTGTTTCCACTGCATTACTCCAGACCCACTCTTTTCTCAACATTGCAAGAGTTCTGAGATTGAACATTTTGACAGGTCTGGCAATCCTTCAGAGTTGAAATTAGGCTCCTGCATCCTTAAGTTAGTGCAGCTTAATGATAAGGATCTTTTTATGAGACGCTCCTGCATTTTTTTAATTTTTTTTTTTCACCTTGAGATTAATTTGCTACAAATGTGCAGTTGGCAGGTTTGAGCCCATGTGCACACAGCCTCCGCCCCAGTTCTGTCTAGAGTTACTTATACTACAGTTTGCAAGCTCAACAGTTTTGAAGGTTATATCATTAAAACATGGCTTCAATGTTGTAAAAAAAAAAAGGACCTACATTTTTTTGCTGACGGGTTGAGTTTTTTTTGGGTTTTTTTAATCTAAGTTTTTTGTTCTTTTAAGGTTCATGTATATAATGTGGAGTAATTTGTTGTTTTCAAGGACAGAACTATTTGTCGTCTTTGATTTAAAGTGTCCACTCAGAAGTGTTTAATTCTCCTCTACAGATAAGATGAAAGATGCAGTGATCGCAAAGCTGGCCAATCAGGCAGCAGATTTCTATGGCGATGCCTTCAAACAGTGTCAATACAAAGACAACCTTCCTAAGGTATGTGAGGGACACACAAACAAACACACACACACACACACACCACGTGTGCATGGTGCCGCGAGTGTATTGTCTGTCTGATTGTGCGTATTGATCTGTATTGATGTGTGTATCTCTGGAGAAATCAGACTGTCAGGGTGGTATTCAGGTGTTGGGACTTTTCAAATTGCTACCTGTCTCTGTTCTCATTGGTCCATCTCCATCCTGTTTCACTCTGATTGGTGAATAACTTCTACGCTGCAGTTGGACTTGGTTTTTTTTTCTAATTTCCTCACCACCTAATCATTAATGTCCAAAGTACTTACTGTGTGACACTGTGCCTGAAACACACACACACACACACACACACACACACACAAAACTTGCTTCGGATATATATATATTTAATTCCATCAAGTTAAAAAAATAGAGTTCGTAACTTGTGCAGGCTTTTGCTAAGTGAAAAATCTGCTTAGTTATAAGCGTCCAACAGCTGGCAGTGAAAGTGTAAGATGTGAAGATGTACATACAAACTGTAAGGGTTTGATAATCGGACAAAAAGACATCGTACCTCACGCCAGATGAATGATGTGAAGGTCGTGTAGTCATAGTTTATCATTCACTTTAAACCCCCAGGATAAATATTAAATCTAATCTCATCGATTGGATGAGTGGTCTGATGATTTGACAGGAAAGTTATTGTTTTGGATACATTGATTCTCTTAAGGCATTCCTTAAACCAAATACAAAACATTTCCTTGTTGAAGCTTCTGCCATTTTCTTTTCTTTTTTTTTTTTTTCAGTCAGATGTTTTGAGTTTGTCTTTGTCTCTTGACCAAAAGTCAAGAGACAAAGAAATAGTTGAGCATTTATTTAATTGTATTTTTTTAATGAACAGACTACATAATAAATACATTGAGAATGAACAGTAGCAGGCCTTGTTTATAAATAAACCCTGAGCGTATTTTTTTAAACTTTAATTCATTCATCTATTTATCTTTCAGACAGACAAAAAAAAAAGGAAAAAAACTGCTAAATACTTCAATCGATTTAAAAGTTTTATCCACTTTTGTTAAAAAAATAAAATAAAATCCTCTCCCCCTCCAAACTGATCCGTTCTGTTGCTGCTTGGGAACACATTTGGATAGTTTCTCACTTTGACTTGGACAGTCGTACGGATGTTTCCTGGCAAAACACTGAACTCTTTGGTACGTCTTTTCTGCAACCCCTTTAAGGAAATCACGAGGAGAAAAGTAAAAAGAATTGAAATAGGTTTTATGGATCGACGTGAATGTATGAAATGATAAACACACCACACAAACAGACACTCACGGTTTATGGCTATGGGACGTTAGATGAAGGTTTTGCAGCTTTTGCAGGAAAGGTGAAACACTCATAGCCTGTTCTGTTTTCTCTCCTGTTGTCTTCCTCTCTTTCTGCATCCCTCGTGATGGTGGTGGTCTTGGTGGTGGCATTGGCATTGGTTGTATGTACGCTTGTGTTTTTGCACCCCCTCTGACTGTTTGTGCTTGGCTGTGATTGGCTCATTTGTGATTTGTGACCTCGCTGCCGTGCGTCTGCCATTTTTGTGGTTTGCCTTGTCATTGTGGTGCGTGTGTGTGTGTGCGTGTACATATGTGTTTGCGTGTGCCTGCGTGTTGCTCTGTGGTTGCCTCTCCCTGGTCAGTATTTTTATTTTCAGGAAGTGCTGCCGGTTCTGGCGGCCAAGCACTGCATCATGCAAGCCAACGCCGAGCTGCACCAGAGTGTCCTGGCAAAGCAGAAGAAGCGTTTTGGAGAGGAGATTGCTCGTCTGCAGGTAAACATCTTTCACTGGACTTTGAAGGGCGTCCTGCTCTGTTGGACATAGTTTGAATTGTAGACCATTTTCAAAAAAGATAAATTCCTAGCTGGTCTGAAAAAAAAAAAAATCATAAAAGTATCCCCATTTTAACATCAAAATCTTAACAAAGTTTATGTAAGCCAAAGATTTTCTTCATCCTCTCTCCTTTGGCCTGTTTTTCCCTGCAGCACGCAGCAGAGCTGGTCAAGACGGT
Source organism: Symphodus melops (assembly GCF_947650265.1). Classification (NCBI taxonomy): domain Eukaryota; kingdom Metazoa; phylum Chordata; class Actinopteri; order Labriformes; family Labridae; genus Symphodus; species Symphodus melops. The sequence goes on along the minus strand of NC_136708.1, from coordinate 13,622,116 downwards.
GGCAACCCGCTACGACGAATACGTGAGCGTGAAGGACCTGAGTGACAAGATCAACCGAGCCCTCACCGCTGCCAAAAAAGACAATGACTTCATATACCACGACCGCGTGCCTGAGATCAAGGATCTGGAGCACATCGGCAAAGCAGCGTTGGTCAAAGCTACGGCCATCACGCCTCCACTCAGTCAGAAATTCACAGGTAAGGAAGACTGTAACTGTGAAGGTTTGATGCATTTCACATTGCATAGACACCTGAATATAAACACAGAAAATAAATCTGGATGGAAAAGCAGAGTCATAAAGTCATTGTCTTGTTTTATCCTGTAAGAACACTTTGAAGGGATTACTTGTGCATTTAAGAAAATACATTTTCTTGTTTTTTTGGAAACCTCACATGCATAGGTGAAAACGAAAGAATTAGTTGGCAAAAACCACAACATTGTGGTTAAATGCAACAGTTTTGAAATGTTTCTAAAGTGCGTGAGCAGCATTTATCTGTTAACTTATCTGCTTAGTTTGCAGTGTTTAGGTTTTCATCTCGAATAGCGACACAACAAACTCTAAAGCCCCGTTTCCACCAAGCGGTCCGGTACAGTTTGGTTCAGTAAAGCCTGGTCCTGTTTGCGTTTCCACAGCTAAGCGTGCCATATTTGGTAGGCGTCGTGTTAGCCGGGTGCTGACAGCTGCGTCAGCTATGTAATAGTGTGACATGAGAGCAGCGTGAAACGGTGTACACCACTAATAAATTCAACAAAGAAGAAAAACGAAACACAGTAAACAAAGACCAACATCCAGCAAATCATCGACTTTGTCACTGCAGTGTTTCTTTTGTATCCATTTAGCAGCGGAGGTACAACACTTCTGAAATATGACCGCTGCTGCTGTTTTATTTTTTTTATAGAGGAGAAAGTAAATGAAAGAGGAAAAGAAAGGACAGAGCTCCAGCTTATCCCTTTAGAAATTAATATTATATTATTTGCACTAAGGGATTAAATGTGACCCCTGCTGCAGACGTTTTATTATTTAAGAGAGAGGAGATATAACTTCATAGTATTTTGATATAAGGACAGTTAAAACACCTGTGTATGTTTACCATACTGCAGGGTCATTGAATAACTTTAAGAAAAGTGCCAAAATGTTGAATATTTCTGACTTCTGTCTCTGATCTGGCTGAGAACCTAAAGAAAGAAAGGTGTTACTGCAACAGTTTATTTGAAGAGAGAAATATGTCGTTTTTCTAATAACAAAAATGCATTTGCCATCTTTTTTTTTTTAGATTCTCTTAAATCCCATCCCTTTGGACAGCTGCAGCGAAAACATCTCAATAACTGTGCATTCTTGAGCATAAATTGCCAACCTTATTTGTTAAAATACACCCCCATGATGCCTCACCTCAGTTGCAGTGTCAGTCTGGATGTTTTTTTTCTCATGTTTTTATTCTCTCTTCAGACTTGTTTGAGAAGATGGTCCCCATGGCTGTGCAGCAGTCCATGAGCATTTACAACCAGAGGAAGGCTGAGACTGTAAACAGACTGGTGGGAACCATGAGGGAGGCGACTAATCTCTGCAATGGGTAAGCTGTTTGGTCCCTATGTGAACCCACGTTACATACTCAACTTGTTCTCTTCAGCCTACAGCTGAGTGTGCTTGTGAATCAATGTGCGGCTGCTTTATAAAAATCATATAACAACAGTGTGCCAGGTACCATTTAAAAAGTCCATAAAGGTACTTGTGGTTCTAGTGTAGTGCCTTTTAATAGTAGTCAAGTACTTGTCGCACACTTCTTCAGGATGTTAATAGGTGCTTAGCCGGTGGAGTGTATCTCCTTTTAGTGAAGGGTTCAAACTACTTTCAACTGAAATGGTCGTATCCTCTTTTGGCTGAATGTTATATTACAATCATGAATGATGAAATAAGTTGTAGAACATAACATCTGCTCTGTAATTCTGATGTGTGTATCTGTGCATCAGGGTGTTGGCATCCCTGAACCTGCCAGCAGCTCTGGAGGATCTTTCAGGTGACTCTATCCCACAATCCATTGCTGAGAAGGCGCGATCCATCGTGCAGCAGGGAGGCCTGCAGAGCATTGAGCAGCTAATCAAAGACCTGCCTGAGCTTCTGACCCGCAACAGAGAGATCCTGGACGAGGTCAGACACCGCCATATACACTATATGAAATATTATGCGCTCTGTAGATCCATCAACAAAATTGAACCTCCCGTCTTCTTACCCTAACACTGAATCTATTTGAAAAGTAAGGGCTGTATCTTCAAGCAGCCTGTTTGTCATATGGCTTTAGCTTCTTCACAAAGAAGCATCTTCATGTGGATCTGATGCTGTGCAGAAGCTGACTTAGATGTCCTGAATGTTGGTCCGTACCACTGCTACCAGAAAAACACAGAACCATCCCTCATGGCAGGAATCCCAAATCAGGATCTTGACTGAAGAACTAATCCACTGATCTTTAAGCCAAGGACTGTCCGTCCACCAGCTTCAGCCAATAGGCTATTTTAACACATCTCGCTCACAAGCAAATAAGCAGACGGCAATCCAAACATAAAACACAAAACTGCTTCCAAATTTGTTGGCAGAGTTGAAAAGTACAGACTTAAAAGTAGTCTGTGGTTTTGTATAAAGCCAAAGAGACTTAACTGAACATAAACGTGTTTAAAAGTTGAAGTACACTTCTGCTGGCCAGAAACACAAACACAGAAACACACAAAAGGTTTAGGTATCCTTTCTGTCCATTTCATTATTTTCATTACAGTTTGATTAACTCTTTCTTACTTGATGTATGTTGTGCTACAAATAAGTATATCAGTATATTTAAAGGAAATTAAGCAGAAAAAACATCATGATCGTCAATATGAGAATTTTATCTTCCATCACCATAAACGGAAACAAAAGTAAAAACTTTTTGAGGACATTTCCTTGAGCTCTCTAACTTTGATTACCAATTTTATTGATTTATTTTTATTTTACTTACATACTTATAACTGCAATTAGCCCTTAAATCTAACTGTTACTCACATTAGATTAGACTTTCTCAAAGCCTTAATGACAAATATTTGTCATGTTTGCTTCTTGTGTGGTGTTCAGTCTCTGAAGATGCTGGACGATGAGGAGACAACAGACAACGAACTGAGAACCAAGTTCAACCAGCGCTGGAACAGAACCCCCTCTGGAGACCTTTACAAGCCCCTTCGTGCAGGTACGCACACACACACACACACACACACAGACACACACACACACACACACACACACACACACACACACACACTTTTTTGTTTTGTCTTTTTTTCTGTCATCCACTGTTGACAATGCTCCATCTCTGTCCCACCCTCTATCCTCACCTCCTTTTTTCTCCTCCAGAGGGAGCTAACTTCCGTAACGTCTTGGACAAGGCCGTACAGGCCGACCAGGTGGTGAAGGATCGCTACAACACCCACTGTGACATGATCACCCTGCTGTGTAAACCAGAGAATGAGCTCAGCGCTGCCATCCCCTCTGCAAACCCAACTAAGACCCTTCAGGGCAGCGAGGTCTGTTGCTCTCCTCGTACTTTAACGCGTGTATCTTTATGTTGACATAATGTAGAACTTAATTTAATTAATATGAGGTTTGCTTTTCCAAAGTTATTTAGATCATCTGAATTTCTGAAGTGTGCAATATAACCACAGGCAGAAATCCCCAGTGGATGTTGTGCGCTTTATGGCCCTGTCTCTCCTCCCCACAGTGGCTCCATTTTTCATGTTGTTTGCTGACTGTGCATCATGTGTCACTGGGGAACTTAGATAACAAAACGAGTACAACTGGGAGAGGAGGAATAAGAAGAAGTGTATCTCTCTTCACCGCCACAGTTTGTTCATGCCAAAGTGGAGAAACTACAGTATATTACTGTAAAGAGCCAAAGTGTCGGGATTAATCTCAGAAAAAATCGAATGTGTTAAAGTTGTATTTGAATTTAAAATTAAACAACAACTCTAATGACTGCAACTTTACTTGCATACAGGTCGTGAACGTCCTGCGGGCTCAGCTCTCCCAGCTGGACGAGATAAAGAAGGAGAGGGAGACCATGGAGGAGGAGATCAAGGCCGTGACTTTTGACATGTCCACCACCTTCCTGACGGCGCTCGCTCAGGACGGAGCCATCAATGAAGAGCAGCTGTCTCTCCCCCAGCTCGACCAGCTGTATGGCACCTACAACCAGAGAGTGCAGGCCAGCCTCCGCTCACAGGAGGAGCTGCTGGGTCAAGTTCAGGTATACAAAAACACACTGGGAGGAAGGGCTGCAACTTTCAGTCATTAGTTAACAATTATTCCAGCTACATCGATCAGTGGAGACATCTGCCAAAAATAAACTTTTGCATTATAAATTACCAAAACATTACATACACTAATTTGACGGAAATCTTCAAATAAACAAAATGATTGATTCCCGTACATATCAACTTTTTAATTGCCAAATTTGCTTTTAGAATTATGTGTCAACACAAAACTCTTCTGTAGGTCCCATGCTGTGTTCTGTGTTCAATAAAAACGTTTCTAGCCAAAAAGAAATTCTGAAACTATTTAAAATTAAATCACTAAGATTGATGAACACTTTTTAACCAAAGCATAAATAAAAAAGCATATTCATGATAACCATGGCAATTTACAGAAAACATTATTACTGTGATAATAGGAATTGTTTAAGCAGACATTAAGATATATGTTGTGTTGTATATTTTGGTCAAACAAAACAGAAGTTTCCTTTCTGGCATCAATGAATCAATAAAAACACATGTGAGAACATCACACAGTACTTACTGATCCTGCTTACTGATACTGACTGTGATCCATCCCTCTAACCTGTGACCACGTGGGATTCCAGACGTCCCACCAGGAGTTCAGCAGCCTGAAGCAGTCCAACTCAGAGGCCAACCAGAGAGAGGAGGTCCTGAAGAAGCTGGCCTCAGCCCATGACAGCTACGTCGAGATCAGCAGCAACCTGCGCGAAGGCACCAAGGTACTCACTCAGCACAACACACCTGCACACACCTGCCTCAGCAAGTCGGAACGGTACTGCTTTAATGCACATTCTGTAGGAAACTTCCTACTTCTATTTTTGTTGTGTTTTTTCCTTCAAGGAGGTTTGTGAGGCAGGTCATTTATTTTTGTCCCCTTTTTTCTTCCTCTCTCTTCAGTTTTACAACGACCTCACAGAAATCCTGCTGAAGTTCCAGAACAAATGCAGCGACATCGTTTTTGCCCGCAAGACAGAGCGGGATGAACTACTTAAGTATGTGTTTTTCATGATTTTGTCTTTTTGTATTGCTTAGTTAGAGAGTCATATGAGATCAAAATAAGCAGGATTTGTCTTTAGTACATTTTACCTGAGCAAACCTTTATTGGAACAACTCTAATCAACACTTCTCAAAATGAGTTTGGTATGTAACTATTATTAGTATTCCCCCTGTATCTTTAATTTTGATAACTGAATAATTCTATGTTGTCGTGGGTCAAAGTACCTGAATTGCTAATGAACATCTTACCTAGAACAATTTGTAAAACAACAAATATGAAACTGTAAAGTACAAATATTAAACCTTTTTTAATTTTTTTGTTTGTTTTTGTTACAGGGAGCTGCAGCAGAGCATTGCAAGAGAGCCCAGCGCTCCATCCTTTAACGTTCCGGCCTATCAGAGCACCCCAGCTGCCCCCGCTGCCGGCCCGACCCCTGCACCAAGGACCGTCTTTGTAAGCAGCCACACTCACATTCCACTAAAGATAGAACACCACAGAAGAAGAGGTGAGGCTGATTAGGGATGTTTTAATCTCTCCACCCTCCGTCTCACTTCACACCAGCAGCCTCAAGCCCCGATGCAAACCCAGGCCAAGCCCAACCCACCAGCCAGACCTCCTCCACCCAGCGTCACTCCTCAAGCGGCCTCGAGCAACACTCCCAACAACGCACCGCCCACCGTTCCTCTTTCAGGCAACCCACCACCTGTCGCCCCACCAACCCAGGCACAGGGACCACCTTACCCCACCTACCAGGGATACCCAGGGTGAGTCTATATTTTCCTAGCACTAATGTTGATCACATAATCCATGTCTAGAAGAGAAGACATAAGACAGCACGTTGACTGCATTTTCTCAACAATTATTCCTGGACCTCTAAGGCATTTATACGTTTGTGTTTTCTCTCTGTGAAGCATTTCAGCAGCAGTGTGTAGTATTGGTTAAGAGTGTATTACCTAGTGAGTGATGTATCCTTCCTTTCCTATCTTATCTTGTGTGCATGAAAAGATTATAAACCCTTTATGTAATGTTTTTCCTAAAGTGCGTGATGCACAGTAATGATCTCTCTCTCTCTCTACCTTTTGTGCTTACATTGTGGTTGTTTTGTCTCTTGTGCTGTTCATGCAGGTACTACCAGATGCCGATGGGCTACAATCCCTACGCTGCCTATGGCCAGTACAACATGCCCAATATGCCCAATATGCCCAACATGCCCTACATGCCCTACCAGGCCACTCCAGGGCAGGGAGGATACCCAGGAGCCCCTCCTGCAGGAAGCTACCCTGGCTACCCCCAGCAGCCCCCACAGCAGCAGCCCTACTACCCTCAGCAATAACTATTCTCTCCATCCCCTCATACCTATTCTCACCAGTTAACACCAAATAAAAAATACCCCCCAGCAATAACACTTGATTTCCTCTCGCCCCTCTCTCTCTTATTTTTTGTTTTAGTCTCAATCGCAGCACTTTTAGAAACCCTGAGTGCAGGGCATTGTCAGAGCTGCTTTGCACTTCTCTCTGATACATTATTATCCCTTTTCCACCTCTTATTTCTCCTTTCTTTTCCTCTTTTTCTACCCTGGGTCCTGATGTCTTCACTCTCGCGGCACTTTCTCCTCACTATCTCAACTTTCATCGATGCACTAAATCCCTGTTAATTTTTGTGTAGTTATTTTCTGAGTTGTTTTTTTTTTTGTTTGTTTTTTTTTGATGGTTTAATTTTCAAAACCTAGCTGGTTTCCACTGATAACTGACTCTTTGTCTGGGCTGCACTGCTGTACAACACGTATGGAAGGCGCACAGAGTCCTAGGATGTTTACTGGTTCAGGTGTATGTGTCGGGTTGGCGGATAGGTGGTCGTTTCTAGTCCAGTGCACAGCCACATCCTCACTACCCACACCCACTCTGCTTCTATATCAACTATATTCCTATTTTTGTAATGAATACTGCTGCCTCGCTGATGTATAAACCTCTAAAACGAATGGCCTGTAGGTTTTCTAATGCAGGTGAAGACTGTTGAGAGTTCATCTCTCTTTCTATCGCTCTTTTTCTCTCTCATCCAGGGAACGTTGGTATATTTCTGTGTTACAATCAGAGGCTGTAAAAGTGGGAGAAATGGTTCTATTATATAAATATATGTATAAATAAGACTGTATCTGGTTGACTGAGACACTCTGTGTGCTGCACTCTCATGCTCTTTCTTTATTTTTATTCCTCAGCTCTAATGTGATTAAAATAACTACTGCCAAGCAGAATCTGTCTGTCTTTAAATGTTGGCAATCTCGATTTTGTCTCTGTATTTTTCACTTTTTATCAAACTGTGGAGATTTTCACGGCATCCAGAAGAGGGCAGTCCTGTAGCTCTCGGAGGGAGCGACCGCTGAGCATCAGATCACTTGCCATTGTTGCTCTTTTTTAACCAATCAGGGACTGAGTTGTCCCATCCGACTAAACGGGCGCCTTTTGACCTACCGAAGCGTCGAGGGCACGTCCCATTTAGATGACATGCAAATTACGTTCCAGTGGGGTCGTGATCTCGTCCAATCATATTTCCCCACAGGTGATTTTAGCCGCAGACAGATTTCAGGCGCAGATATTTATTCAGTGTCAGGAGACGCTAATGATTTCACATTTCTCCTCCCTCGGTGTGTGTTCGTTTGTGTGTGGTGGAGAGGCAGATGGCAGCGCAGTGTGATGTCTGGAAGGATGCATGGAGATGTTGGCAGAGAGCTGCTGGTCCCCTGCCTGCAACCATCACTCCACCTCTCCATTTTGCCGCCTTCTCTCTCCGTCTAATCTCTCTTCTAGAGATCCTATCAGCTTTGAAAAACCCACCATATTACACTTCACTTTCCCCCAGAAACTCTCTTCCTTTGTTTTCCTTTCTATCACAATCTTTTCATCAAATCTTCCTTTGCTCCTAAGCTTTTTTTTTTTTTTTTTTTGTAAAGCCACCTGTCTTCTTATATCCTCTCCCCTGGCTCGTCTGTTTTTACTTACCATTCATCTGTCCTTGCCATCCAAGTCGCAAAATAGTTGGCAGCAACTTGTATTCGCTCGGTCAGTATCTCTTGGTTCATAAGCATGTCATTACGTCACATATGTCTCCTGTGAGCGTGTGTGTAAGTGAAACTCACAAGAAAGGATGCAGTCATTTAATCAGATCTAACAGCTCACATCTCCTTCTGGAAGTGACACAAGTACACTGCCATGTTTCCCTCACTCACTCCCTTTCCATCTATCTGTACAGCATGTCGTAGCTGCCAAAGCCAATTGTAGCTCTGGGTGTGTTTATCAAAGGTGTCTGTGCGTCTAAGGCGCTTAATTTTAACAAGACGTTCTCCTCCGGAGGAGTGTCATATTTTAATTGGTCTGAAACTGAATAAAGGCAGGGAACAGAGAGCACTGCAGTGACAGGTATTAATTACCTTCTGCCTAATGGCTCCCAAACTCAACGCTCAGCCATATTGCTGCTTGCACTATTTTTACTCCTCCACTCTTTTCTCTCATCACTTTTCTCTCCTCCTCACCATGTGTTTACCCACGTTAGGGCTGAAACAAGGGATTCTTTTGGCTGTGATCGTAATGCAGTTTTAGAAATATTTTGGTAAGGAGTAACATATTGTCTTTTAAAAAGATTTCCAACCCGGGAAAAGATTGTCAATTTGGGCTATACCTCTGATTTTGCCTGGTGGTACTCTGCCAACTAATATTATACAATAAAATTAATTGCTACAGATCAAATCTTAACAGCAGTAAGGGAAAAAGAAGTGTAAATTAATCTTGGCAAGTGTTGGAAAAACATTTGGAATGATAATCCTTAAGTCAACTAATGCATTGCATTAGAACAGAAATTGATAAGACATATTTGTTAATGATGAATCAGCTAAAAGCAGCTAATGAAATGGAAAAAACAGTTTAAATTCCTGGTGTTATTGTTAAAATAGGTGAGACCAAATACCAAATCATTATTTCTTGGGATCGATAATGCTGTATTCATTAGAAATTCCTTTGGTGTGGGTTTTTTTTTTTTCCAAACACAAATATTGTTAGGCATGAATTATTATTTAGGCTTTAATATGTTTCTGTTATGTATAAATGCCTGACTGTTCAATGTTAATAGCTTGTTGTTAACTAATTGGTAACTTTAAGCTAAGACTGAATAGAATTACTCTCACTGCTATAGATGTGGGTTTTTTTAGACACAATATTTAACCAGTTGATACTGAGTGCTTGTTAGAGCCTGAAATGTAACAACGACCCGAAATGTTATAAAAGAATGAATGAAGAAATTTTTCTCCTAATCTAACAACTTGTTATATGTTACAATAATGTAACTACATTTTACTTTTTGGCTCAGAGTTAGTTGACTTCACCTGACAGAAGTGATCAACGTTCAGTAGAGGTTTTATTTTGATAGCATTGATAGAAAGGGTTACATCTTTGATGCAGTAAAGTTTGCAGATACTCTTTCTTTCATTCTGCTTTTCCTCTTCCTTTCATGAAATTCACTGTCGTGTAGAAATGTGAGAATCTTTCAAAAAAGTAGGGATGACATAGTGCTGAATCTCATTTGTGGTGTTGATTTGATCAGATTTAACAGCTTACACGTTGCCAGTATCAGTGCATGTGTGTTGGCTGATAAATTTGCCTCAATGATACAGCCGAGCCGTGCAATGTGCATGTTTTTTTCTTTTCTTCTTTTTTCCCATAGAAGCAAGATGCCTGAAATAGCTCTGATTGACAGGTATAGAGACTCAGTTACTATAACAACTACCTCCTGGCTCTCATGAGCACTTATCTCTCTCCCTCTCTCTCTCTTTCTCTCTCTTTCTCTCTCTCACTCTCCACCCCCCATCACCTCTCTTCTTTTTATTTTATTTTGCCAGCTCTCTTTTTTTTTTACCCCTCTCACCCCCTCACTATGTGCATGTGTGGGTGCTGAGGGAAGAGATTATGAAAAAAAGAACTCGATTGCAATATTCCTTCACGCGGAGATTTGTGTTGCGAAAGAGAGCGGCCTGGCACTAGCTATTGGATCTAACCTGTGTGGGTGAGGGTAGGCGAGAGTGGGCAGATGAAACATGCTTATACAACATGGGCAAATAAGCCTTTTATATTCTTTTTGTGTTTCCCTTTCGGTGCTTGTTCCTCTGTCAGCTTGTGCTGCTTTGCTTGTATAATCAAGTCAGCCCAATGTAGTGTTCCTACTACTGTGTGTGTGTTGGGGTGGGGGGGGGGGGTGGGGGGGGGGGGGTCTTTGCATGCATGCACAAACTTGTGTCAGCAAGTGGCACAGTGAGGCCACCCGATATGATGAGTGAATTTCAAGCACGATAGAATATAGTGGGACTGACACCAGAGAGCGCAGAGCGACTGAAAGTGTGTGTTTGTGTGTGTTTTGTGGGAAGTAGATGAACGTCACCAGTGCCACCTGCTTTACTGGGACAAAGGCCAGGCAAACACACACTTGCATATGCAGACAGCCAAGCAGAGGTCAAAGCAATCTCTTAACATAGCATTAATGATATGATTTACTTAACCTTCTTATACTCATGCCGCCATCTCCTCCCCTTGTCCCTGCCTCTCCTTTCATCTCCCCGTCTCTGAGTCATCACACAGGGCGAGAGGTCTGAGGAAAACAAGCTGCCAGAGTTGGACATGCCATAACAATGCAGCGCCTGTCAGATTGTGTACGGTGTGTGTGTGGTGTGTACCTGTGTGAGTACCTACATGTGCATGCAGCTGTCTCAAAGCGTCTGTCATTACGAGAACATTTCCAAGCCTTACAGTAAATACAGTGTGTGTGTGTGTGTGTGTGTGTGTGTGTGTGTGTGTGTGTGTGTGTGTGTGTGTGTGTGTGTGTGTGTGTGTGTGTGTGTGTGTAGGTGTGTAGGTGTGTAGGTGTAGGTGTAGGTGTAGGTGTGTGTGTGTTGTGGCTTTCTCCAGAAATTGCTCTGCCACTTCTTTATTGATTGGTTATCTCACTTTATGGCAGGAAATAAGATGACATGTCTCAACACCTGTGTGACCTCAGCCAAAGAAAGCTCCTCTTAATGATCTGAGCACAGCTGCCTCGGTCTGGTGCTGCTACTGGTTCAGACCTGATCAATTGCACACCCATCAGCCTTTCACACCAGTGGAATGCTGCTACTATTTGTGTTTGAGTTTTGATAAAAACAAGAACACCTGAAGTCGTATCTTCTACTTATTTCCACAAATGTTTTTTTTTTTTTTTAAATGGTTTTACAACAAATTATTCCTGAAATTAATCATCATATTTCTTTAAACAACATTTTCTTTCATTTCTCTAAAAAAACATCATACACTTCACAAATTAACAACAGAAAGACCAACAAAAACACAAAAGAGAAGAAAAAAGCCACATTCAATTCACTCATTGACCAAAAAAAGTATCTTTATGTAAACTTGTATTTGGTGATAATTGTAAAGAATGCACTTTTCACGCAGCAAAAAGGCGATGGTTCCAATATAATTAGGCTACAACAAAGAGGGGGAGGCACAGCCCATAATAAGACATTTAAAACGATAGAATCTGGTATCCAAGTGCAGGGTATCCATAGAGACTGTTGCTATGGCAGGGAAAAATCTCACCTCATTAGGCACAAATATAAATAGCCTTGCGACTCAGCTTATGGTCATGATGCCCACGGCTGACAGAAGAGGCTCAGAGGCGTCCGGGTCAATGATACAGGATGAGAGTCAGGACACTGGAAAAGAGGGAGTGATGTATGGAGGAAACGATTGAGGGAATTACAAGGAAGGAAGCTGGGTAGAGATTGAGCTCAGGAAGAATGGGAGAAAGAGGAGGAGGAGTAAAAGAAAGAGAAAAGCAGAAGACAGACGAGAGGGAAAAAATAGAGCCAGAAATAAAGTTTAGCTAGTGAAAAAAAATCTCTCAAATATCAACCTGTTTATACTTGAACTACAGTCGATTAAGAAGATTTCAACCTTAAGGGAACAAAAATCCTTTCAATAAAATGTATTTTTAGTCACAAGTGAGGAAACTGAATTTACATGATTCTCAATAAGTCTGAGCCAGAAAACATTTAAATAGTCATAATGTGATGTTTCACTGACTTTTCTGTCTCCAGTGACTTTTGTAGAACTGACCTTGTTTTTGGGGTTTTTTTTACAGCATAATGAGCGAGGAGGATGGTGGAAGAGAAGATGGCTGGAGATGTGGGAGGAAAGATGGAAGATAGGAGTTGTGGGTGCTGTGAGCGAGGTTGACAGTCTATGTGGAGAGCAGACATATGAGAGCAAAGAGAAACCTCAAGTCATCCACCGTTGATTGTATCAACAGGTCCGAGCCCCTTCAGGTACACTGCAGTGCACCACAGTATTACTACAGACTTATCCCAATGTTGAGACATTTCGTGTCTTTTGGACTCCTCACTTCCTCTCTTTCATTTCTCTTATGCATTGTGATCATGTGTGTTTCTTTGACATATGCATTCATCAACTCTCAGTGATAGCGTACATCCTCATAACCTGTGAGATGTCTCTACTGAGCTATGAGTAAATGTGGCATTATAATACACAGAGTCTGGTCAAAATTTGATTTTGAGTTTTTCAACATGAACAACAAAAACATGGATGAGCAGATCACAAAGGAAACTAATGACAGGAACTATCAAATACACATGTTAGAGTACAGAAAACAAGCCACAGAACTGTAATGACACAGAACTGGAATGAAGGCTTCTCAGTCTCCCTGGCACCTTGACACATACTTGAGGAAGTACAAAGTTGACGTTGCCTGATGGGCACCATCAGTTCCCTAAGCAGCCAATTTCCAGGATACATAACCATCACAATGATGGTCCAATGTCTTTCTGGGATTAAATTATTCATACAATTAGCCTGCCATTTTTTTTTCTTATTTCCTACTGCACACTGACATAGTATAGGCAAGGTTCACATATTTCAGCAATGAGGCCATTCACAGACGTTCATACCAGATATTGAAGCATTCTGACATGAACAAGAAACATAATACTAGAGAGCATTTTAAAAAATAATAATAAAAGAGTCATTCAAAGCTGAGATCAAACAACAATAGCTGAAGTAGAAGTTACGAATTAAAAGTTGAGTCAGAGAACAAAAAGTGTTCCCTTTGAATCAGAATCTATCAACATAACCAGTGGTTACTTACAGGCGCTTTATCAAATTAATAAAATAAGTTTGAGAAATTATAGATTAGACTATTGACTGAGAGTGAACTTTAAAGGACACATACTCAGGATCAGTTAATTATGATTTATTACTAATACAGTACAAAAAAGGTTCTGCAGATACAGCCTGTCAAGTACAAGATGCTCTCAGCTGTGGCTTGTCTTGTTGTTTTTTGTACTCATGTTTTTTATAATTTGAATACCACCTTTCGAGTATGAAATTGAAAATCTAATTAAAAGTTTGTTGTAAAAGTAACACAAAAAAACCTCTCAGTGACAGCTGAAAGTCTGGTAAGTGACATAACAGCTAAAGAGTCTGTGTGGACTCTTGGTTCCTGTGCAAACACGTCGTCTTATTATTCCAAACATCAGAAACTTTTCGCTTACAGAAAGTAGGATAATTATAACACAATACTGAAACATGACAATAACATCCTTATCTGCCCTCTCCTCACTAATTACATTCAAACTGATGAAATATAAAAGCCATTTGATATGACATTATATAAAGTATTATAAGAAAATGTGCATAGTGAATGTCATGCACTATTGCCTTTGCATATTCCAGGCAAACTGGTGGGTCAATTAAGAGAGAAAAAACAGAGAGACTCCCACCTCTCCATGCAAATAAACCTTAAAAGCTTGTGGGTGCTTTCTGTTCTTCAAAGCTAAATGGTTTCCTCTTGCCTTTGTTGTGAACAGTGTGTTTTCAACCAGGGAACAAAGGTGTCTGCAGCTGAAGAGATGAAAACTACGACAACTGATGAAGATGGTATAGAGTTCAGACGCACGTTTGTGTGGGCTGTCTAATTGAGGAGATTGTTTGATTCCTCTCCCTCTGCATTTCTCTGTCCCTCTCTCTGAAGACCTGTCAAACTCAGCAATCAGCTGAAAACAACGTGCTTAGAAAGGATTGAAGGAGCAGTGAAGGAAAAAAAAAAAGAGTCGAGATGGAAAAAGGCTGCATTTAGGAAGAAAAGGGAGGGAGTGTACGCCCACCGCCTAAAGAGATGAGAAGACAGTAGGAGGAGGAGGGGAACTATGTGTGGAGGAAGCAGTGTGTTGAGTGCCAGAGCTCATCAGCCTGTCAAACATCCGTTATACACCACAAACCCACACAGCCGTCACTCTGCCGAGGTCTATCACTGCACAGGTGCACCTCCTTCACCTTCAACCACCCTCTTATACATCCCCATACAGCATATAACCGTGTCTGTGCGTGTAGGTAGCCACGTTTACACACATAAAGTTTGTCCATAGAGCATCTTGGGCGACCTGCTGTGACTCACTCTCATTGATCAGAAAATAAAAACGAGTCCGGTGGATTCTTCCTTCACCTCTCTCCGTACCATTTTAGCACAATCTGAGCGCGTACTCTCAGCCCAGCCCACGTTTGAACCCATGTTATTCCCCATAGTTTTGTTCTTCTGACTACTGACGCACTGCCTCTCAATCCATCATCCTCTCTTTCCCCTTTGGGGATTACATCAGGGGGTTTGATTTTTACCTCAGATGCCCTCTCGGTATAGGTTTAGTTTGGAACATAGGATGTCAAATGAGGTTAATGATCTTTATTTCTATTGAGGGTGGGAGGTGATCAGCAAGAGATACTTCTAATTAGCAAAGCTAGTCATCATGAAATTGGTGGGATTGTTTCACTGAAACCCTCTCTCCTATATCCTGGACTCGACCCTATTTGACTACGTCTCTGGTCCTCACTCCGACTTCATTAACAACTCCACGTACACTTGCAAGCAAATTCACCATTTATGATGCAAAACAGCAGTGACATCTGCCAGCATCCTACCAATGAGAGCTGTGGTCTCGGTGTTACTAATGTAAACCCTGTTGGGATGCAGAACAGTGACTCTGGAAAGATCTTTTCCAATTTCATGATTCAAAATGAAGTTCTACTTTTTTTAAACGTTACATTCAAACCGTATAGAATCTATTTTAATTTGCTCTTGTAACAAGAGAAACATGTGGAAGAGTTCATTAGTTCATACTTATTTAAGCCTCTCCCACTGTGACTGTACAAGAAAGAACAATACAAAAACATGTTGTATAATCTCTAAAGGGCTGTTTTTGTCAAATTCAGTTCAAACACCTGTAGTTTAGTATCCAATTAGACATGAGCAATGTTACTGTGTAGTGCATAAAATAAAACAATTACGTGAAGAGCAGAATTAAAAGCATCTTTTATATGAATCATATTTAACTCCGGTGAATTAATGTAATCATATATCAATGAGTCTTTTAACATGATATACACAATAAACAGTAAGCCTTTCCAATGTAAAGAAAACACTGCTTTGTTTAAATGTGTGTTTTTAAAATGTAACTTTGTCAAAATAGTATCTTTCCTGTGATCTCTTCATAAAAACGTGGATCTCCATTTATGCTTTAACTCGGACTGCATGTGTCAAATGAATTAAAAAGCCTTACACTCAGCAGGGAACCTCATTTGAATAGAGATACTGGAAGTCTGCTGCAAAACATCATGAAGGCCATTTTTCTTCTTGCCGAGCCATAGTTCACATGAAAACAAAATCATAAAAATTATGTATTCTTAATTAGAATTAATGAAGCCTAAAAAAAGAGACTGCGCTATGGCGTCTCGCTCTCGTAGAGAAGCAAAGGAGGAGGTCTATTTGTCTGTTTCTTGTCTTTGGCTGTCTAGTCACCCGGCCACATGCTCCATCATAGTTTAAATATTCATAGCCTGCTCTCTGAATATTCATGAGGCCTGCATTAATATTTATGAGCTTCACTTGTTGAGGTGTCACTCGATCTCTTGTACACACATGCACACTTAGACTTTTACACACTCTGATGATCAAAGGAGAAAGCTATGTTGAGACGACGCAAATTCAGAAGTGATGGTGTAAGATACTCTGGTGCTGGGATGTCATGGTGAATAAAAACTATGACCTTCAGATGGTATTCAAACTACAACCAAACACCTCTTACAGAGTACTTAAAAATATATAATGCCTTCCGAGTGTGTTTGAAGTAGCGGTAAACTAAGCTCCAAAGTCACGAGTTTAGATGTTTCAAAAATGACAGAGGCAATGAAAGCTTCTGAATAGCTTCCTTTATACAATGCATAATGAGTGGCATTTATCTTCTTATAAAACTTTTAGCAAGACAGCAAGTGATTACATTACTTTTTTACAAAATGTTGATTCAAAATTAGGACATTACATTGATAGGACCTTTATTCCAAATGTCTTTGTGTCTTTTCATTTGAATGGCAAACCATGGGAAATAAAAAAGTTCTGTTTTAGTCATTCAGAAATTCACAGGGAAAGAACAGCAACATTCTGTATCTGTTCAGCAAAGTGAACTGACTCCTCAGTTTTATCTTTGCAGATGAATATCTTCTGTTTGTGGATTTAATTTACAGTAAGCTTTTATGATTAAGTTTCTACCAGAAGAGAGTTTACCCTCCACTGCTACCATGGTTTGGAGGGCCTCTCTAAGCCCACTTCCAGTAAGATCTTTAAACAGAAATATCTGCACCTCACCAAAGCTGTAACTGATGTAACAGTATGACACACACAAACACAGTCAGCTGTGCGCTCTCTAATAAGGTGGGTTTATATAACATGCCACAACTGTGCCGGTATTTCCGTGCATGCGCGACGGGAAACGAGCGCCATTTAGTCTGTGTGCATCGTGCACCCAAGCCAACCTTGCTGCCAAAACCAGCAGACAGCAGGTGCAACTGTGTGTGTGTGTGTGTGTGTGTGTCCTTTACAGTTCTCTTTTCAGAACACATTTGAGATTATGTGCACACCAGTTGTCTTTGGATGAGTGATAAAATGTTGTACCTAATTTTATTTGCCTACACTTGATGTGACATCTTTCCTTGTAAGTCAATGAAGCATGACCAACTTTTGTTTGTGTGTGTGTGTGTGTGGGTGTGTGTGTGTGTGTGTGTGTGTGTGTGTGAGAGAGAGAGAGAGAGAGAGAGAGAGAGAGAGAGAGAGAAAGAGAGAGAGAGAGAATGTGAGCAGTGATACATACACATAGCAATGTCTGCTTGCTTTCAGATGACGCACATCCTGAGACCTGTGCTCAGTCATCTCTGTAGTTTGTGGTTATAACATTGAGTCTGTTTCACTCCCCAAGAGATCATATGTGTTGAGTATGTTTTTGTTTTTTTATACAGTTCATGCAGCTGTTTCAAAGGCTAAAAGACTATGAACGTTTCAATAACACAACATAATTATTAATTAAATATTTATTATTCATTTATAAATCTTCTATTAATATAAAGTACAAATAGTAGCTCAAGAGAATGTGACATTCACCTATTTTTATAATAATGAATCACAAACAACTCAGTTCTGGATCCTCAGGAGTAAATTTATGTCTTTGGGAAATAAATGAGAGACTGTCAGATCTGATCAAATTCTAAGAATCTGTCTGTAACAAAAACAGTCTGCTTTCTTCTCTGCTAGTTAATTGATTTACTCATTGTTTAACCATGGGAGCTCTTTTCTTCTTGCAGTGGAATAATCTGACATAATTGGTTGTTTTCTTTTCGTTAATGCTGAAATCCATTCTGAGATGCCCTTGACAGTGTCAGGTTCAATACAGACATAAAGTACTCCAGGAGGTGTGTTAAAAAGTTTAGACCAGTAATTTATCTTGGGACAAAAGATGAAGCAGTGAAGAAGTTTGGCCACCTCCAGGCTACATTTATCTCACATCTATGGTTACATCTTGTGTAATTTTGTCTTTGAATAATGGTGTCTGTGAATGACTTTGAACTGAATGAGAAACGAATGAAAGGAATACGAATTGGTCTGCTCTAGACTTGATACTCCTATCGCTGCACAGATCTGCATTTCCACTTAAATCTCCTATTAGTTCTGGATTTCTTTCATATGACTATTTTTTAAAAACATATGGCAGGGCCTCAACAAGTTATTTCTTTTTTAGACAAGACATGTCACAAACAGAAGGTGAAGTCTTTTCAAAACAAGCTGTGTGGGTGTGAGGGTAGCTTTTTATTTACCAAAACTGGACAGTTTTAGGAA
Source organism: Symphodus melops (assembly GCF_947650265.1). Taxonomy (NCBI): domain Eukaryota; kingdom Metazoa; phylum Chordata; class Actinopteri; order Labriformes; family Labridae; genus Symphodus; species Symphodus melops. The sequence continues at coordinate 13,603,587 of NC_136708.1, read as the reverse complement.
GCCATAATCAGATGAAGGAACAGTACATCTACCAATGACAATACATTTACAAATGTCCTTCAACTGTGAGAACTCATTACCAAGTGAAGGTGAGTGCAGTGTGTGTCAATAAATAAATTGTTTATACAGAATATCTTTTTTGTAGCAGCTAAAAACTGCTGTCAAAATCAGCACACATTACTGAGTGAAATAGACAAAGAAGACACATTTTATGTTGTTGGTGGAAGAATTATCATAATGCTTGTCCAAACCAAATCTTCATTTGCTCTCAGGTTCCGAAGGAAATGTGGTAATGTGCTATGATAAAACTAACGGAATACATTTATTTTGGGCTTAGTTGTAACCAGATACAAGATACAACAATAATTTGTCATTCACTGTGAAATAGAATAGAAGTACTACAGACTTTAAAGGAGGTCAACACGGGTTTTTTTCTCAGTAAAAAAGATTTGACAAAAATTCTGTTTAAGTCAGCCCCTCCTAAAGGTCTGGAGCACTTCCTGTGTTGTGACGTTTTACAGTGTTGCTGTTAAAGATCTTATTGTGTGTGTTTCAGAAAACCGAAGATCAATGACGCTGTATAACTCATTCAAAGGGTAAAAAAATACTCTCTTAGCTCTCTATATGCACTGAGGACTTTCATAATTCATGTTGGGTTATAGCACAACCCAGTTTGGTTTGGGTTTGAGACATTGGGAGATACTTGTGCCCTTCAATAACATAAATTCATATTGTTTTTAGTTTGTTGACATTGCTAAGCATCTTAAAATTTTGCAGTTCAGACGTAAACCCCACTTTCAACTTTCATGATCAGGTATACTACTAAGAACTGCTACTTGCACCTTTATTAAGCCTACCCCGCATCAGCAGTTTCAGGTGTTAATAATAACTTTAAAAACCAAGTAAATCTTTACTCTGATGGTCTTGTTTACTTTTGTAGTTCATTGAGAAGCATCAGTATTCATTTTGGTCTATAGCTCATAACCAGCTTCATTCTCCCAACAGGAGCTTTAAATTCATCTGGAATTTTTAATATAAAAAAGAATTTTAAATGTTCTTGCGGCTGGTGGACAAATTTGGATGCATTTCTTGAATATATTTACCAACAGTGTTCAGTACACATCTCCTCAAGCACTGTGCAAAACTCCAATTCTTATACTTGTTTATTTACTTTTGCCATCTTTTGACTTGTGCATCACAATTGAGGGAAATATTGTACTTTTAATCCAACACAGTCAAGTATCAATGCTATTTATAGAATACGCAACCCCACAGAAAAAGCAGTTCATATTAGCTCCACCAACTTCCTACACTGATGGCCAGTGCAAGCAGAGGTGCATAGAGCTGAAGGGGACCCCTGTCTCCCACTTCATCCCACATCGTTTTTTCATTCTATTTTTGGAAGACATAAAGTATATGACTACTCCAATTTGTTTTTGCATAACTGCACAATCCAAAGGACATATTTTAGTTAAATATATATATACTAGGCAGGCTGCATGCTGTGCTGGCAGCATAAGAAAACCATGAAGAGCTGCCTGCAGTTTTTATCAGAAAAGAAAATCCCACTATCTTTCGCATTTTTATTGCTGCTTAAGTGGCCTATATCACATATAATTAAAAGTAATCAGATCACAATACACACAATGGCCGGTAGGCTACATGAACATTATTTTTTTTATGTAGGCCTAATTTTAAGAGTGTGTACTAGACAGCAGTATTAGCTGGTTGAAGAATCTTTGCTTTTAATAGTATATTAAAGCTTTTAAATTCCCGATGTTAATGTGAAAACAAATTAGCCGTCAAAAAGCAGTAGACTATAACATCTTATGACACCCATTGAATTGCGATGGAAAATACAGAAAACCAAATAAATACAAAGTACACACACTTTGTTATGATATTGTATTGATATTTTATGGTCATGTAGGTTACACTTGCCCACTTGAGTGAAATGTGCACTTCATAGTATTTTTAGCTTTGATAAAGAATAAAGAGAATTTCTCGCAGTGTACACTTCAGTGTTGGAGTCAGTTGTTATTTAATTTCAGTAGTAAAGGAGATATAATTGAGTCGTATAGCGAGATGTAAGACAAAGAGAGACAGACAGTTTAAGGAGGAAGACAGGGACAGAGATAGAGATGAGTGGGCTGCTGGTTGGATGGCTGGCTCTCGTGCATTCCTCGCGTGTGTGTGGGCGCGTGGCTCTGGGTTCAGAGCCCTCCTCCTCCTCTCTCCTCCCAGCTCCCGTTCCTCCCCTCGTTGCACCGACAGAGACAGGCAAAAGGCGGAGGAGGAGCGACGGACCTCACAATCAACAGACGCAGGGTGTACAGCAGCCGGTCGGTCGGTCGGTCGGTAACCGGCAGAAGCCCACGGAGAGGAAGACATCAGTTCACGGTAAGATAACGGTCACTCTCGCGCTGGCAGTTGACGCAGCATTGATTAGCTTGATCAACGGTAAACTCCGCGGGTTGACGTCGACGCTTCTTGGCTTTCTACTCACGCAGTCACCTCATACTTTTATCACTGAGTCAAGAGGTGTGAGGGGAAAAAAAGAAATACAAAGAAAATATTAACAGTTTGAACTCAATAGAGAAAACGATTAAATGAGATCGAACTAGCTGTGTCGCTGAGCGCAGCTTCCAGTCGCCTTTTCCCGGGTTCTTCTCAGCGATGCCGCTGAATGAAAGACAATTTTCTTTTTAATTGTGTCTGTGTTTGTGTACACAAAAAAGGCAACAATACTCATCGCATTAATTTTGTGTGTTCTCATTCTTGTTTTTTTGCCTGTTAGTGTGGAGAAATGTGAGTTTAAAAACTGCTTTTAAGTTGTCTTTGCTCCCTTTAGTTTCATAAAGGAAAGTCCCACTTTGTAGCTTCAGCACTGAGTTCATGTCAGTGCGGTTACATGTCCGTATGCTGCTGTCCACATGCAGCTGACAGCACGGTGAAGTCCCGGAGCAGGAGGTCCGCTCCCTGCCTGCCCCCGGTGTGTAAAAATAGCCCCAGTGTGTCAGCTTAGCCCTGCTCACGGTAATGCGACACATTCACTCAGACGTCGGTTTTCTGAACTCAAGAAAGAGAAACGAGATCGCAGAAGCCCGATGTCACAAACTGTCCCGTTATGTGGGTCAACAGGATGCTGCAGAGTTGAGCATGAAGATGTCACCTTTTAGCCTATCGCATCAGTTTGAACTTGTAACACAGTGGGGATCCTGATACAGACTGAGCCATTAACAGTTGTGATTAATTTGTGTGAACTAGCCCTTTAATAAAAGCAATTCGCACCCTGTACTGTCTGTGTATGCAGGTATTTCCACCATCTCAGCTGTAGAGCGTCGCAGCTGTCGCACCCACAATCACCCTGGTTATAGTGCTGTGGCTGCCCAGGTGGGGGAGACTCAAAGGACAGTGTAACCTAAATTTCACAAGCGCAACCTACTTTCTTTGCTCTTTTCTCAGGGTGGAGGGTAAAATAAGTTATGTCCTGTTTTTATTTGATGCAGCAGTGTGTGTGTGTGTGTGTGTGTGGGGGGGGGGGGGGGGGGGGGTTGTTAGAATAAAACCTGCGCAGGATGAAGATATTTAAGCGTTCAATGCAAAAGGTGAAGGCGTACAAAATACACAAACATAATACATTTGTATATAAAATCTTTCAAAACTTTATGAAGAAAAAGGGGAAAGAAAGCCCGATCACAGGCTCTGGGGCTAATCATGTAGAGATTATGGGTAGATAGCTTTTCAGGCTCCAAGTTTGCCACGAAATTTTAATTATCATTTTAATCCAGAGAGACCTCCTCTCTCAACGTGTTTGTTTCTGTAGCTGAATCCTTGTCTGATGAGCTCTGGGCTGAGGGAGAAACCATAAAATCCTGTTGTTGTTTTTTTTTTTTTTTAAATTCATTAGCTGTTTTCGAGACACAAAACAAACAGCTTTGTATGGCATTGGCAAAGACTATTTCTATATTTTATTTGGAAATGTGAATTCAGAGCAGTGTCTTTAGAGGCAGTACGATGCAGTACAAAGGGCAGAGTACTGAACTTAAGTTTGCAAAGAAATCAGTGTTAGATGATTGATATTTACAGCCCTGGTATTGAAATGTAAATTTTTCAGTGGTTTTAATTACAGACAGGATTCTTCAGGGCACTTGATGTAACTTGGATTAGCTGAAAATGGTCATCTAAAGGAGCTTTTGGATACTTTCCCCCTGGTCTGCCTGTGTGTCAGTGTAGATGAGCCAGGCGGTTTATGGCTGCAGAAGAAACGTCTCCTGGTGAGTAGGTGGCTCCGAGGCTGAAGGCTTCAGGGAGAGCAGCAGATGGATGAAGATGTAGCGGGTACTGGCGCTCCCTGCCTCCCGCCGCCATCCGTCACGCGCTAATGATCGTGTCACACCTTCTCCCCGGGCGGGCGGCCGCTTCTGCAGCGCTCAGCTCAAAAACTAGTAATACTGCTCAAATCCCCTCTTCACGGCCTTCGGCTGAAAAGACCGGAGACAGACTGCTTGGCGAGCCTCTTTCACTAATTCTCCAGTTCTCCATCGCGTTCCCCTCACCCCTCTTCACCTTTAAAGTCCCTGCAGACTGTTTCCTCATCTCTCTTCATCCCCTGCATCCCTCGCCTCTCCATCCATCTTGTTTTCTCTACAGTGCATCTGCTCCACATCGTTCTTCTCCATTCTCAGTACGCTCAGATCACGTTTCTGCTCTCTGCCAACGCTCGAAATCCGCTGATGATGATACAGTTCCCCACCTGCAGACTCTCTGTCGTTTGTTTTTAAAAAAAAACAATCTTTGATTCTTGTGATCAAAGGGGATGTACTGTTTCTCATCCCTGGACTCTGTGAGGGTCAGGGGTCAGGGTCAGTTACAGCACAAACACATGGAGCCTGTCTGCTTCACAAAAAGACACCTCAGCAGGAACTAACCAACAACGCATTAGGGAGTCATTATTTCCCATAGAGTGTTTAAACGGCTTTTTTTTACTTCCCATTGCAGTATGCAGAAGCTGAAGAAGCTTGGATAGTGATTCAGATTAACTTTAGTGTCTTTAAAGCTGTAAAAAAAAAAGTATCACATACTATCACATAGGGTTCTACATTTAAACCTGATAGTCTAATTAAATACCAAATCATGAGGAGATTTCAGATGCCACTCCTACACACAATTATACAATATTATCCTGGGGGGAATTCTGCTGACATGAATCGTGTTGCATTGTGATGGTATGGGAAGTAAACGCCACTTTGGTTGCACTTGACAGGGTTTTTTTTTTTCCATCATCTCCAATCGGGTGTTAAATAACCATGTTATGGGACTCGATGTCCTCTGAGCTCGTTATACTGTCCCAGGTGTCACAGGAATAAGTGTCCCCTTGAGCTCTGTTGCGGCAGTATGTGTTCCCACTGAACGCAGTCGGCTCCTTTCTAAAAGATGGTGGAATGCCACTTCCTCTTTTGTGTGTGTGCGGACGTCTTTGGTCTCGACTGTGTTCTCACCACCGGGATCAGAGACTCAGCCTGGCATTCTCGGAATATCAGTGCTGGCGGATCGGATGATACTCTTCACAGCTGCTGTTTCTAAGAAAAGCCTGAGGACACACACACACGCACACACACACACGTACATGAGACATGCATCCACATGAGCTGCACACATGTAAACACACATGCAAACACCAGATCCATGCACACAGTGCGACATGTTATTGTCACACATCCACTTTAATCAGCAATCAATTGTCAGCCCGGAAAAGATTTTGGGAAGCATATGCAAACCCCCCCCCCCCCCAAAAAAAAACCACAGCTTCGCTTGATGTAATATCCAGCAGCTATTCTTCGATGCTATGGCAACTGATTGATGAGCATGTGTGTTTGTGTGAAAGTGTAGAGGCATTTCTGTCGAACAATGACCACTAACACAGTGTTTTCAACCCCTTCAGGCTGTGTTCTGTTGTCCAGTAAAGCGCCGGCAAAGCGACGAACAGTAAAGAAAAGCGAGTGCGGGTGGAGAGGATAATTGCATTTCTGGCTGCCCCGTGGGAACATGGGATATATGACCTCATCATTCACCTGCGAGGCTCTCCAGTAAACAACTCCAGATAGGTAGAAACGGCGCAACACAGACACTCTCTCAGAGGCAGATGCAAATGACACACAAATTCAGACTTCATTTGTGTAAACACTTAAGGAAAGCGTCATGTCCATGTTTTTGTTTAGAAGAATGACTGAAGTCGCTGTAGAAACGGTGGACGTCCTCCTAAAACCCTGTGATATGACATCGTATGACATCATCAGTGACTCGTCCCCTCCGCTGTGTCCGTCCCTCTGCAACCAGGAGGATGAAGAGTGTCAGCATGACAGTAAGAAGCTGGAGCAGCAGGTGAGGCAGACGAGATGAACCCATTTCTTTTTACCATCATATGAATTTACCACGTTCAAAACATACACCGCTTTTCACGTGTTTTTTTTTTTTCCTTTTTTGACAAATTGTGTTCTCTTGCAGAAAATGTGCAACCAGGTGCACCCAAAGAAGAAAGTAAAGGTAAGCTAAAATAATTCAGCCTCTCATTATTCATTCTCACTGAAAAATCGATTGCTTTAAACTCTATGAATTTCTAACAACTCTTTGCTTGTGTGCATATTTCAGGCCAAAGGAAAGTTAGTGCGGAGTATAGCTGTCTGCGAGGACTCCTCCCCTTTTGAGGAAACCAAGGTAGCACACATACAAAAACACAAGAGTGAGCTCGCCATCCCACTCTTCATCATCACCGCTCTCATATTACTCTTTATTTTCATCCCTCTCAGGCATCTCCGGACGACTCATCAAGCTGCCATGACAACGAGAGGACTTCCTGTAAGGAGGAAGATCAGGAGAAGAGCGCCGATCCAAAGAAACATCCACTGTCCAAAGGTGTGTTTGTGTGTGAGATTGAGATCTCATAAAACAGAGACAACGGAAAGCAAATAAAATGTAATAAAATAGGACTCACTGCCTCTATTTAGATGTATTTCTCCTGGGGTGTTAAATATTGCAGTGTGTTTTTATCTTTATTATAACCTACCTGTCTGTGTCCCTGCTTATGTTGCTCTCAGAGTCCAGTGTGGAGTACACCGACTCCACTGGCATAGACCTGCACCAGTTTATCGTGGAGACTCTCAACAGCAACCCCAGAGACCGCATGATGCTGCTTAAACTGGAGCAGGACATGATCGACTTTATCACGAGCAATAGGTGTGTGGAGGAAAGTGCATGACCACGAGACCTTCAACAAGATGTTCATCTGCTGAAGGAAAACCAGAAAAATCCTGTTAATGGATACAGTTTAAGGCTAATTAAAGACCTGATTTAGTGCATCGATCGATATATTGAGCCAGTTATGTAGATGTGATTGTGTTTGAGTCACCAAGGATGATGCTGGACTCGAGCCAAGATATACAACCAGTCTCAATCTGCCCCTTTTATTGCCTTCTGTCTCCTCCCCCCCCCCCCCCCCATTTGATCCTAGTCCCTTTAAAAAGTTCCCTCACATGTCGTCCTACCACCGTATGCTGGTCCATCGGGTGGCGGCCTACTTTGGCATGGAGCACAATGTAAACCAGACAGGCAAGTCTGTCATCATCAACAGGACCAGCAGCACACGCATGTAAGCATTTATAATGTGTCCTTTGAAATCCTTCCTTTTGGTGTTTCATTGTGTGGTAACCGTTTGTTCTGCTTTCCTTTGAAAGACCGGAGCAGCGTTTTTTGGACGAGGTGCATAAGGAGAAGGCAGAAGATATCCATCAATGGAAAATTATTTTGAAGAGGGACAACAGCTCAGACGACCAGGTCTGTCTGTCCTCCTGTCTCTAATGTGGCCTGTTTCTGTTGAGTGTGCTCTATAATTGACTTTCATCACATGCTTTCTGCGTTTCAACCAGCTCCTGTTCTTGTTCCACACAGATCAAACTTCACCCTTTACGGGAGAAGCAAACCAAGTCAGTGGAGGAGAGAGAAGAGGAATACCTAAGAGTACGTGACCGAATCTTCAACAAAGAGGTGAGAGAAAGAGAGACATACTTCCAGATATGACATAGAGACAGAAAGGACACTCACTTATTTCTCCGATGCGCTTTCACAGCCCCATTCTACCCAGGAGAGTGCTCATGCAGAAACCAGGTAACCTTGCCTGCAGTATATTCTCTCCATGTACCTTTTCAGCTTATTATATTTAGATGAGAGCGTTTATATATGTCTGTGTGTGTGTGTGTGTGTGTGTGTGTGTGTGTGCAGGGCTGTGGAGGAGTACAATCCATATGCTGAGACCCAGAGGAGACGGCAGCTCTTCAGGTAGAGTGCTGTCTGCACAGATGTGAAATCGTTTATCATCTTAATCCGGTCAGCCTGGCTGCACCAGAGCTGTTCAGTGTCTTCTGCGAGAATACAAAAAGAGGACCTAGATTTGTTTTGTTCTTTGGTAACAGAGTTAACGATTCCTGGAAATGTTGTTTATTATGATAACTAATTGTATTAATTGCTCTTCAAAAGCTTCATTTTGGTGGGGGGGGGCAAGAACATTTCAGGGGAATGGACCAAAGAACAAAATGATCTTTTTTTTTTTTTTTGGAAGGCATGACATTTGTTTGGTGAAATCCTCAGCTATTCATAATCTACATCAAAACGACTGCTGTCTTGTTCTTGTTGGATCCTGGATGCGCCTCACAGAAGGAGTCGTGACAGCTCAGGCTCCAGTTGGACAGGCAGCAGCAGGCAGAGCAGCACTGAGACTGACTGTCGCTACAGCAACGATCCCCGACCTTGGAGCAGCACAGACTCTGATTCCTCCTACCAATGGACAAGTCCTGCTCCGAAACACCACCAGCCTGTCAACCCCAGCTGGGACTCACGTGGTTCAGGTGTGTCAGAGGGATCTTTTACTGGCTTTTCATCACTTCTTTGTCTCACCTCCAAGGTGTAAATTCAGCTGTTGAGGGTGAGACTCTCGCTACCTGTGTACTAGAAAACGTCTTCACAGATCTCCACACCACACCGAACTCGAGAAAAATCGCTGTTTATAAATCACTTCATGTTCTTTATTCATCCGCATCTAATTGACAAAGAAAGCAGTGCAAGTTCTTCTGGTGTGAAAATTTAAACTCGGTCCCTGAACCCTCACATCAGAGCTGTAAATTTTCACACAACACCTCCAGTCGACTCTGCATGTTCAAGGGAGGCAAACGCGTCACAGCCGAGACTGCTCGAAGAGACGAGACAGTATGCTGTAATCACAGACAGGCGGTGAATGTTGAGAATTTTATCAGACAGTTGAGTTTGATAATCTTCTTCTTCTCTTCGTCTTTATTTCCCCTGAGCTCACAGAACACACTCTTTACAGTAAGTCAGATGTATTCACTGTTTCCTATTGTAACGGTATCACCAGAAATGTGAAAAAAGGCAATTTCCCTTTAAGAATAAATGAAGGTTTGAAATTTAACTTCTCATCTTCCATCCTTCCGCCTCTCTCAGGCTCCATCTCTCTCTACAGATTACCCTCTGCTTGTCCGCATCCGGCGTCTCCATCGATTGAAGAGCCTGCTGCCTATGTCGTGGAGAACGGCATCCCGCCTGGAAGCATCCTGGTAAACCCACAAACTGGTAGGTAACAAAATCACACACACACACAGCTAGAAGATCACAATCAACACAAACATTGTTCACACTCAATTCTCTGACCTCTCAGGGCAGCCTTTCCTGAACCCTGACGGATCCCCTGCTGTGTACAACCCTCCAGACAATCAACAGCCAATCAGGAGCCAGACACAGCTGCAAAGTTCTCCACCACAGCAGCAGGTAACGCACGCACAGCACACACACACACACACACACACACACACACACACACACACACACTGACAGCAGGAAGATGCAGACAAACGTAACTGTCTCTTTTTGTGTCTGTATCTCTGTCTCATGTGTCTCTCAGGTGATTCATTATCCGCCTGTGTCTTACGCGGCTCCACAGATGTTGCCTGTCTCTCCCTCACAGACATACTCTGCAGTATGTACCCACTGTACAGCCAACAGCTGCTTCACGTGCATGTCTTTTCACTGTTCGAGTGTTAATGTTCTCATTGACGTCCCATCTCTCGTCCCACAGACTGAAGATCTCTCCTTGCGGTTTCCTTCTCTGAGCTGTCAGTCAACAGCTGAAGCTCCGCCTATCTACCCTCCCAGTCAGGGTTACTTCTATGCAGCTCCTCCCCCTCCTCCTCCTCCCCTTCCCAACCCAACCAGCTACTGCCAACCCTCACCTCAGGTACACATCCACATGTGCTTTTCTTATTTTTAAACATTTTATGTATTCATCTTATCCTCTATTAAATAATTTGAAAAAGTAATAATAAGAATAAAGATGGTATTTGTCTTTTCTGTTTTTCTTTTTTAGGTGCCTATGTATTACTATGGCCAGTACCCTACCTCAGTTCAGCACCCATGCAAACCTGTGTCTCCCAGACAGCACATCCTCAGCCAAGGAGTACAACCTACAGGTACTCCCCACTTGTGTATCTGTATCTGTTTGTTGGTGTGTGTGCTGGAGACTGACTCTTACCGTGGCAGTAGAGGAGGGGGCCGTTACACTGTCAGAGATGTAGTCTGAGGGTCTCACAGTGAACCGGTCTCTTTTCCTGCTGCTTCTAGTCAACAAAGCCACGAACATTTCAAGACTGTGTTTTGTTAGAATATAAACTAAAGAATTGTTCTGACTTAGCAGGAATCATAAAAAAAAAAAGACTAAACAGCCGTTTAAAAAAAACTGTGACGATTAAAACGCAAACTGGAATCAATCCAGCGGGAACAGAAACAGAAGTCAATGCATCTAAACCAGTGTTTGCCATTCCCATGGACGGTGTTTTGTGTTTTATTCATTGATGTATAAAAGCCTAAATGATTGCAACGAAACCATCACTACCACCACTTCTGCATTATTTAATGTTCTCTTTATGTGGGCAATTCATAAAGCCCTTACACGAATAAAAAGAAATTAATCGATCAGTGGGCGATAGAGAAAACTCCAACACAGAAGAACCCAATGGGAAGAATATTCTTATTCAGCTAATATTCATAGTGTTCTTATTACATCTCTTTTCTTTATTCATAATAACTACACTTTGCATTTAGCTTTCACTGAACAGATTGCAGTTATGAAATTAATTTATAATCATCTTTTAATATGCATTTATGTGTGTGTGTGTGTGTGTGTGTGTGTGTGTGTGTGTGTGTTTGCAGCAGGCTACGCTCCTGTTGCAGGGGCGCAGCAGTCCTCACACACTCAGGCCCAGGCTGTGCTGGGGACCTACTCACCGATGGCCTCTCATCATAACATGGTTCAGGTATACAACAACAAACAAGCACCTAGAGGTCTCGTTTGGCATCATCCTTCAGCACACTCGGCCCCCAGAAGAAGCGTTTCAGTTCACAAAGTGCATACGACAGCAAAATCTTCCTCCACCTTCATTTCTTTTTTTCTTGTTCTCTTTGTAGGGAGACGTCTCAGTGTCCTACCCACAAAGTAAAGTTGTTAGTGCGGTGGGTGGAGAGGCGGGGTACTGTTGCGTTCCCCCACCCTCCCACTACGGCAGCTGCCATCCTTCCAGCTGCACCAACCTCAGTGGCACGGCCTGGAACGCACAGTACTGATGGCGCCTGTAAGGACAGGGAGTGATGATACTTTTAGTTCTTGTGTGAACTCACTCACACACGCAAACACACACACACACACACACACACACATCCACGCACATGAAAAAAAATGTCCTACTGTACCAAAGCTTAATAGTATATATCAGAGCTGCTGTATTGAATGCATAATTTATATACACAAATGGAGTTTTATATTGATATTAAATTATATATTGTGTTTTAAGGAAATGCACTGTGTGAAAAGAATAAACTGCTGTGGCTAAATTGATGATGTCACATTTCTATATTAACCTGGCTCTTTGTTTCCCTAAAATGTTAATGATGTATCAGCTGCAAGTGGGTGCAGGCGACACATACACACTCACCCATACTCATTCAAATAAAGAAAACGACTTTGTGAGAATAAACTTCCCTTCACACCAGTGACACAGTCATGATGTGTGCACTGTGGGGAAGCAGAGATACAGGTTGTTAACCTACCACTGAGATTAAAGATGTTCATTCTTTATTGAGTGAATAATTGTTCTAACGAGCAAATGAAAGATTCTGTATTAAAATAGGGATCATTTAAATTTAGGCTTATTAAGAAACCCAGACGCTCACACAGTTTGAGTCTAAATTTCAGCCAGTAAAGAAGACGAGCAATCATATTCAGGTTTTCAGACTTGCACATACCAATCAATGCATAATTTTGCCTTGAATTTCCCTCGGGATCAATAAAGTATCTATCTATCTATCTATAAAAGCGTTGAACTACTGTCAGTACACTTCTCTAACGAACGTCTGAAGGATTAGACCACTTTGACGCTTTAGCTCCCCCTGGTGCTTAAACACGGTCAGCACACTATCCTCACATATGGGCACTTGAAACATCTTCATTTGCTCAAAAGTTTGTACAGGTATATCCTTCTACCATTCCAGGCTGAATCTAATGTTTTCGTTGCTGATCAATCTGTGGAACATTTTCACCAATTATTTGGTTTAATAATACCATTTCCTTAAAGCTATCTCGCCCCCCCAAAGCACCCAGAATGTTCCGATTTAAGGTCACGATTCAACAGTGCTTGTTATGTCTCTGTTCTATTCACATTAAGTGACAACCCCCTGAGCACCAGAGCCTTTAGAATGACACAGCTAAATGTAACTTAGCAATCATTTATTTAGTTATTTACACGTATTCACACTCAAGGCCTTGATATGCTGTATATATACAATGTTCCTCTCACTTTCAAGAGTTGTGGCAGTCACCAAACTGATAGTTTGACTCTCCGACAAACAATAACTGAGAAGCATACTTAATATATTATTGTTCTGATTCATGTTCTTGCCATCAATCATGTCCTTATTTCACACAGATTACAGGGCAATAATAATTCATTACGACAGAAATTGATACAGAAGAGAAACATTGTTATATTAACAAATGCAGACACAGGCATGAGCGCAGGTTCCATGATCTTTAATAAAAGGCACATGTACAGCCATAGTGAGATGAGTGAGTCCACCGGCATAGAGACGAAGCTTCAAAACACAGAAATACAGGAAGTAGAGGTCAGGAGGAGAGAGATCTATCTGCTTTACAGTAGAATCTATGCAAGTAACATCTTCTTGTTCAAGTAAATCTAACACTAATATGTCACCGTGGTAAAGTTAACAACCCCTGTTCCCACCCTTTACAGACACGCACGCTCTCTCTCTCTCACACACACACACGCACGCACACACACACACACACACACACACACACACACACACACACACACACACACACACACACACACACACACACACACACACACACACACACACACACACACACACACACACACACACACACACACACACACACACACACACACACACACACACACACACACACACACACACACACACACACACGCACACACCGTAGCTACATCGCTACAGCACTTATAGTCTAAGCCTCAGACAAGCGGAGGAACTCAGAGCTCTGAGCAAAGGAGAAGTCAAGATCACCTCATGACTGTGAGATAAGTTTGGGTCACTCCATTTGCTTCTTTTTTTTCTCTCCTTGTTTTGTTCGCAACTCAACATTATTTTATATAATACTGAGGCCATTCTTCTTATCTTGTATGAAGCAATGAAACCACACTTCCCAAAATAAAATCTCACATTGGAGAATATCCAATCAAAGCTTTTCTTCAACATTTGGAGAAGCAAAAAAAAAAAAAAGATCACCAAAAAGTGTCCCCCTAATTATGGCAACGACAAAAAAAAAAGATGCACCTCGTGATTTTGGAAATGTGTGAGATAAGACTTCTATTGCCAGGCAGAAGGGGATTTTTGAGGCCTACTGTAAGGATAGATGACTTTCGTTTTTCAATCTGAAAATGAAAAACAACATTGTCACTGATCCCTTAGACTCTCTTATTTTACAAATGTGTGGACATGCAAACTGAGCAGAACATTTAACAGCTACATGTCTTCATGTCAGTGCTCTCTTGCAAAAGTAAAGTAATAGTTGAAGTTTCTTTCTGAAGCTGAGTTGGGCATTTTTGTGCTTCAATTCCTGTTTTTTTGTATATGGACCAAAATACCTCGAAAAAAATAGATAAAAATACAGAAATAAATCAAAATTGTTAAATATAAAACACTAAAAATAATGAATAAAGGTGATATATATCTTATATAACAGAGAGGTTAAATCAGGATAATGTTTTTTTGTAATAAAATGGATCCAATCTATTAAAAATCTTGAGATAAATCTAAAAAGGACAATTCAACAACACCGGTGAACCTCAGCTTTTTGGGGCCCCTGAAGGTCTGCTGGTTATCCAGCCTTGCTCATGTCCGAAAGGATTGTACTGCTTTTCACAAAGAGACATGTTCACAGGAATCTCAAAGCTATCTGTCTCTCTTACACACACACACACACACACACACACACACACACGCACACGCACACGCACACGCACACGCACACAGGCTAAAAACCCAACTTAAAAGAATAAAAGTTCACAGGTATTTAAATATGCAGGGTTAAGAGAAATAAAATTATTAGTGTTAAAGGTTTAATATAAACACAGCTGGAGAAAAAAGTTTTAAAACTAAAACTCTCCTCTTGTTGGAGGGAAAATGGGTTCACTGGGAGAGGGGATGGTCTTACTTCTGTTTGGATGTTAAATAAGCTCTTCTGCCAGAATAGAGAAATAGTGGAAAACAGTTACACATAGGGTGTGTAAAGGTGGGGGGGGGCATACTCTCACACACACTTTTCAATAACATCCATTCACATGTCCAAAGAGCAGCTCAGCAGACTCAATCACTCTATTTTCACATTATCATGTCTTTGGGACATTTCAATATAAGCACACACTCCAGGGTCTGTGTCTTAACTCTCTTCTACACTGTTTTTTTACACACACTCACACACAGATGTACACACCAACAACATACATTGCTTTGTTTAGTGTGTGTGTGTGTGTGTGAGCGAGCATGTGTGTGAGTGTGTGTGTGTGTGTGTGTGTGTGTGTGTGAGCGAGCGTGTGTGTGTGTGTGTGTGTGTGTGTGTGTGTGTGTGTGTGTGTGTGAGTGTGTGTGCTACCTTTGGCTGTAGGCGTCAGGGGTAAAGTCAGACACACCTGACAGAAAGCCCCCCCCCCCCTCCCGGCTTCAACCCTACATTCCATCCCATACCAAGGCCCAACCATCGCCATAGCAACTAACAGCTCCCCGTGCACCGGGTCTCACTATCTTGTAAAAGGAGGTAAGTGTAATTAGTGGTGTGTATATGTATTTGTATAAATATTTGTGTGACTGTGAATTTGTGTGTGTATTGTATGTGTATGTATGTGTGTAGGTATGTAAAACCAGTGTGCATCTGTGCATGCGAGAGTGTGTGTGTATGTGTGTGTAGGTGTTAAGAGGTATCAGTGGTTCAGTGGTATCTCTCTTTAATCTCTCTCTTTAAGCCCTCGACTACCATCTCCTTCCTCCTTCTCCTCCTTCTCCTCCTCCTTCTCCTCCTCTCCCTTTATTTTTGGACTTGGAAGATGAACAGGCGCAGGTTGATGTTTTTGGCGGCCAGCAGTTTGTTGCACTCCACTGAGTCGGAGATGGGCAGGAGCACGTATTCGGTCTCATTGGTGTCGTTGCTAAAGGAGTGATGGTGGATGACCGGCTTGATCCGCACGTCATCGTACGGCCCCTTAAGCAGCAGGAAGGAGCACTCCAGCGCAGAGTTCACCTGCAGACAAACCCAAAAACGCACCTTCAGATCCATGTGTGATCAGTGCCAACGTACATCACAACCACTGAACTCAGGGTGACGCAGGATTTTAACACTGAATATGAGTTGGTCGCAACTTTTATCCCCCTTCAGTGTGTTTCACATTTGTCATAACAAAGTTACTTTGTGCGTTTTGAAAATATCAGACAGCAATGCACAGAAGTTGACTCTGTTCATTTTACTGCCACTTCCTCCTTCGAGAGATATCGAAAAGCTGCTCTTCTGCACTAAAGCATAGCTGAGCCAACTTTATCTGGTGTGTTTCTTAACATTTATCCTCTTTTAACTTCTCTGTTAAATCAACTCTGGTGAGGAGGGATGAATCATAGGCCCTAAAGACAAGCACACACTCGTACAAATTCAAAAATAAAACACACGTGGTCAGAGCAGCGAGTGCACCTTGCTTTTAAGGATGAGCTGGAAGGAGAGTGTGCGCTTGCAGGACAGGTTGGGGTTGCGTTCCGAGTCGTTCACGCGGGCCTTCAGCACCCACGTCTGGTTGAGGACTGTGAAGCGCGGGGTTTCATAGTACAGGCGAGTGATGAAGTCATCAGTGCGGTATGGCCTGAACTGGACCTCTGGATGGAAACATAAGTAGACGACAAGATTTGAAGCAGGGAGAAGAGGCGATACATGGGAGAAAAAGAGCAGTAAAGGATTTTGCCTCTGATGTTGTGTGTTTTTTTTTTTTTTTTTTACTGTACCTGTAAAGCCTATCTTCTCGTAGCACAGTAAGCCAAAGATGCTGTTGTAGAGCTGCATGTCTCTGCGGTGGCTCTGGTCCATCTCTCCCAGTATTCCCATCAACTCTGTTCCACTCTTAGTGGGATGAGAGCACTCACTTTCGTGTGCTGGCAGCTCATGGAACGGCCCTTGCCAGGGACAGCCGATCCTCTTGTACTTGCACTGCGTCACCCTGGCAACATGTCGACAAGTGTAAATTACAGGATAATTGAAAGAAGAAACACAAAGCTTTGTGTACAATATGTTCTTTCCAGAGGTGCTTTGTGATGAAGACTTTCTTGGAGCAGATGGAAAGTACTAATGATATCAAAAGGTGCTAATTAACCTGCGCTGTGAGCCGAGGCTAATGAATGCTGTGATAATGATATGTGAGGGCTCACTTTGAAGAAAGGAAGACATGGATTCATATCAATTAAGACCTGAATCTAGGTGCTTTTTAAAGATTACCTGCTAACGTTGCTACAGTTAAAGAGAGGTAATAATAATGTGAAAGACGCCATTTAACATCTTCAGTGAACCAGGTTTATTCTAAACAAGCTGATGTATGTCGACGTGTATGAATGGCAAAGTTTTGTCCTACTAAAAACACCTAACAACTCAATTTCAATTAAAAATCCTTCAAATTACGTCATTCTTCGACACTTTTACATCACGTTAAAAATCATTTTTACAGAAGTGGCTGTCACATCCTCACTCTAGCACTTTTTTCTGCCTGACCAAAAACCACCTGGGGGGAGTGGGACTGCCACGGTTGTCGTCATGGTAACAATTGCAGAAGTGCCTCTGTCCTGAGCAGGGTCACCTGTTGCTATAGTAACAACACCACAGGATTTCATGCATGCAAATGTAACTACCCTGAGCATTGCACACAACAAACCCCTCGGTCTGTACTCACACCATTTGCTCTTTTTTTTCTCAGATGTAGAAAGTCACATACTACTCCATCATCCCCAAAATAACAACACACGGACACATGAACACGTACACTCACATGGCCATAATCACACTGATGATGAAGTCATTCTGCGTGTGATATGTTTGAACAGTCTCCATTTTCAAGTCTCTGCCTGATCTTGTCTTTAAAGAGTTACTTCCTTTGACAACTTTTGGAGTTTTTGGGGAAACTTGTTTGACCTGATTTGTAGGCCTCAATTATCCAGCTGTGATCGAGTGGTAGTTTTTGGGTTTTTTAGGGGGTTTTTTGGTTGTTGTTGTTTTTTTTTTTTTTGGGGGGGGGGGGGGGGGGGGGGGTTCACAGAAGAAAAAAAATGCATGTGTGTGCTGTATACCTGTCTTGGCACTCCTCTTTCTGGTGCCTCTCTAAGCTGGAGCGGGGGAACTGTTTTAGGCAGAAGGTACACTCTGTCGGCAGCTCACTGACAGCCTTCTCAACAGCCAGGTTCCTGCAGCACAGGTTCTTGCTGATCTCACACCTACACACACGGGTCAAACCTCACCTCAGTTTTTATTACAACACCTGTGGCATGTGCAGAATGTTAACACAACTTTTTTGTAACACACATACCTGGATAGTTACGTTATGTGTTTGTTTTGTTTGTGAAGTGGAGCTTGTAACTATGAAAGACAGGACCATGTGGTTCAAGTGTTAGATGTTGGTAAAAACACTGCGACCTGTGCATCTATTCCATTACAATAAACATGCATTATGTGTTGAAGAACATGCAATTCGGTTCTGCGAGCTAATCAGTGTCAATGACTTTGATTCAAAACATTATTTCAGCTTTTCCATGAGTAAAAAAACACCACTTTATATTGGAATAAGACATCTCTGTAAAATGCATTTTGTTTAATAATAACTTCCTCGGCCTCATATTTCATATAACGTTTTCTATAGCAGTTTTTAGACTCTTTTTCTTTCTTCCAGAAAAAGCGCCGTAACTAAGCTCCTGTCTTCACTTTGATTCCACAATGGCTGAAAATGGACGTCCCAGTCTGTGAACTTACATGGTGTTGCGGCGTTGTGGAAGCACAGCACAGCGGGAGCTCCACACAGTAAGACATGCACGCACGCACACACAGTGATGCGCTTCGTCCCACCATTCTGCCTTTGCAAAAAATCTGATTGTAGGCGAAACGTCACAGGAGTGTAAATATTGCAGCTTGAAATGGAAGTCTGAATAGGGCTAGTGTTTCACTTTAAACATAACTTGTCTGCAATCCAAGTAAATACCAAAACTAAATCCAAGCTGAAATAGAATCACGTTCTTCCTGGTCACCAATTACATAACTTAACGTGAAAAACTGTTAAAAAAGGCAGATATAAAGGAAAATACCTACACGACTGCATTTTTGTCATTTCTTTGTTTGACTTAAAGCAACAAAAAGGTTTCCTGTGGTATCTTAAAAATTCGGTCAGTTCTTTACTCGGGTGTTTTCCTGCTCTTTAGAATCAGCATCTTTACAGTTGTAATTGCTATCAGCTAGCACAACACACTCCCAGAGTCGTGAAAATAAAAAAAACATAGAAATCAAGATTTACAGGAGAAAATACTTTGGATTAGTGACTGAATTAAAAAAAAGTGTATTTTATTTATCCGTTATCTGTTCAAATGAACATTTGCATGTACCTATCTATTAAGTTAAAGCTGTTTAATACAGGGTATCTGTCTGTATGTGACTGAATATTGAACATGACAATATTAGCTAAAGATCATCCAATATCCACAATAAAAGATTAAAGACAGCAAACTGAAGTTACTCGCCTCCTCGTCTCCTTATTGGCACTGTTTGCGTTTCTATGAGTCATCAGTGTAAGTGTCTTCTTCTAAAATCTGTTATGATTTAGTGCTATACAAATAAATAATTACTGATTGACTCGTTGATGGATTGATTGAAAGGATGCCAAATAGAGTTCTTTGTACCTGCAGTTGGGACACGTGGCCTGTTCCTCCTTTAGACGAGAATCAGCAAGAAGGTGGATAAAACAGCCTGCACACATCAGGTGTCCATTGGTACACTGTGGTGAAGAGAGAGAGAGTTTAGAAGGACGATCAAGGAGAGAAAGAAAATAATCATTATTGTGGACATAAATTAGGAGGTAGGGAAGGAGAAATAACTCGAACTAGCACAAGCTGGAAAGGAGTCAGTCAGAAATTTTTAATTAGCCACACTGTGGTTACATCTTGTGACGAAAATGTAAATTTGATTTGTTGCAGGGGGTTGGGACTGCTTAAAAAAGACTATCTTCATTCTTAAGTACACTACACTGAACTGTTGTTAAGGACTGTGTTACTTTGCCTAAAGTGATGACATTTGGGTGGCTGATCATGTCGACCAGTTCTTTTTCAGAGTAGGTTAAAACAAGTGATTGGCTGAATTTAAAATAAAGGTAAGGTAGTATTTAGGAATGAGGTATGTGTGTAATTAAAGTCGGTTGCTTTCAGTGCCTTGGTACTCTTCTTGAAAACACTTTTGTTTTAACATCTAAAAACAAAAGCGTTTTATCTTGGGGTTCAGGATTTTACACCTGTGTTTACTTCCTAAATGTTAAAGAGTGTTTAAAACGTGTGCTTCATGTCACAGAAGGTAAATGTGTATAATTAAATGAACAATGATTGATATGAATGGGCTCACTTTACAGGGGTTTGGGGTCATTGAGGAGAGTGGAGGGTGGGTTGAAGGGCAACATGTTAATTATTAGTTGGGCTATTGTGTCATCTTTCTGAGGGTTATTTGAAGGTAACTTCACAACATAATCACAGCTGGTGTCTCAGCCTGCACCATTCAGACTTTGGGGGGCCTGTGATGAAACAAGGGCCACTAAAAAAAGTGATGGGCAGCATATTGAACAGGTTGACTTTTGGGGTCATGGTGTTGGGACACATTTGGGGTTTCTGGTATGAGGGGTGGAGGTGGGTTTAAGGTTATGTGGGGAGGTTTGTGATTAACACCACGTTTACCTGGTATACAGACGCCTTGGGCAAATCAAGGCACACGGTGCAGCACAGCACTGAATACAGTCTCTCCTCCAGCTTTCCTGACTCTCCTTCAGGGATTTTCACCCTCTTCTTGGGGGGCTCGTCTGGGTCAGGCTCGGGCCCTTCTCGACGCATCCCGACCTCCTCCTGCATGGCTGCAACTCCGGCCACAGCCTCCACCGCTGCCCCCACGGCCCCGACCCCCAGACCGGCCGAGGAGGAGCCAGGGGCGGCCGCTACGCCGCCCACGTCTCTCTCATCCATTGAAGACATGTCGGAGACGTACCTGCGACTGTCGACCAGCCTGAGCCCGAAATATAAACAGGTTAGCTCAGAGCTAGCTAACGGTCAGCTGACAGCTAGCTGTGCTAACGCTAGCTGTCAAATCAGAAGAAAGTAGGCCAACTTATAATAATAATAACAACACTATCCTCCATTCGTGAATACAACCTAATGACTATGTAACAACGCGATCATGTGCAAAGTGTAACGATGACTTAATTAGACTCGTTGTGTGGACTTACAGTGAGGCTAGCTACGTTGACAAACACACAGCAGCAGTCCAGGCTGAACAAAAACAACTCTCAGCTGTTGTTGTTGGACTCTCTCGACGCCGTTATTCGCAATGACAGCAAACAACAACGATGTGTAGCAGCGGCCCAGCTCGGCTGCTCGTCACACGTCCCCGCTCCGGTACCAGCTGCTCGTCCAAATGGACCCACGGGACCAGTCGGTGATCACAGCCGCGGTTGGAGACAGTTCTGTTGTGGGACTCGTCTCTCTGCCTACACAGCCATCTTTGTTTTTTTTTTCTTTCCCCTGTCCGTCTCTCTCTCTCCCCCTCCTCGACTTCACCCTGCACAGCCTTGTTTACTACTCTGGGTCAAACTCGTTTCTCAAACAGATTCTTGCTAGAGAAGTTGCGTATTTAAAAGTAAAATAAAAACGCTTGAATTAAAAGGCTCTTGCTGTGTGCGGCAGTGTCATCTTGCATTGGCTGACAGCGGAATGTTTTATTGTGGCAGATGACTTAGGGTATTTAAAGAGTTTTTAACGGCGCATGCGTATTGAGCACCTGCGGGTCGACGTATGTTCGGACTTGAAAGATGGTCAGACCCCTATACACGACAAATTTAAGGGCCACACACCATTTGAGGACTTTTGTTTTTAAAAAAAATATTTGCAGTGATTATAACTCAAATATCTTCAATTACAACTTACACTGTCAACATCCCAGGACACCAAAGAACTTTCAAAAAACCTAAAGTCTACAGGAAATACCTTTTAGTTTCTGCTGCCTTGTTTTTGCAGCAATGTGACAAAGTGGTTCAACTGGTTATAAGTGTGATAAGGATGCTTAAATTATTCAGTCAGAAAACAGGGTGATCAAAGACAGTATTAAGATGCTGATACTAGGTCGAAAGCATTTATAAGCGTATTCATCCTTTCAGTGCCAGATAATTATGTAGCTTTGGATCTTTAACTCCTGTTAGAGATTTGTGTAGGATGGGGGGTTGGGTGTGTGTGTGTGTGTTTTATTAGTGCTCTAAGGTGGGGCAGGATGTCAGAGTGTCAGCTGTCTGCAATCGGTGGGGACAGGTCTAACCACTCCCATTGGACAGATAGATAGGCCTTATTTGGTCTGTTTGGAATGGCCAGGGGGCCATACCGCCCTCAGCTATGTACACAGAGATTAAGCTGAAGCTGTATGTGCTCACACTCTGTCTTTGCAATCCCCCATCATTAGCCGCTCTATCTAACCTTAGATTGACATGACCTTATATAACAATCCCAAACCAGTGCAAAAAACATTCGATAAACAAAGATTGCATACAAGAGTTTAGTGGGTATGGCAAACGTTTACTCGGACAATCACAAATGTTCTTGAAGTGCTGATATTTTTAGCTAAGTGAAATGATACGAGCACAGATTTCTACGAAGAGACTTCAAGTAGTACAAAAAAGAGGATGGGTCACTGTGGTCATAGTAGGCCAGATTAAGTTTTCACAAACTTGGCATATTATATTCTGGACTTGGTTGTCGTAATATATTTGTACAACCACAAGAAAAACGCTCTAAACTTATGAAATGTCTTTTACACTACAACATAAGGAACAATATCAAAATACAAACATGTTGAAAGTCCTTCTTGATCAATTCTATTTCACAAGACGTTGCTATTTCCCCCTTATAGTCTGACAAACCTCTGTCATTGCACTTCTCATTGTCATTTTATTTTTGCAGAATACCTAGATAAGTTGCTAAACACTTGTTAATGACGTTTTTCAAACCTCATCAGTTACACCCTATTCAACCTGAAGAGAGTAAATCAAATTATCTTCAGTTCAAACAATCAGCAGCAGCAGAGAAATCAGTGGCATTGTCTTAAACAAGGAAAGTGATGACACTGATCTAATCACATAGTTGACCAGATGATTGACAGAATGAAAAAGCCTATATGGGTTTCTCTCTCTTCTGTCATCAGAGTTCTCTGTTCATTGAGGAAAAGGGAAGTTCTGCTCCTTGAAAGACTGATTTTGTAAAAGGTGGGTGGTGTTGCATTTATTGTCCTCCGATGGTTTGTTGTTCCTGATTGTTTAGAAGTGGTGTACATGGAGGTGACTGCTGTTGACTGGTTTGTTTTGAGGGTGTTTTTATTTCTGCCAGAGATTCAGATTGGTCTGATGATTCACTGAGTGTGAGTTCAACACCAGGGCTGGTTTCGCTGGGATCTGGATCCTGTATTTCCTGTCTGCTTGGCTCCCCATCAGGCGTTTCAGAGGGGCACTCTGACCTCTGTTGGCTCAGTGTGACCACTGGTGTTGTGTGCACTTTGGGCTGAGGGGGTATTTTGTTGACTGTACATGTCTCTTGCTGCTGTGTTTTTTCCTCAGTTTGTCCTCCTCCAGTGTCCATCTCACTCTGTCTCTCACTTATACCCTCATGTGTGATTTCTCCTTTGCTGCTGCAACTGAGTCCTGTTGTTTTCTCTGTCTCTGTTTCTGCTGAATTTGTCTGTACTTGTCTCTGGTCTCTGTCTGATTCTGCTTCTGCAGCTGCTTTCATTCTCTGAGCTTTGTCTGTGAGTGCCCCCTGTCTGCAGGTTGAAGCCATAGCCTTCACCCAGGGATGCAACAAGGTCTGCTTTGCTGTCAGCCTCACTGTGGGATCTGCTTGAAGCAGAGCTCTGACCAGGCCTCTTGCTTCTGCATATATACACACACAGAGACACAAGAAGAAGAAAAGGTGATTTATGTATATGACATTATTTGTGACAGTGCCATAAACTTAATGTAAGGGGTGCCAGTGGTCCCCTCAGGTCAAGTCTGATCTTTAGCTATTTTCTGTCTTTACCCAGTTTCCCTCTCTCTTCCCCATGCCCATGATCTGACTTTATCTACTGCCCTGTATTTCTAATAAAGGCATACAAAGCCCAAAAATAATCGCCATTACTTCTTCCTTGAACTACCATATTGAAGCCTCGACTGGCATTTAGCCCATAGCATCCTCAATCACATGTGCCAAATCATTTCCTGTTTTATCACAGACTATAATGCAACACTGACATCATTCTGTGTTTGGAAACAGAAAAAGATTTACTGCAGCTTTCAACCAACCAAGTCATGTCATTCTCTCATATGATTCCATGAGCTGTTTGCACATACAGTATACACTCCTAATGTTTGCATCAAGCAGATTTTAGTAACTTAGGGGTTACATCCACTTCATAAAAACAGTCTTCGCACAGACATTGTCTGTACTTTTTTACCTTCTGAAATAGGATCCCAGTAGGGGGACAGAAAGCAGAGTTGTCCCTGTTTTATCAGCTGGAACAGCTCTTCCTGGTCTCGGTCCCGACTGCGAAAGGGAGGAAATCCACACAGCAGTACATAGAGAATAACACCCAGAGCCCAAATATCAACAGCAACTCCATAACCTGTTGGGTCAAACCACAGGGTTGTAATAAGCAACACAATGGATGAATAAACAGAGTTCAAAGTAAAAACAAAAGAACTGACCTGTCTCTAATAGAATCTCCGGGGCTACATATGTGGGAGTACCACATATAGTGAAGACTGGTTCAGTAACAACCATGGCAAGACCGAAGTCTCCCAGCTTTAGCCTGCAAATGTTAGCAGCTACATGCTCTATCTGATAAAGAACAAGAAGAACACAATTAAATGGAGAAGGAGTCATAATCTTTAAGAACTGTAATGTTTCATAGGGCACAGGGCAGGCCGTGTTTCTGCATTTTCCGACAGTTTTGAGCTATTACTCCTAACTACACAGTTAATATAATGAAGGACACTAACGTAACAGCATCATAATATGTCACAGACTTACAAAGTCAGAGAAAATGTGAAAAATGTCTCAAAATTACACTTTTTACAAAAGCGCAATGAAGAGCAAGGAGTATGTTGTGATTTAAGTTTATATTGTTTGAAAAAAAAAATCAAATCACAAAGTTATTTATTTGAATTCCATTCTGGATGTAGATCATTGCTTAAAAAGGGTTATAACAGTGACAGCAGCTTTCTCTCTCTTCTTTCACATTCTCTCGAGCTCTCTCTCCTATCCTCAGTGTTGTTGGGAGCAACAGTATGGTGCACACCATTTCCTTTTTTGTACTTTTTGGTATGTTTATTGATCTTCTGTCTAGTGAGTCCAACATCACCAGCTGAGTGAAAGAGACAGTTTGTTGCAGTAACAACAGTTTGATGAGAGGAGCTAAGCAGTGATATGAGGACACATAGAGGGAGGGTTTTTTCCACTTGACTGTTCATAATTCATACTGCTACTTTAAGTAGTAAAAGTTCAGTGCATTTGCACTATCATAAAGTATGCCATCAGGATAGTATTTAGATGCAATTATTCCATGTAAATTGCTTTGTAACCGGCAGTGACACTCACCAGCAGGTTTTCTGGTTTGAGGTCTCGGTGGACAATACTTTTGCTGTGGATGAAGTTCAGTGCCTCACTCACGTCTGACACCATCAGTCCTGCCTCTTCTTCTGAAAACTTTCCCCTCTCACTGATGGCCTCAAACAGATCCCCCCCGCTCACCAGCTCCATCACCAGGTAGGAGTGTGTATGTGTGTGGTGGTGCACGAACAGCCGCACTATGCGAGGGTGGCAAAGGCTTCCCAGAAGACTCAGCTCGTTCTGCATCATGTGCTCTCGACCAATCAGCTTGGAGCGTTCGACAATCTTCATGGCAAGGGTTTGCCCGTTGTCACGACGGCGGCACTCTCGCACCACTGCAAAGTTGCCATCTCCAACCACACGTCCTATTTCATAGTAGTGTTCAATGTCTGCTAGGGTGACATCACTGCCATCCATGGGAAGGTCAGTGGTTGTTTGCAGCTGTATGCATTTTTGTCCCACATCTGGAAGTGGATTTAAAAGATGGAATTGGGGAAGTCTTGTCTCGTTGTCTTTGCAGATTAGCTGAGGATGAGAACTTTTATGAACATAAACTTTTCGCCCTTCCTGCTCTGTATGACAACCTTCTTTTTGCTTCCTGGAAACAGGAGGAAGTGGGACCTTCACTGAGAGTGTAATGGGCCGCTCTGATGCCTGATGCTTGGTTCTTCTTGTAAAGCAGTTTTCACACAGTGTAGGAGAGGGTATGTCTACTTCTCTAAGACCATCCTCATGTTTAAATGGACCAATGACAGAAGGTGGTCTCTCCCTGACTCCGCCCCTGATCCTTAGTCTTTGTAGGTGGTTTGGCTTGTGAGCAGGTTTTCGACAGGAATTTTTTTTGTGACACTTTTCAGACAGATGCTTGTCCATATGTTGAGGTGGCTGTGTTTTTGTGTGCGAATTAGTTTGAATTTTAATGAGTGTATTTGTGTTCTGGTCTGATTCATGTTTAGTTTGCGTCTCGCTGCTGTCTGTGCCCTCACTGAATCCGCTATCAGCCTTAGCTGCTTTATCTGGCGCCGGACGCAGTCTTTTCTCCCAGGCCAGCAGTGCATCAGCCTGGTAATAAGAATGTTCTGGAAACAGTTCCTCAAGAGCCTCTTGCACACTGCTCAGATCAGGACGTGCTTTACCCAGTGCCAGGAAAGCCACTTCACCTTTGAAGAAATCACACACACTTTTCACCTGTAAATATAAAGAAGAAAATGTTTTTCTTTAGATTACAAACAAATCAATTTGAGCCTAAACACATGAAGAACTTTTTTTCTTTTTTTACTATATGGTTTTCCTTTTCTATTCATGTCAATGGAATTTCTTTATTTGCTTGCTATTCTGCAAAGTTGAATTGCAGAAATGCCAAACTGTATGAATTGTGATTGAACAGGCTTCTCAGCCTGTACTGTATTTGGTTAAGGACTGCAACAATCTATAATAAGAAGAAACTTGGTAATGAAATCCAAAAAACATAAAATTCTTATTTCAATTTCCCAGAGCGTGAAGTGTATTATACATGTGACACAATGTAATATGAACAGTTATGTAAATTGTAAGTGTGCTGCTAAAATGTGAACTTATGTTAAAGCAATTAGTGGTCTCAAGAAGACCTTGATTTAACACCAAAGAGAATGAAGTGATTTATTAGAGATCGTTTCGACTGAGTAGGATAATATTTGGGTCTAAACAGGAGTAAACAAGTGTTGACCCTTAGGAAGAGATAATAAAAGTCAACCCTGCATGGAATTGTAAATCTTCAGGCCATAAGTTCACAGTATGCCTAAGGAGGGTAACATTTGTTGACCTGAGTCCAAATAAGGACCTGGATGGTTTTCTGTTGCTTTGACCAATGCTGTATAAATACTAGTGTCTTTCTTTGTTCATGAGGGCTCACATTTGACTGCTGACTCTCCCAGGTGTCATGGCAAACCTGGACTGATGCTGTTTCTTGTCTTTGTAAATGTATTTCTTATATTACAAGCAAGTCAGTGTCAGCAGATATTTCTTCATCATCTGCTCATCATCGTCAAGGACTTGAGAAACTACATTTTTGGTGCTGCGAGCAGGGTCAGTTTGGAGCTTTTTTGCAGCCACAACTCCGTCATTTTCAGATTACACCTCTGGTCAATTGTCTAAAATCCAAAGACTTGAAAACAAAATGACAAAAAAGCAGCAAATGCTCAAATTTAAGGAGCTGGAATAATTCAACATTACTGTTTGGGAAATCCCTACAACAATTCATCATTTATCCAAATATTTAGCAATTTCGTTTTAGATAGTGATATAAACTGATTAAAAAACTTCTTCTTGCCAAGTTTTTAAGTAGTGCTAATAGGAGAGAACAAATATTATATTCCTAAATCCTAAATGGAACAGTTGGAAAAATTCCTTGAGGCCTAATAACCTGTCTGACCAGCTCCAGGTTTATCATGTGTCAACTCATTTGAGCAAATTTGAAAGAAGATTTGCATGGGAGCACCCTAAAGCGTTTTATGACTGAAAGGAAAGGACCTTAGGTGTAACTTGCTTCTTTATGTAAGCTAGAGCCCCTGTGATGGTGAGGGTCAAAACCTAGTTGAAAAAGCCTGAATTCCTTCGGTTGTGTGCAAACATGTTTCATGTTCAGAGCACTTGGCCCCAGGTAGCATCTCAGCATGCAAAGTAGGGGATGTGGGAGAAACATGGGGGTGGTGAATTAGGGGCCAATGAGTGGATCTTTTGCCCTTTAGGCTGCCAAGCTTGTTACCGTCACTGTGGTTGAGCCTCACCTCTCGTGCGTGGGTCGTGTAGAGGCGTGTGACTCTGGCTCGGTGCCAGCGTGGAAATCCCAACGCCTCAGAGATATCCAATAGCAGTTGCTCGAAAGACACCACACCTCTGCGGTTCAACAGGACTGTCACCTTTAGAACAGAGAAAGTTACCTTTACTTTGTGCAACTCTTTCACACAAATCCTACTGAGAACACTCACAAAAACCCGTCATTAAGGTCTTTAGGGTGTAAGTAATTACTTTTTTAAAGGTAAATGAATAATTTACAAATTTTGCTTCGATTTGGTTTGAAGCTTTTAATTGAAAGACCACTTGGGTTGTCAGCCTGTGAAAAGTTAATTGTTAATTATCGGGTCTTTTGTGTTTTTGGCTTTTTAATTCAACAAGAAAACATTATCTAATCACTGCCAAACATTGGAGAATACTTTGAAATACAATTATGAACATGTTTTTAAGATTTACAATTGCAAGTTTAAGACTAAGTTATTTAGAAGCCAACAAGGTCTTATCAGTGACAAAACATCAATGTTACATTACACATATATTTCAAATTAGTAATATTATTACCAAGCAATATTTTTGATATGACATGTCTATTTGAAATTGTTGAATATAGAGTTCACCTTGCGTAGTGTACTTTGACCACAAGGGCGGACGATAGTGATCAAATGAGGCCTCTCAGCGCTCTCCTCTGCATGTCGAGTGTGGAAAATGTGAAGGTGAGGAGGGGGAGGGAAGTTGGATTTGTGGCCCTGTCCCTTCGGGTGGGGACGAAGGGGCCATGGTTGGGGTCCACCTCCTGCACACTTCAACAAAGGAACCGGATGATCTGGGGTAGAGAGCGAGCATAACAAAACAGAGACTGAAAAGCAAGAGTATATTGAAAGTGTACTTGACATCATCATGCAATTGTGTTTTCCAGAATAAAACTTAAAAGTAACTCAACACCATTTTCTCATCCTGTGTTGGCCCGTGTGCGCGTGTGAAAACAAATCCGGCTGATCAGATTTGAGTGTTTTCCATCACATGAAGTGCAAAGGGGCCATTTGAGATTCTTCAGGCACCTTGCCCCACCAGCTGAATTATTAAGGCTTCCTTAAGTCATGCAAACACACACATGCACACAGGTCTTGTTTGACCTGGTTAGGGCTTAGCTGAATCTGCATGATTAATGAAGCATTAGAGACCCACAGCATCTTTGACGTTTCACTTTCTGGCACTAAGGGAAACAGAGAGACGTTGGCAATCTGGTCTTTGGGGGGTTGTTTTTGTTTGGTTTGTTTTCCAGATCAAGGACAATACATGGAAATAGAAGACCCTTATATCTCTAACATTACCAAGACACCAGTTGGCCACCTGAGAGTGAGGCACACACACACACACACAAGCTGACGCTTATCAAAAATAAACCTTTTCACAGTGGCAGCAGAACAACTTTGTTGATCATGTTTGAGCATGAATTAACTACTTTACCAGCAAGAGTCAAGAAAGACCAAAGAAGCCATTAGAGAGTCTTTGTGTGTATTTTAGGGGTGAATGGTGGGTTGTGGAATAAATTTAAGATTTCATATATATTTCTCTACTAATAAGATTACTTAAAACACATTTTAGATAGCCTATAACCTAGGCTATTCTAGCCTACTCTTTTTTTTTTTTTTTAAAAAGGATAAATAGTTTGTTTGGCCACTCTGCTGTATAGATTAAATAATAAATATTTAGGATATAATATTGACTTTGACACTAAAAAAGTTCTAAAATAATATCAACTAAAGGTCTGCTAAAAAAAAAAAAAATTAAATAAAAAAAAAAACGTCCTATGACTCACCTGCGTCTCTCCATTTAAGGTTACGCGCATCGTTTCCATACTGGGCTCTCCGTGATGGCGTCATGACTTTCCAGAAACACTTATGAAAGAAAAGACGGATTAAAGTGTCAACAACTTTTTTTCTTTTTTTTCAATTACTGTGTTTTTCCTCCATTTGTTGCTGTCGTCACATTACCGTTAGCTTCCAGAAAAAGTCAGGGGATGAGCTGCTGGATGACCAGAACTGGAGAAGCAACACTGGTTGCCATGGAGATACGTCAAGTTTGAATGCTTGAGGACAAGGAACGCCGAAAATAGTAGAAACGTACCTTCAAAATAATATAACAAAAAACCTACTAATAAAATAGGCACACGGTACAATAGTTTGCCTATACATTTCGTTGCTTATTTTTTTAAAATAATAATCATGAGGCTGCTTTCGGTTTTAGAAGCTTACTGAAGCTTGAACACTGAATTGTGTTTTAGTCGTCGGCTATTTTAGGCAGTAAGACTAAAACCAAATGACCAAAGGTATTTTATTCTGAACTTTGTGACCGGAACTATTAGACTATGTTTTACTTTTGTTTGCTTTATTTTTTGGGACGAAGGGTCTAACTCTAAGCTATTAAAATGTTTTGACTTCGGCCGAATTGGGTTCACCTTATAATATTTATAATGGCCTTCTTTGAAGTTTTAGAGGATCATCTTGAACGACAATGGAAGCGGTTTTAAAGCCATAAGAGCAATTTTAGAAAGTCATACTAGTATTGAAAATAATTCAATCATTTAATTCTTTAAATGTAATATATATATAATATAGCCTAATAAATTAAAGTTAATTAAATGTATATGTTTTTTTAAACCTTAAAAACAGCCCTAGTGATTCAAGATTCATAGTTCATAGCTACTGTTTCCCAACCTGATATGGACCCCCATAAGGGGTTATACAATAAATACAAGTGATGCTTAGATCCAGAGTAAAGAGCAAAGAATTTTATACAGATGTCTTGATCCAGCCTTTATTGTAATCTTTGCATGATGAGGAACCAATTTCTATCACCTCTCTTTTTTCACTCACTCTTTATGATAGAAGAAAAAGCCCTTCCACATATTAGCATAGGCCTCATATGCAGTATGCCAGCATTTATAGAAAAGGTAACATTGTTCGATTGGCTAATAACAATCTTCAAAACATTTATGCCATGACCTGATTTCTGTTTTAATCAAATCTGTCTGTGTCAACAGCAGATTTATTGAATAATGAAGAAATGCCCTGATTCTTGCACCAAAAACCTTTTGTATCAACAAGAATGGAGATATGTTATAGTATAAAATCGCACTGACAAGAGGGGAGAAAGGGACTGCCAGTAGCCTATCATGCAGTTACCATAGTTTCACTGAAAGAATCCAATCCTTTAACTCTCTCTCTCTCTCCCTCTCTCTCTCTCCCTCTGTTTCTCTCTCTCTCTCTCTCTGTTCATCTTTTAATACACTGCCTCCCATGGCTCCATCTCCTAGGTTACAGTTAATATTGGATCAGGAAGCAACATCCCCTGTTCCGGCTTCTTATCCTGAATAGGACTACCTAACCCAACAGCTTGTTTGTGAATATGTGCCTCTGTCTCTCGAAACAAAACAAAATTAATAAAAGTTTATCTCAGTCTTTATTTACAATATCTTGTTTTGTACCTAAGAAGGCGCATCAATTAGGAGCATCAAACATGTTGATGGTGCAGTATGACTGTACAGCCAGCAGATGGAGGCCTTTTTGTCTATCCAAGAGGCTACATTTGATGCATTCAGGCCTGGTGATGCCATCGTTGCCATGAAGGAAATCGACACTTTATAACCATGTGATAGTGTATCATGGAATAACATGACAGTAGGTTTATGTTTTAAGGTTAAAGTAGGACATAATTAAGTGGTACGCAGCATGGTATGTAAAAGCATCAACTGATATTTGTACACTGCAGAAAATCCAAAGAAAAGAAAGAGAAATGTGACTCAACATGTTGACGTCCTTGAATAACTAATTTTTTTTCTCCTCCTTTTCACCATGTTGCTTGGCTCATCAGAAGCCTTGAAGAGGCAAGTCATGGAATGCAAATCTTTGGCCTTTCTGCAGAGGTTACACAAAAACACACACAGATAAACTACTCTGCTGTTGTTAAGCGTATACCAGCAACTACCACACAACACAGTTTCCTTTATAAGGAGTTCATAAGATGGTTCTTAAAAAGTACACATCATAAATCAGGTCTCATGTCCAAGGAAAAACTACTACGTTAACAGGTTATTTATTTGATAACATGTATTGATGTTTATTTTCCTTTTTTTTGTCTTTATGAACTTTAGAATTAGTCATAAAGCACCTCTGCAATGGAGGTTTTAAATGTAAAGAAAATAGCTGCAGTTAACATGAACAATCTAACAAAAAATTACAATAGTGATAGTATGAAACATATTTAGGGGACATTTTTAAACATCACAATAGCTGGTGGTAATCCATTAACTTATCACAAGGCCATTAGTTATAGTTAATAAACTGCTTGTTTAAAAAGTCAGCCATTACTCCTCAAGGGTGTAAGTGTGTGTGTGTGTGTGTGTGTGTGTGTGTGTGTGTGTGTGTGTGTGTGTGTGTGTGTCAGTATAGGGAGTGGCAACATCCAGATGTTAAAACAGTTACAGTATTCACACAATCACACACAGATGCACAGGAAAGCCAAACGCAAGCTGGAAGACACATCAACATTCCTCGGTTTATAGTTTTCACACTATTCCTTTAGCAAGTTTAGTTGTTAGAGGATTTCAATCTGTTCAGCATTTCACGCCTTTCTGTTCCATATAATCACACAGAGGTGCATACTTCTATACGCTTTTATAGTCTTGTGAGTAAAAGCCGAACGCAAAGTGCATGTTTTGCCTGTATACAATATGGGGTGAAATCACATCTCAGGTCAACAACCCTGGCAGCAGTCGAGCCTGGAAATAGATTTTGTTATGTACACAAAGATTAGACAGGTTCAGATTAAAAATAATCCACACAAACAAAATAAAAACCTTGATCTTTTAACTGCAAATATTCATGTTTCAATCATGTGAATTAGCAGTATAAGCTGATGCGTTTAGCATTCATGTGAATCCTTAATGAAGACTTTCAGGGAATTTCTTGCACACAAATTGTTGAGGAAATCAAACTTTATGTGAAGTATGACAACAGTGGCATCCAAGAGCACTATATCATAAGATTACGTAAAATCGAACATGCTGTACCCGTGTCAAGTGAAAAATTATTTCAATGACCTTTCACCTCCTCTCTCTCCCTCTCATCCTCTTTCCATGTGTCTCTCTCTCACACCTGTTTATGTCAAATGTCAAACCCATACACGCCACACATTCATTCCAACATTCACACATACACACACATCTGCCAGTTAGGACACACTAATGGCGGAGACCTAAGTAAGGCAACACAAGGGCAGTGGGACATGGTGTGATATGATTAAACAGTTTTGGACATTGACTGCTTTTTCCTCAAATCCCTGTACTTTCAGAGCAAAAGTATGTGTGTGTGTGTGTGTGTGTGTGTGTGTGTGTGTGTGTGTGTGTGTGTGTGTGTGTGTGTGTGTGTGTGTACGTGTGTGATTACACAGCAATTAGAAATCTTCAGACCAAATAGATTAATTTCATCCTTGATTTTATTGTAAGTTGACATTAAATTTTGAATGACTAGTATGAATACTAGTGTTTGTGCCTGTGCTGGAACATTTATTTTTGTGATCAATACATGTGAGGACATTTTGTTCTTCACTTCAAAAAAGCCAACTCTTGTCAATTATGGCTTTTGGGTTCACTTGAATTGACTTTCAAACAGCTGGAGTTTGACATTTCTTTCAGAGGATTTTGAGAGTATGTCAACTCCTCATTTGAATCTGTAAACAGACCGCAAGCAAAAGCCAACAGCCAGTTGATTTAGCACACCATAATATAAAGGAAGTGAAAGTCACTGTGTCCAGTTAGAAATCCCTTCATTTTCTCTTCTGTGTTTGGAATTATAGGCAGATGTGATTTTTTTGTCACAATAGGTGGGGCTAGTGACCTTAAGTGCAGAGTAAATATGTTGGCCTCACTTACAAGGATTTGTTGTTTGTTCATCTCTTTATATTGTTCATGTGCAGAAAGAGCTGCTATATATAGACACAATGTATACCATCAAATTTAAGGACCCATATTTTGGCTTACAATTACAAAGACAATAACAAAAACATACAGAACTATATTTTATATATAAATCTGTATTAATGTCATTTATAAAACGCTTAACAAACAAATATCAAGGATTCTGCTTCTGAAAGACTTATATGATAAGTGTTTTTTGATTTTATCTAATTTAGTTTCCCACAATAAATGCCAAAAGCCACACCTTCTATTCCATTGTGATTCAAATGTTGTTTTAACACCTGACTGTATGCAGGGCCTGCAAAAGACAAGTCCTTTGTTATTACTTGCAACATATCCAATAATGACTAAAAGCATATCTTCCAGTACTTGTCCAGTATGCTGTCTAGCTCTGAGCTCATATGGATTATTTTCAGCTGTTGGTGAATCCATATTTTGAATCTGACTTCATTGACAACACCTGTGCTACTGCAATGAAGCAGCCTGCTCACTTGTGACATTATGTGGCTTATTGTCAGGGTTTCAGATTTTTTTCCGAATTTAGTGCCATTGCATGGTGAAAAAAGTTACAAGAACTTTACCATTCATGTGTTAAAGATTTATTTTCTAATAATTCTGTTCTTTCCCGTTGTATGATAGTAAGAAAATAAGGTTCATTGCTAGATTTATACTTCAACATTTCATCTTAGTAAAGGTAATGTAAAAGGTGACAGGGAATCAATGTCCAATTTCGTCCTACACAAAAGAAATGTTTGTTTGTATTTGTCATGTGTGAAAAATACATAAAAAAATACACCAACCTAATCTCTACAACATCCACTTCTTGACCTCCAACGCCATGTCCATTACATGTGTGTTTAAAGTGTTAGCACAACATAACACACAGTACCTTTTGCCCTCCATGCCCCTTACGTCCAGTTTGAGGTCAGTTAAAGTCAAACAAACACAAAATCAGGTGGGAAAATTCCCAAAGAAGAAGGAGCATGTGCATACAAGAACCCTTTGAACATTCATTTAACCTTCCACCCCCCATCCTTAAAATTCCTTACTCCTCCCCTCAGGCTCAGTCTGTTTTCTTTCCCATTCTCTCTCTGACAGCGGGGGTCTGTATTTGCCCCTCCTAATCCTTCCCCTCTCTTTTTTTTTCTTTTTTACTCTGCTGTCTGTATAGATTTTGTGACGGTCCCACAGATCCTCACTGTCAAACTTTTTCTCACATATTTAAATGTTCTTTGTGGACATAGATATAGAGGTATTCAGAATGTTAGAAAATATAAAGACTGTGAGCTTTTAGCCCAGAAAGTCAAACTTTATTAGAGTTAATAAATAACTAATAAAATTAGATTATTTATTTAATTTATTTATTTATATATATATATATATATTTTTTTTTTTTTGGGGGGGGGTTAATAAAAATATTGTAATCCTTTCCCTTTTCAGTTAGATTGTTTTTTAAATGTCCTTCTTCTCATTTTAGTTTTAAAAGCTAAGACTTGTTCTTTAGTGTTTGAAAGAAAACCTCTGGAAGAACCAGACTGTAAATAGATAGATTAGATAGATAGAATCAATTTTCTTATTAAATATAAATATCATCTGTATCTATACTGATATATCTTACAATGAGACATGTGAAATGATGTGCCCTCTACATAACAGGCATTAAGAATAATGAGTTAGAAAATGTCACATACCTATACATTACTATGCTTTTACTGCACCATGCTTGAAGACTAAAAAACATTAGCCCTCTACATGCAATACTAGACTAAAAACAAAACACACTCGTGCAAACAAACAACTGAAAGGATATTATAGAAATATATATTTAATTCAATGATAACAGATTTGCCTTGAAGCCATTTTTGCAGAACAAGTTTATCTCGCAGTACCCATCCCTCCCTCCTCCGCATTGCCTGGTGACGTCACGAACAGCCGGTATATATTCAGCCAGTAGGCTTGCAGCATGAGCCGGTGGTGCTGACTATACTTTCCCCGTCTCTGTCCCTCCTCCCTCACTCTGTCGCTCCCTCTCTCTCTCCCTCACACTCTGTGAACCTCGTCTCTCGCGCTCGTACCTACTCCCTGCTGCAAACATGGTTGATGCTTTCGTTGGCACGTGGAACATGAAGGAAAGCGTCAAATTTGACGAGTACATGAAGGAGCTGGGTGAGTGTGTGTCTTTTGTTTCAGAAAACATACATGCATGCATGCGAGCGCGTGCGCAGCCGCGTGAAACAGGACTGGATGCAGGAGTGCCAATGCTGCATTCGAGCACGTGTGAAAAATTGTGCTATGGGATGACAATCATTGTTTAATTTTTCAGCTGTTTTTTGTAGGGGTGAGAGCAAATAATAAAGGGGAGACCAAGACTCAAAGGCGGACCAAAGATGGAGGTTGAATAAAAGGAGGAGGAAGAGAGATTTGAAAAGAAAGGGGTGATGATGGGAACCAGAGGGGGAGGGAGAAAGGAAGATTGTTTACCACATGGCTGTGGTGCTGGCTGTCTTCTTTAGCTTTAAGTAGGGGGGTGGGGGTGAAACTCTGAATGGCAAGACACACACACACACACACACACACACACACACACACACACTTGAGCCTAATGTGGGTGACCTCCGCTGAAAGCTGTTCATTGTTTGTGGCTATGGGAGGAATATTGAAATGGCCTCAGTGCCAAACACGGGAGCAACTGCAGCATAAAGTGGGCTTCAAAATATTTCACACATACTCTCACATAGTCTGGTGTGATGAGGTCACGTTCTCTGCCTTTTACAACTACAAAGAATGCCTTTCTGTGTGTGAGAGAGAGGGGAGATCCATGCGCAGAGAGCCACATTAACATCGATCTGTGTGCTAGTCACCATGGTAACCATAGACCCTTTAGCCTCCAACCCTGATCCAGTGATCAATGAGGCATCTCTCCATTTAGAGTGGCTTTTGGGCATTGATTGTAGGAAAAGAAACTGCTCTGCTCTTTAAGTGATGAACGGTACCGTCACATGCTCGTCTGTTGTAGCAAAGGGCGTGAGTCACTGTTACCCAATGAAATGAACTCTCCTGATCCTTCTTGCACACACCCTGAGAGGAAAATGAGTGATCATTTGCAATATGCCCAGACAGGCAGGTCATTGGGACCTGCCAGCGTTTGTAGAATTTATTGCAGGTTTGGACAGTCAACAAACGGAGATGAGCACTTGTGAAAGGATACCAAAAGGCCAAATTTACAAATGCTGCTCTAAAGTCTCTTATACGCCAATAAATCTCTGTTTTCTGGAGATTTACTTCATTAATTAGTTGAAATATACATTAGGGACTTCATAGGAACCACTACTGTATGTAGCCTTTAATCAGAAATTGTTTTAAACAATTTTTTTTACTTTAATGATCCCAAGAGGAAACATTTCAACTTTAGCTTGAACCATCTATGTAAATTGTTTTAGCTAGGAATAAAAGATTAATATTTTATATTTTCATAACGATCCATATTGAATGGTTTTGTCTCTCCATTTTTGAATCTGTGCCCACAAACAGTGACGATGCATTTTCCCCTGAACTACAACCTGTGTCAAAACTAAACAAAAGGCCTTCAAACAAGTTAGCTCTTGATTTCTGATTGTCGTTGATGTTCCTACAATGAAAGGCTGTTGGTACAAAGCATGCTTTGCTTTACTTTTCAAACAACTTTCTTTGAATGCAAAAATTGCTTCATGGTTAGTTAAATCACTTTACTCTTCATCTTGCCCCAACATCAGGCAATTTCCCATCAGCCTCAGGTTTATTGTCTGTGTAGTTGTAATTTACATGTCATTTGTTTGTTTAGCATGTTTGTTTAGCTTTAAGCCCAGAGGACATCTGCTGTATGTGTCAGAACATTTGAAAAAAAGGCGTAAAGTTTATTTATTCTATTCACTTGTTTGCTACAGGTGTTGGCTTCGCTACACGCAAGATTGGCAACATGACCAAGCCCACCACCATCATCTCAGTCGATGGTGACACAGTGACAGTGAAGACGCAGAGCGCGGTGAAGAACACAGAGCTCTCCTTTAAGCTAGGAGAGGAGTTTGACGAGACCACAGCCGATGACAGGAAAGTGAAGGTGAGCGGTCAAGCGTCACACTAGACGGACCTAAAGGACATCATCACTCCCCAACACTAATAAATGTTGAAGTATGCATAGCGACTGTGATAATTACAGCTATGAGGAGGATTAAGTAAATAACTGAGAAACGTAGAAATTCTGTATAACAACATTCTTTTGAATGTGTATGGGACCAAATAGATCAACGAGGTAAGGAGTGAGAAATAAGGAATGAAGAAATTCCTTTAGCATTCTTTGCCACCATACCTAAGACTTTAGACACGGTCATCTCACGGTTTTCTCTTTCTGAAGTGCAGAGGGGAATAACGTGTTTGAAAGGGGTCGATAGAGTTCAAAGGTGAGGTGTCAGCGCTGTAAAAAGACTGACGCAAACGGGAACTTAGATTTTAACAGGTCCGATTTCAACACTTGAGATGGGCGAGAAATAAAGTACGTTTTTAATCATAAAATTAAATATGTACGAGACGCGCCTTATTTGTCCGTCATAATTCACATCTCCTACACAAGTAATCTGTGAAAATTCTAAATAATTAGTATTGTATTTTCCTAGCAGAACAGTATCACTATGAACTAGGCTATTTAAACCAATGTATGTTTAATAACTGATGTGATAAATGATATTATTTTGTGCACTAGTTTTAATGAACTGTGTTTCTCCAGTCCCTTGTAACAGTAGATGGCGGGAAGCTGGTACATGTACAGAAGTGGGATGGCAAAGAGACCAGTCTGGTTAGGGAAGTTGAAGGCAATAAGCTCACTCTGGTAAGTATTAATCAAACAATGCACACATTTTACACCTTAAGTTTTCTGTATTTAACCGCTTATTTTTCTGCCCCTCACAGACACTCACCCTGGGAGAGGTCATCAGCACACGTCACTATGAGAAGGCAGAGTAAAAACCAAACACTTCACATTTCCCTAATGCAACGTCTTGCATCAGCTATATGCCTGCTACCCCTAAATGTCACTTCAGCCCCGGCCAAGAAAACCTCCTCATTGTCCTAATTAATACTGTGATACAGTATTAACATTTCTGCTGACTGTGACCTTACCTTTCTCCCGGTCCCTCTGTTTTTCCTTCTACTGTAAGAAACACTGACTAAATTCCAATGATTTGTTGTTTTCCTCTAAAATCCAAGGTCTGCATATTTGTTTTTGTTTTTTTGTTTTAAAAGTGTGTAATGCACAGTGCCTATGATAAACCTGGAAAGTGTTACATTTCAAACTTTGTCTATGAAAAACCTAAAAAATAAAAGTGTGTACACTGTTGAAA
Source organism: Symphodus melops (assembly GCF_947650265.1). NCBI lineage: Eukaryota > Metazoa > Chordata > Actinopteri > Labriformes > Labridae > Symphodus > Symphodus melops. Next base: position 13,563,909 of record NC_136708.1, on the reverse strand, counting down.
GAAAATCAACAAGTCTACCTTGGATTGTGTTTTTTGTCCATAGACATAGCCTCTCTTGGAGGCAAATACCCTGCAGTGAAAGTACACATTGTTTTAACCCATTATGTAATTAAATAAATGGCATGAAGTCTAATCCAGGCCAAGGCTAAATAAAGCGTGAATTCAGCAATGATACCATGTGGGTGGGACCTAAAGGTCTGCAGTTTGAGCTGTGATTGGCTGAGTAACACAGAAAACATGAGGGCAAAAGATGTTACAGACAGTTAAATGGATCCAAATAGTGTGACTGCAGTTTCCACCACAGAATATTTTACAGGATCTCACAGGTTTATTATAGCCCTTTCTCGTGTGTGTGTGTTGTATTTGCTCTGGCTAGGTGAGAGGAAAGTTTGATTAGAGCTTGAGACAAGGTTTGTCAGTACTGTTGTGTCCTGTGCTCAGTGTGCGAGTATGGTTTCTAAATTCAGATTGTTCCCTTCGACAGTCGATGGATGTCATGTGTTAGTGACACACTGCCAACTGGAGCCAGGGTGAAGAGGTGAACGGGAGCAGGACGATTCAGGCCACCTCCTCCAGTTACCCTCAACTCAAATAGTCACAAGACAGGATGAGCCGTAAGGCCTACACAAAGCAAAAATAGATTATGATTACACTCTTCTTGCGTTGCATGTACAACTACAATACACATCTTTTTTGTGAAGAGGTCAAATTATTTTTCCTACATAACCCTTCCTCACCAGAAGTTGCTGAGTTGTTCAATTGAAAAAGCTAAGAGGCTAAACATTGAAAACAAACAGATTTTAAAAAGACTTATCAGGAAATGCTTCATGTGAGCAGAATTGGATTTAAAAAAAAAAAAACAAATCTGCAAAAACTAGAATGAATGCCATGTAAAACAATGATTCATATCAACCTCAGTCATGTTTGGTTGATTTCCAATGTTTCTTACACTTCAGTCTAGGGACAAAAAACTAGGAAAGTAAAAGCACAAACCTTTTCTCTAAAATGTTCTGAATATTGGTGCTTATTAAGAAACGTTTTAACAAATCAAAGCAAGATGATATACGTGGTAAACATATCCAACGTTAGCTTCCACAGTGACGTAATGCTACCGTTTGCGTAGCACTGCAAACTTTGTGAACATTTTTTTGTAAGGGGAATTGTTTATAAGGTATTTTTATGAAATTAAGTGAGGGTTAAAGTCATATCACCAGTCACTAACAGCATCCAATGTAAAAATATAAATAATGTACTGGTTTGATCATTTACATATAACTAAATAAACAATCCAACAAAAGAAAGATACACAACATCGTAAAGGATATCCTGAAAAGACACCCTGAAGTCAAATCAAACATTGAAATTCAAAATGAACATGTTTGCAAATGTGAGTTTTTATCATCTTCCATTGACTCATTGTGTGTTGCATTTAAATTATTTGCAATTACGAAATATAAACTCACAAATTTGGTTTTGAAAGCTCAGGGTTAATTCATCTAGTACATCTCTCTTGTGCAAGTAGAAGAAAGCAGAAGTTTGGGAAATGAAGAGGAGTCTGAAGACTGACCGATGAACTGAAAGAACTACCAGAGGAGTAAACTGGACACATGCCAAACCACTGCAGCTGGAAACAGTCCGTTTCTCCACATGTAGAAATACGAGTTTAGAAACTAGGTCAAAACAGGACAAAAAAAAGAAGATGCTGATTCCATAATGCTGCCTGATCTTCCATGAGATCAAAGAGTTGTCTTTAAAAAGCTGTTCTGTTCCTTTTGTGCACATTTGACTGCATGGGATATGAACCACTGTAATATTCAAGATGTGTAAATCTATCTATTAATTTAGGATGACCCGAGGGTGGATCAGACTGAACCTGAGAACTTGTTTGTTTGTGTTTTGATTCCTCTGAGGAAAAGTGACATTGTGCGCTCATGGTCAAAGAACAAATACAGTACAAATAAAAACACTTTTAATGAAGCTAACAGTTGACATGCAGGAAGGATAGGGATGCGTGTGTGTGTGTGTGTGTGTTAATGTTTCCTGCGAGCAGTCCCTTAGAGGCAAGACACACAAACCACATGTACACACAAATAAAGGGACAGACAACCTCAGGATATCACTGAAGCTTTGACTTCCTGTCAGGCTCACATGTGCTGCAATACATGTCCTGTTTGTGTTCAACTGCTTCCTATATGTGTCTGTGTGTGTTTGTGTTGATCTTTGTCTGTGTGGTTTGTTTGGTACTTTTATGTCAGACCCCCTCAGCTTAACTGTTTTAATGGATTTCCCAGAGAATGAAACCAGATAGCTGAAAACAATATCTGGATTCAGAGAGGGCTTGCCACTTGCTGCCATATTACTTACACTTATCCTGTTACGTATGGTGTGTAAGCCCCTCCCTCTGTGGGGGGTGTCAGAGGTTACTTTAGAACAAGGATGCTTGTCCCTGAATGTTTACAGTACTGTCCTTTCTGCTACTTTTAGATTTTTCATACTTGAAATGTCTTTGCGAAGGCATAAGCCCAACATTCAGAAATTAAAAGGATTATTCTACCATTTCATTTAACACAGCAGGAAGTCTGCCACTCCGTCTCTTGCACCCACTTCCCCTATTTTGTCGGTCTGATAGCTGGGGTACATGTCAGTGTGTGTACAAGTGACTGTATATGTGTTGTTGCCTCAGTTGTGTTTGTGGGATTTATGTTTCTTGTGTTTCTTCTTCTTTTTATCCTCTCTGTCTGAGTCACGGCGGCTCCTCTTGGTTTTACATTCACTGCTGCTGCTGCTGCTCTCTGACTCTTTCCTCTCCCTCTTCCTCTTCTTCTTCAATTTCTTCTCCTGGTGAATAAACATAGAAAAATACAGATTGTTTTGTGTAGCATTAAAACAAACTTGTATATATGAAAACCTTATAATGGGTAAAAAGCAGTGAGAATGAACTGATCTCTGTTGTTTGCTGCATGTCATCTCCAACTCATTCCTCCTAACATTTCCCATCTTTCTTCAGCTGGCAAGATGGCGCAAAAATAGTCTTTCAGTGTCATTTCTCAAAATGAGAGAAATGTGTGGGTTGTAGCATTCGATTACTCACATCCATGACAAAAATAAATAAAAGTGCAGATCATGCAAGATGCATTTTCACCTTCTTTTTCTTCTTCTTTTTTTCTGAGTCCTGCTGTGGTGCAACTGTGGGGGTCTGCTGTTGTAGCTGCTGCGGCTCTACATCATCATCTTCTGGCAAAAGAGAGTACTGCAAGCCGGGGGCAGAGAAACAGTCCTTTGTGAAGTGACCTAAACAAAAGGAAATTGGGTTTAATTTCCAGCATTTATTTCCAGCTTAATCCAGACAGAAAGGTGTAAGTGACAAAGAGAAACATTTCTGATATGTTCATGATGTTTTACCTTTGCAGCCACACTTTGAGCAAGTTGTGTTGAGTACAGCCTCCAGTGTGATCCTTTTGCCTGTGTGATCTCTGAACTGCTTACGTCGCCTTGAATCCTGTCTACACTCACACACACATGATCATAAAACACGTCTGTCTATGCAAACCTACATGTGACTAAACTCCAACTGTTATACTTACTCCGCCATAACATTGTTTGGGTCCTGGTCCTGACCTGTGCCCTGATTGACAGCTTTCATTGAGAAGGACAGTTTCACCTTGTCACCACGAATCTGAGAGTCAAATAGGACAGAGCTGTAGTCATTCTGCTCACACTGCAGCCTGTTTGTATGTCCGTTTCTGACACTGTGACTGTTGTTACCTCTCGTCCAATGACTTTAATCCACACCTTTTCCCCAACATCCACAATCTCTGAGGCATTCTCAACCCTAGATGCTGACATCTCACTCACATGCACCAGACCTGCAGGTGAAAGAGATAGGAAATAACATCAATAGGAACAAATACATAAATTGCTGAGAAATATAACCTTTTGATTTTATACCCATTTACCCAAGGGAACAAAAATAACAGTGTGCTCTGACCATTATAACACTTTAAAGCATAGGAAATAGTGTTGCCAGAAGTCTATATTATAACATCAAATGCATGTAAAATCCCATAGCTGACTATTTAAAAAAAGTCTAACTCATAAAAGATAATGTGTCTTAAAAAAATCTTTCTTAAAGATTTGAAAAGTAGTTTTTTTTTCTGAGGATTTTAACAAAATGGTTTAGGTGCTGAAGATGTTTGTTAAGCTTGCCCTCTAATGGTGACACTGGGTAGAATTTCTTCCAAAATTAAAATGTGTTACCTGTCTCAATATTGAAACATCTTTGAATATGTACAATAACGTTTAAATCAGGTTACATTTTTTTTTAACACCAACCTTCCTTCTTGTATCCGGGTAGCCTGACAAAGGCTCCATAGGTCTGCACAGAAACAACCTCCCCTTTGGCAATGCTGTACATGGGGGGCAGACCTTCAAGTCCAGCAGGCTCAGAAGCTAAACCATCACTATCAGACATGGTCACCGCCCAAGTTCACCCACAGACATCTATGAGAAGATCTGAAACATTCATGACAAGAAAAGAAATATACTGGATCATGTTTATATGTAAAGATCAGGAGAAATATACTGGATCATAGAAAGGTCCAGTATATTGGGAGGTAAAAAAGGAAGGATGTTACTCTGTGGATAAATAATGCCACGTGTGTGAGGATTACACTGAGAGAAGAGAAACACACATGACACGTGTTGGTACACTTTAAAAACGTGTCTTTTTGTTTTAATAACTGATAATAAAAGAGTAGAAAAAAGGTCCCCATGTGATTGTCGGTGAAGTCCATCCGCTTATCAAATCTTTAACATGGGGAATTAATGTTTAGCACAATTACACCCTTACTTAATATAACTAATTCTTCCTTTACAACCTCTCCTCTTATGTTATTCTTTGTCAAGACGCTAACTGCTCAAAACACAAATTCGATACAGCTGGTGGCTGTGATGTGATTGTTTTTATACTTACAAAGTATAAACGTGTGAAGTAGTTTAAATATATAAAACTCAGTCTATTAATTTAACTTTAAATCTGCTGTAAAGAGAAACAGCTTCGTAAGAAATAGAGAAGCTAACAGGAGCTAGCTACACATCATTGTTTTCAAAGCTAGTTCAATAACAAGACTACAAACGTTAACTAGCTAAACGTGCGTAAAGTAAACACACACATTTAAATTGTTTACAGTGAAAAGTGTAGCGCGCATTCAGGTAAAAAATACAAAATATGTTTATTACCGTAAGCGTTAGCGAAGCAGGTTACCTTTTACATCCGGTGCACATCAGTTTGACAACAAGCCTTCTAACCAATCAGCGCAGTCGATGTTACACTCGACCAATTAGGAACCTCATCGCCAGCGGAAGGACTCCAGCTCTTCTTCGTTTGTGCTGTTTTCCTCCATGAAAGACGTCCATTCATTTTAGCTTAAAGAAAGCGTCGAAATTCAACTACAATTTAGTTTTTTTGTTGATACGCCGCTATGATTGAACCAATGAAGAGAGTGGCGGATGTGGCGGTGGTTCCTGCCGCAGTGAAGCGGCCCAGGATGGAGCTGGTGGCGGCGGCTCAGTCCCAGCAACTCGTGGCCATGGTACGGATACTACATGAACGAGTAGTACACGCAAAAGTGCATCAGTCATTTTAAAAGTAAAATTTAGGACCATAAACATTTCAAGGAAAACAGGAAATTAAATAACATTGCATTATTTTTTATGTGTGATAAATGAGACACCTGGTGTTCAAATGTTTTCCTCTTGTTCTGGTGACGTACTTTTCACTCGAATGCCTGTTTACTAAGCAATTCTGCCTAATGCACATTACCAAAAAAAAGATCCTGTATTGTTTCTTGTTTCATTAGGGTCCTCCTCGCAGCTCCAGTCTTCAGGCTCCCATTATGCTCATGTCTGGTCATGAAGGAGAGGTCTACTGCTGCAAATTTCACCCTAATGGAGCCACGCTGGCCTCCTCAGGATTTGACAGACTCATATGTAAGATATTGGCAAATCAAACTGATGAAAAGAATACATAATTGTGCAGCTTACACGTTCTTTGTTGCACACCCTGAATAACTTGTGGCACGCTGTGTTTTATTTGCGACAGTGATGTGGAATGTGTATGGAGATTGTGATAACTATGCCACCCTGAAGGGCCACAGTGGAGCAGTGATGGAGCTGCACTACAACACCGATGGCAGGTATGAACAATCAGCGTGATGATGTTTTCTTCAGTTTATTTACTTACCCACAAAGTATAGCAGCACGTGGTTCCTGAGATGAATGACAGTTTTAAAATAAAATATTGTTACATAACACACATGCGCTGTAAGCGTTGGCTTTTTTTGTAGCATCACAATTTTTTCTTGAAAAACATTGACTGAATTACTAATCTATTAAGAGCAACAAAAATATCCCAATTTCATGTATTTTTTTTCTTAGATTATTTGCAAAGCATGTGTGAAACATCTTCATGTATTTGTAAATTGAGCATAAAAAGCTTAAACAAGTTCTGATATCTTCTGTTGTGTTTCAGCATGCTGTTTTCAGCCAGCACAGACAAGACTGTAGGTGTGTGGGACAGTGAAACTGGGGAGAGGATTAAGCGTCTGAAAGGCCATACCTCCTTTGTTAACACCTGCTACCCGGCACGCCGAGGACCCCAGCTCGTCTGCACCGGCAGCGATGATGGGACTGTCAAGGTGAGGTCTCAGTTTTTCAGATAGTTTACAGGAAACTAAATGCTGTAGATTTAGGATCATTTCTACTTGTATTTTTATTTTGCTTCACTTGCTCTTCAATCCAGTTTATCAGTTGGTCTTATGTGGTTTTGTTTATATTTCACTTCTTCTTTTTTTCTAAGCTGTGGGATATTCGTAAGAAAGGGGCAATCCACACCTTTCAGAACACCTACCAGGTGCTGGCCGTAACCTTCAACGACACCAGCGACCAAATCCTGTCAGGAGGCATCGACAATGATATCAAGGTATTGAACTTGTGCAAAGATATAGGGCTTTTACACTTGTAGAAAAAACTTGTAATATTTGCAGGAGGAGCTGTATGTCTGAATGCAAACTTCACCTGGATCTTCTCCTCAGACCTGTACTGTTTTTTCTGCGAGCTGATGTCAGAACGCAGCAGGATATTCCCCTGAGAATTCAGCTCGGCCCATTAAGGGGGTATGATGTACGATCTCTGTGCACGTAATTAAACGGCTGAGTTTTGTTTTCTGTTCTCCAGTTTGTTGTTCTTCTCCCCTGTTGATAGTGTGATTCGGTTGAACTATAAGTAATCATTGATATAAAGTCAAGTATTGTCATTATAGCATCGTCTAGCTCTGTTGCTTCATCTGCTTCTTCAACACTTTTTTTTTTTGCAATGCGTGACGTCCCTTTGCCAATCACTTCCTTGAATGATATTCAAGAACCAAACTGGTGTTTTATCCTCGATATGTTCATCTATCTTCTACAAACTCTGCTGCAGGCTCTCTTTGAGACTTGTCTGGTCGGTATGTTGTGTCTCATGTGCTATAAGAACACACTTTTACATTTGTCCCTGAAATCAAACCCATATTTTTCATCTTTGGACATTGCCACTGATCTGACAATGACATAAAAGCTCAAGCTGAACTATTTTCTCTTCATACAAAGGTCTTTTTATGAACCCTGTCTTTTTGTGTGATGTGCAGGTGTGGGACCTGAGGCAGAATAAACTGATCTACAACATGCATGGACACGGAGACTCAGTAACTGGACTCAGCCTGAGCTCCGAGGGCTCGTACCTCCTATCAAACTCTATGGACAACACAGGTAGGATGCTTTATCAGTTGTTTTTTTAACAGAATGAGAAAAGGCTTTACCTGTGGTACTGATTTTCATTACTGACGTATCTTTGTGCAGTGCGCATTTGGGATGTCCGACCGTTTGCACCCAAGGAGAGATGCGTGAAGATTTTCCAGGGCAACGTCCATAACTTTGAAAAGGTAACTTATAAAGAACTCTGGATTTTCCAATTATGAGGAGGATGTATACATGTCCAATGATCATGTAGGAGTTGCCCTGACTTAATTTCCACACTTTAATTATTTACACAGTAAATACATGCAGTTGATGAAGATGTGCAACAATGAGTAACTAGAAAGCAATCTGTGCAAAGCTACCGCAGTGTCTCTGCGCCTTTTTCAGCTCAGTTATCCTTATTAAAACTGTCCGGTCCTCTGAGGTCCCTTCCTGTTAATAAAGGCGGGACAGCGCTGATGAAACATGTATGTGGCAGACTTGAATTTATTTTATGTTGATATCTTTTCATATTAAAAGTTACTTTACAGCAAAGTAAGAGTGAAATGTACTGCTTGCATGCGTATAAATAAAACCTCTGGCAGTAATGTTTCTGATGACATAGATCTGATAGATATACTGTACATTCTGGCTTCAATTATCTACCTCACCGTTTTGCCAATTTCCCCTGCCTCTAAAATGTATGTACGCCTGGGTCAGAGTGAGTTTACCAGTGCAGATATTTTATCATCAGGTGTGACTTTACAGCTCAAACACTTTGTGTGGTAAATACTCTTCGCCAGTTTCAGGCCCCATTTTGTGTTTATTTAACGGTAATAAATAAAACCCCTGGGCTTTTTACCATTTATCATCTCTCTCTACCACAACTCCCCAAATACTCATGTGTCATCGAATGTCTCGATTTTATTTTATTTTTACACATGCAAAGTTGCTCGCTCATGTTGCAAATGCAGTTTCTTTATTCTATGTATCTAATCTTTACAGAATTTGCTGAGGTGCTCCTGGTCCACTGACGGCAGTAAGATAGCTGCAGGCTCAGCTGACAGGTGAGAGGCAACTAAACATACACACACAAGTACCACATGCCCAAAACATTAACAAACACTCGCTCGTACCTGAATTAGGGTTTATCTGGCTCAGAGAACATTCATTGTATTTGTACTGTTTAAAAAAAGATAACATGTTTCTTACTATGCTTCTCTCTTTATATATATATATATATATATATATATATATATATATAAGATAACGTGTTTCGTACTATGCTTCTCTCTTTATATATATATACGTGTGTGTGTGTGTAAAAAAAGATCTTAGGCTGTTAAAAACATATACAGGTAAAAGCCAGTAAATTAGAATATTTTGAAAAACTTGATTTATTTCAGTAATTGCATTCAAAAGGTGTAACTTGTACATTATATTTATTCATTGCACACAGACTGATGCATTCAAATGTTTATTTCATTTAATTTTGATGATTTGAAGTGGCAACAAATGAAAATCCAAAATTCCGTGTGTCACAAAATTAGAATATTGTGTTAGGGTTACATTTTGAAGATACCTGGTGCCACAAACTAATCAGCTGATTAACTCAAAACACCTGCAAAGGGCTTTAAATGGTCTCTCAGTCCAGTTCTGAAGCCTACACAAACATGGGGAAGACTTCAGATTTGACAGCTGTCCAAAAGGCGACCATCGACACATTGCACAAGGAGGGAAAGACACAAAAGGTTATTGCTGAAGAGGCTGGCTGTTCTCAGAGCTCTGTGTCCAAACACATTAATGGAGAGGCAAAGGGAAGGAAAAACCGTGGTCAGAAAAAGTGTACAAGCAATAAGGATCACCGCGCCCTGGTCAAGATTGTGAAAAAAAACCCATTCAAAAATGTGGGGGAGATTCACAAGGAGTGGACAGCTGCTGGAGTCAGTGCTTCAAGATCCACCACCAAGAGACGCTTGAAAGACATGGGTTTCAACTGCCGCATACCTCGTGTCAAGCCACTGTTGACCAAGAAACAGCGCGAAAAGCGTCTCACCTGGGCTAAGGAAAAAAAGAGCTGGACTGCTGCTGAGTGGTCCAAAGTCATGTTTTCTGACGAAAGCAAATTTTGCATTTCCTTTGGAAATCGAGGTCCCAGAGTCTGGAGGAGGACAGGAGAGGCACAGGATCCACGTTGCCTGAAGTCTAGTGTAAAGTTTCCACCATCAGTGATGGTTTGGGGTGCCATGTCATCTGCTGGTGTCGGTCCACTCTGTTTCCTGAGATCCAGGGTCAACGCAGCCGTATACCAGCAAGTTTTAGAGCACTTCATGCTTCCTGCTGCTGACCTGCTCTATGGAGATGGAGATTTCAAGTTCCAACAGGACTTGGCGCCTGCACACACCGCAAAATCTACCCGTGCCTGGTTTACGGACCATGGTATTTCTGTTCTAAATTGGCCAGCCAACTCCCCTGACCTTAGCCCCATAGAAAATCTGTGGGGTATTGTGAAAAGGAAGATGCAGAATGCCAGACCCAAAAACGCAGAAGAGTTGAAGGCCACTATCAGAGCAACCTGGGCTCTCATAACACCTGAGCAGTGCCAGAAACTCATGGACTCCATGCCACGCCGCATTAACACAGTAATTGAGGCAAAAGGAGCTCCAACCAAGTATTGAGTATTGTACATGCTCACATTTTTCATTTTCATACTTTTCAGTTGGCCAACATTTCTAAAAATCCCTTTTTTGTATCAGCCTTAAGTAATATTCTAATTTTGTGACACACGGAATTTTGGATTTTCATTTGTTGCCACTTCAAATCATCAAAATTAAATGAAATAAACATTTGAATGCATCAGTCTGTGTGCAATGAATAAATATAATGTACAAGTTACACCTTTTGAATGCAATTACTGAAATAAATCAAGTTTTTCAAAATATTCTAATTTACTGGCTTTTACCTGTACTGTATATGTTCTCGGATACCTGCACACTCTATTATAATAGAGCCAAAACTACAAACCTTCCTTTCTAGATGAAATGGCCTTAATGCACCTTGTGATGTTTATCTGGTCAGTATACAATAATTAAGTTCGTTCATGGTTTATAGATTTGTAAATTAAGTCGAAGGGACATTTACAATATTTCAGGTATTAACAGATTGGATATTTTTCACACTAATGTATTAAGTGTTTAAAGGCTCACATAATTCATAAGTGACTTGGATCAGTTAAATGCATAAAATGTCAGTAGTTGAAGAAAGTGATACATTGCTTCCTCCCAGGAAACCACTTTAAGTTGCTTTGAAGTTGGGATGGGAGGAGTTTGTAGTTGAAGAGTATTTGTTTTACCTCTCTGTCATTACCTTATTTAATGACTAATTAAGAGATCATGCTTCTGTTCAACTTCAAGTGAAACTATTAGCATGCATAGCTTCACATTTTCTATCTGTATCATCTGGCTGAACAATTCTAATTAGATAGTAATACAAATGAATTATTTTAAATTTCAAGTATCATTGAAGTAGAGAAAATCTAACTAGGATGTAACACAATAAATAATGCAGTACTAACATGAAGGAATTGAATAGGAAATGTAACTACATAAGTTTTAAGTTCAATAAAGGACATCTTATTCAATCAGTAAACTGCTCCTGTGGAGGCAGGTTAAGAATACGTTGTACACACATAGTCATCATTGTATAGCTTTATGCATCACACAGCTGTTGTAGTCAAGCCACAAGATGGGGACATATTCACCAATAACTCCTCCAACACCTGCTTGACCTCACAAAGCTTTGGTGGATTCCTGCTGCTATGATGTGTTCTCACTCTATACTATATACAAGAGTAGGGAGACAGAAGGGTGAAAAAATATTTTAAAAAATCCTACTAGAAGTTGTTTTTGGAGACAGAACACTCACAGTTTAATTATTTTTGAGATTTATTTTTGAGCTTTTTTGCCTGTATTGGAGCGATAGAACAGGGGACAGTGACGGAAATCAGGGAGAGGGTGGGGATTGACATTCAGGAAAGATGTGAAAGGCTTCGAACCGGGGCCGGTCATGTTGAGGACTATAGCCTCGATACATGGGTGCGCGCACACGAACCCCTGCACCACCAGCGCCCCATCCTTATCATGTCTTAATTATAATCTGAAGCCTCACATTACCTCATTTTAAAGCTGTTTTCTTCTCATACTTTTCCTCCCCACTTCCCCTAGTCTCTACAATTCACATATTACACATTAAAATGTTCAGGTATAGTTGTTAGGGAACTCTAACTAAAGTGCACGGCTCCTCAGGATAAATCAGTTTGCTTCACCAACATGCAGGCTGCCATTTAAATTACACTGTGCCAGGTGCTGACACTTCAGGCTTTTCAAGAAATTGGAAGACACTCTGATTAGAAGAGATCGTTTTATACCGAAAACAAACGTATGAATAATTAAGAGTCCAAATGCAAAAATAAACAATGCTGCTTGAGCCTTACTGTGAGCTAGTTAAAGTTATGGACACACCTGAGTACACTGCAGTGTGCGATAGACATGTCAAATTGATGCACATGTAAATATTAAAAATCAGTGTACATTTTGAACTGTGAATTTGTTATTTATAGGTGTTTAATTGACAATAAATGAGTGACGATCAACTATCCTAAATATATCTTAATTCAACAACTAAAGCATTAACGGCAATGAATCACAAACTGTTTTGAAATAAAGGAGCCATCTTCATATTTAGTTGTCTGTGTTTATAGGTTTGTGTACATATGGGACACCACATCACGCAGGATCCTGTACAAGCTTCCGGGCCATGCCGGCTCCGTCAACGAAGTAGCCTTTCACCCAGAGGAGCCCATAGGTGAGTCAAACACTGTTTCAGTACATGTTGTAACCACATTGTGAGAGAAATCAAGATATTTTAAGACTCAATGCCGTTGTCTTGACAAATACAAACAGTTTAAGTTTCTTTCTCTTTTCCCCTCAACGCAGTTCTGTCCGGCTCCAGTGATAAACGCCTCTACATGGGAGAAATACAGTGATGTGTGTTTGAGTATAAACTTCAATCTGTGTGTGTGCGCGTGTCTGTCCTGCTTCAGATGTTGATGGGTTGTGGTTGGAGGAGTAAGAGTCTCTGTAATTTCATGTGCTTCAACCTCATCACAAAACCACCTCAGGACACTCACTAGTTTTTAATTCTTGGCCTGTTTTATATTACAATTTTTTTCTTTTTAATAAACTTCAATATTCTGTAGAAAAGTATCCGTTGTCATTATTATTCTTTCATCTGGGACATTTTTGTCTAATAAGATTATAAATAGGGTAAGTGTGACCTTATTATGTCTGGATGAGTTATTTTTGATCATTTATCCACCACTATTAAAATGCTGTACCTCTTCTTTTTTTAGATTTTTTTTTTTTTATTGCTACAAACTCATTTCTCAAAGAATAAGGAAAAACAGTGCAGTAGCTGTCCAGAAAAAGCTCTTTGTACAAACTATTACTGAGTAGTTACAAAAGTACTTGCTATGACCAAGGTGTGGTTGGCCTATTTTCATGGGATATTATCAATGAAACAATTACTCAGCTTTTTTCCAGTCTCTTGATTAGTTTGTATCCATGCCGATTAATTAATCAGGTTATTTTAGTTAGGGCAGTTTTGAGGCATGTAGCTGTTTAACGCTGTTTCTCCTGCCTAACTGTACAATGAATTTGGGTTTTCTTGCTGAGTGGAGCTTGGATTATGGGTCACTTCGTACAGTATTTCATGACAAATTTATCGCAGCTTGTGTGAGGCAAAACTCATTTAATGTAAACATGGTGATATTTAGAAGGACATGAGTAAACATATTTTCAGTTTTAACAAAAAGAAATCATGAAAATGTAAGGGCTTGCTGTTATATATAAGCTAGGTCCAATGTTCCTTTTTTTTAACGGAAAGAAAAGTTGATTATGGACATGCTTTAACTTTATTATTTGAAAAACAGATTTATTGGTTTAAATTCGTTTTCACTGCTCTTCTGTCAATTCACCTTCATTCTTACTCTTAATTGCTTTTAAAAGCAGTATATAAAACTATTAGTTTTGTTCCTGATAATGAACTCAAAGTTTACATTTGGAAAATGTTGATACAGTATATGTCATCATGCATTACTGTTTCATGCTGCTGCTATATTTCATTCATGTCATTAAACCTGTTTTAAACTGTAAGTACATTTTTTTTTTTGTTAAGGTTTTGTTAATGTGTTTTCCTTTAATCATTACCAAACTGTAGCCTGGCCTATGAAATTCTTTTTTTAACGCTTCCTTAATGTTGTATCTGTGTAATCATCTAGTCATAAGGTGGAGAGGAGACGAGCAGCAAGGCAGCGGGTGGGAGAGCAGTACAGACTGTGGACAGGCCTGTGTAAAGTCTATGGGACACATGTTTTCCCCGGCAGTCTCATCCACAACCAGCCTCGTTTCTTTGTGCGCGCTGCTGCTGCTCGACTGCGCGCGCGCACGCACGCGCGTTTGCAGATTCCATGCAGCTTCTTCTCGAGGGGGTCGCGGTGACTGAGAGCCCCCACCCCCCTTAGTTTCTCTCTCTCTCTCCCCTCGGCTCCTCCTGCGCCCGCCCCGGCACCGATTGTTGACAAAAGACGCTGCGAAACCGAGCGAATGAAAACGGTCCTGGTGAGCTTATCTGTCCGTTAACTTGACTTCTTATCACCCACATTTGAGAAGGGAAGGGGGTCCGGGGTAAACTGGGATTTTTTTAGGGGGAGCGAGGACTCTGCCTTTCCTTGAAAACCTTGAGTCACAGCGGACTGCTTTGTGTCCATAGAGGAGTGCATGTAGCCAAACGTTAGCCGTAGTAACGCTGCGGGGTCGCTCCCCTCCTCCCCCCGTGTGATTCAGTATCATATGACGCTCATTTCTGTCTGCAGCCCGGGGTTGATTATGACAGCTTTCCGTCTTTCTTTGTGCCTTTGTGTGTCCCCGCTCCGGAAGGTGTGGCCGAGGTGATTTCTGTTGTCGGTGGTGGTGGGACCGCAGCAGGCCGGCGTGAACTGGACCCCTCCTCCTCCTCTCCTTCCTGAAAACCACCGCGATTGGTATTTACCGACAAAACCAGCGGCCAAGATGGGTCACCCACTGTGAGAGAAAGAGAGTCCCACCAGCGCTAAAAGGAGGAGGAGGAGGCGGCGGCGGCGGCCTTGGGCACGTCTACTTTGCCGGGAATGGTGTGAGCTGAGACGACCAGGCAGTCTGGATCTGACTGGGGACTCGTCCTTCCCCCGGAGCCTGCGCGGCCCCAAGCCCCGTCCTGAGCCTTCCAAGATGGGGAAGTGCGACGGAAGATGCACACTGCTCGTGATATGCTCCCTGCAGTTGGTGAGTCTGTGTGTGTGTGTGTGTGTGTGTGTGTGTGTCTGTGTGAAGCTGCCTCAGCACCAGGTTATAATTAGAGCAGCGTGCTTCAGACAGCACACTGTAATCAGACATTTTTTTTGTCCAGCCTCTCTCTACAGTTAGACTGAAAAAAAAGAAGCTTTGAGCTGCAGCTGCCAGGGTGCTATGATGCCACATAACAGGCCATGGTGTGTTTCTGTTGAAGCAGAGGGAGCAAGGCAGGGGGCGCTTTGGTGTGAGGGTGGTCCATAGGGGAGCGAGACAAGAGAGGTGATTCCCCATTCTGGAAAAACCATATGAATGTGAGGCACAGAGAGGACCAGGAGGCCATGCCCACCATCTGCTCTCCATCCTGTATTTAAAGTTCTCTGATCCTTGTGCCTGAAAATAGCTTCAGACTAGCCCTCTAAATGTAATAAGCATGTAATATGAGACTGTGGTAGGAGGATGCAGGCGTGGACAACAGAGTGAGGGGTTTGTTGTTCAGGCTTTTGTGTGCAGGACTGATGCCTTGTTGTTTAGGGGCAGGGAGATTCAGCCCATAGATTCTCATTAGTTTGGGGGAGCTTTTGGGGGGGATGCTCCTCTTTCTACAGGCACTGAACTGGCTGGTGCTCCAGGCAGTTACCATGGAAACAACTGCAGCAGACCTGTGTATGTCCTGTCACTGTGTGTGTGTGTGTGTGTGTGTGTGTGTGTGTGTGTGTGTGTATAAAACCGTGATATCTTGTGTGTGTTGTATTTGCATATGTCCCTAATAGTGTGTGTATTTGTATAGTTGTGTTTAATCGTTTGTTTGTGTGTATTTATGGCCCTCCCTCTGTCCTGTAGGTGGCGGCCCTTCAAAGGCAGGTGTTTGATTTTCTGGGCTATCAGTGGGCCCCCATTCTGGCCAACTTCCTGCACATCATGGCCGTCATCCTGGGCATGTTCGGCACCGTGCAGTTTCGATTCAGATACCTCATCTTTGTGAGTGAATCCCTCAGCAGCTCCTGTTTACTTTACATTGATAAAACATGTGTGTGTGTGTGTGTGTGTGTGTGTGTGGAGTTCCTCTCATACAGTATCTGTTCTGGGTGTGTGTCCTGCAGTATGCAGTATGGCTGGTCCTCTGGGTGGGCTGGAACTCGTTCATTATCTGTTTCTACCTGGAGGTTGGAAACCTGTCTCAGGTGAGTGCTGTTTATGCATTATAGACATCTGCTGAACTACAACAACAACAAAGACTCATATTCTTCGTTTATGTTTGATAAATCAGTAAGTTGAGCGACATCTTGTTTTTTGTCATTACTGTAAACTTATAATTTATTAATAATTTCATAAATCATCAGTAATAGTTGGTGAGTATTGCCACTAATTGTTTGTGATTACGTGTTCAGGACAGGGACTTTCTCATGACGTTCAACACATCCCTCCATCGCTCGTGGTGGATGGAGCATGGCCCCGGTTGCCTGGTAACCCGGCTGCTAGACTCTCACATGGCTCCGGACGACCACCATGTCATCACTGTCTCTGGGTGTCTCCTTGACTACCAGTACATAGAGGTGTTGAGTTCAGCCATTCAGGTCCTACTGGCTGTACGTATCTGAACACACACACACACTTCCAAACAAATATTCATACATATTTTGTGAAAGAATATCTTGGCTTCAGTCACCTCATCTCTCACCATCCCTCCTCTTCAGCTCTTTGGTTTTGTGTACGCCTGCTACGTGAGCAAAGTCTTCCAGGATGACGAGGACAGCTGTGAGTGTTTTTTTTTTCCTCTTCTTGTCAAGCTCCATGATCTTCCTGTAGTGCCTCATTCAGCTGATCAGGTTCACACTATCGTGGGAGGTTTAGTGTAAGCACCCCGGGGTTGTGGGAGTTAGTTTTCTCCTGCGTTAGTCGCTCTTAACTCTGTCAGTGCTGAGGATTCCCTGTGGCTGATCTGAGAACTCCCTCTGTGTGGAGTATTTTAAGAGGCCTGCTGATATATTCTCTCCCAGTGTCCGTCTGTCTGCCCGAGAGTGCTTGTCTTGTCTGCTCATTTCATCCATCATTGTGTCTGAATGGTTCTTTCCTTGGTGTATCCTGTTCTTGTGTTTCACTCTCATTAAATAAAAGAATATTGTCCTGTAGCTATGATATGACATGGACTTCTTGTCCTGAAAAAGAGAATTATAATTCTGAGTCAATAATGTTAACTTGGATGTTAACATTATTGTTAACGTGGAGCGTGGATGTAATAACATAGCAGGGATAATGAAATAATAACAATGAAACTTTTATAGAAGAATAATTAGCCGACTTGTAATTTGCGGCAAATGTGGATTTAAATAGCTGTGTATGTAAACGCTTTTAATAATCCTGGAATAATTTAGCTGCTTATGATATTAACAAAAACTGGCGTGCATGTCTTAAAATGACTTGTGACTGACGTAGGAACCTAACGGGACATTTAACACTTCCAAAATAACCTTGTTGTGGCTCTCTTGTAGACAGAATGGTTGTTTTCCACATGAACTCAAACTAATTTAAGTGATTTCTGCTCTACAGTGCCTGTGCTCTGCAAAGTTAGCACACCATTTAGCTACATGGGAGGTTGTGGCTTAATGGTAGAGTCGGTCATCTCTCAACAGGAAGGTCGGGGGTTCGATCCCCAGTTCCTGTAGCCATATGGCAATGTCTACTTGAGCAAGACACTTAACCCCAAGTTGCTCCCACTGCTGTGACAGCGGTGTGTTAATGTGTATGAATGTTAGTTAATAATTATGGAACACTTTCCTTGTGTGAATGGGTAGCTGTGACCTGCAGTGGAAAAAGGGCTATGAGTTGTTAGAAAACTAAATGAGCACTATACAAGCTCAAGTCTATTTAGCATTACAAAATTACAAGAACTTTTAAAGCAAAACAGTCTATGTTCAGGTAGAAAGATGATCAGTAATAAAACACCGGATATTGAAAGATGTTTTATAATCTACTTTTAGGCCCCAAAATTTTGTCTATATAAAAAAAGTAAAAAGTAAAAATTACAGCAAAAATGAATACATTTGAAACTAGTTGCGTAGGAGGAATGTGTTGTATTTTGGAACTCAAAGTAAATCATGGAGGACTTGTATTTTTTTAATACTTTTTGGTCAGGACATAAAACAGGACATAAACGTATCAGATGTTGGAACGTGTTGAGGAAAGCAGGTCCCACTCGTGTAGCGTAAAAAACAATGTATAACCTCTTCAGGTTGTGATATTAGAATCTGATCTTGAAAGTCAACACATGCTTAAAATGGCAGATTTAGGGGAATGTGAAATGAAGTCACCCTGTTTTCCCCTCTTCTCTTGAAGTTGATTTCATTGGTGGCTTTGACTCGTACGGATACCAGCCTCCTCAGAAGTCCTCTCATCTGCAGCTGCAGCCTCTTTACACGTGAGTTACTGATATGACGTCTTGCAAGTGCAACATGCCTCTTCCTAGATCTCCTTCTGTGTTTAACATTTGTTGTTTAAAGGTTTCTCCAGCCTGCCATTAATAAAGTTAGAAATCAGTGTAGTTTAGTATCCTACAATTACCAGTATGCAACTTAACTTGATCTTTAGTAATGCATGATTCGTGAGATGGATTTCCTTATCAGGCTCATGAACCGCAGCCTGCATTGAAAGGTGGTGTTTCTTTGCTTCGACAATGGAAAAAGATAGAGTTCAATGTGAGAGCCTTTTTATCATTATCACAGTCTGAAAATTGCAATAGGCTGCATGCTACCTTAAGTTGCAATCCTATCATTTTGGTGGTAAGCGGTCAGTGGGCTAGCATGATGGTTGGAGAGGAGGGAACAGGATGAAACAGGGTTGACAAAGACCACTTGTTGGGGGGAAAAGCTTCTCTGCCTATTTTTGGTGGTTTTTTGGGGCCATTTTCTTCATTTGGTAGGACAGCAAAAGAGAGATAGGAAATGCTTGGAGGAGAGAGTGGGGGATGACATACAGAAAAGGTCAAAGGTAGGATTCTAACCCATGACCGCTGCAACTAGCACTTCTGCTTTGAAGCATTATTTTTCATTCAGGAGAGGAACTAAGTGAAACATGTAGAGTAGCCATAAGGCATATGAACTATAAGCTTAGGTGCAGCTAGAACATGTGAATTTTGAAGAAATTAAATAAAGATAAATATAGCATTAGACCCTCCATGTTGTGTTAATACTGAAAAGCTTATATCTGGTGCTTGCAGTTTATGATTCTTGTTAAACATTACAAACATCAAGCTCACTTTAATGTAACACTGATGACTGATCCTGTACTTTCCTTTCCTCTGTATGCCAGGGCTGGATAACTTCTGGTAGCGCCCCCCTCAGGCCAAACCCTGACGGTGTCACTGTGGATGGAGAGCAGCAGTGGTTGCCTTGGTTACACTCACTCTGTGTATCACAGTTTATCTGAAGAACGGACTTAACCCCACCCAGAGGGAGTGAATTGTGTGCCTGTGTGTGCATGTGTGCTCGTGTCCCAGAGAGAGAATTACAGCCCTGATTAGAATGTATAGAGCTCAGGGAAGAACCAGCATGCCAGGTGGTGGGAGGAGATGAAGTCGCAGGAGGAGGAGGGGGAGGAGCTGGGGACACCCCTGTCAGAAGACACACTTCTCTAAACTTCCAGCTCTCAACACTCCCACAAGTGTGTGTGTGTGTGTGCGTGTGTGTAACTCAGCTGGTGCTCTGTGGTAGCACCCTGGACTTTTACCACTCAACATCCTGATGGTTTGTTTTGTTTTGTTCTATTTTTATATTTTGGGTGCTTGTGTGTGTGTGTGTCTGTGCGAGGCTGGGGTTGTGGGTGGGGGTTCACATAATAAAAAAAGGCACAGCTTGTACCTGTTGTCGTTTTAGAGTGTGGTGATGTCTAATTAGAGCAGTCTTACGGTTTCCTTTCCCAAAGCCATCTTTTCTTCCTTCCATGCTGTTGAACTTCCCTGGTGTAAATAAAGCTATTGACATTACAGTTCTGATGAGGCAGGAAAATCCTAAAAAGAATCACCAGATTCTTTTTACTTTTTATTATTAATCAAAACCAACAATGTATTTATACTATCATCTTTAAAAGGATCGTTTTCAATCATCTTGAAAATATAACAAAGATATATCCTCATGTTTCTAAAAAAAAGTCAAAATAATAAACTAAAACAAGTAGGTACTGTAGCTTTTAGCAAATGTTACTCAACAACAACATTGAGTGCCTTTATTGGGGACTATTTCTAGTTGCACATGTGCTGCATCAGTAAGTATTTACATCAACAATGTCACACATGCCCCCAATACATGATTTTAATTGAATGGCTATCAAGACGAATACATATCTACATTGTTGGTTTGTTTTATTTGGCTTTATTAAGAACAATGACATTACAAAATATCACCAGACTTGTCCACAAAAATTCACATCACCTGCATTAGTAAACTCCGATGCCAGGATATTTTTGTTTTTGTTTTCAGGAAAATACATGCAATTACTCCACATCTAATACTGTTGATTAGCGATGCAGATGGCTTTGGGATCAGGCATTAGTGTGTCTTTTTGGTGGGGGTGGGGGGAGCAGGGGGGATACTGTGCATGTAAATAACCAGCCAATGATTGTTTTGTTGGTTCCATTTAGAAAAGACGGGGATGCATTAGGGGTTGGGTCTGGCGTAGGGAAGAAAAGTACACATCAAAGTTTTTCTTCATACCTGTTTCTTTCATATCCTGTATTTTTTTTTTTTTTTTAATTTGCCATTGCTGCCTGTTACCAACTCAATGCAGCTTATTCTCCCCACTCACCTGATGCAGGAGGGAGCATGGTCGATAAGATGACCACAGAGGGAAAATACATGATGAACATGTGGTGATACTGTATGCTCCAAGTAGTTTCTGTAGATGTTATTAGGGACAGGGCAGGAGGGAAACAGGTTTAAAGCGAGGACCTTAATGAGTGTAAGCTGAAGTTTGAAATAAAAAAAATACACTTTCTAAATTAAAAATGACTTCTGTTGTTATGTGAAAACACATTGGGTCCAACTGATCATGACTGAGGGTATATTCAAATGATGAACTACAATCAAAATGTTTCCTATGCAAGAAAATAGTAGGCCTAAAAGACACAATAATGGCTGCATTGCATTTATGTGCAATAACAGAAATAGCCTGCTTTTGGCTAGACATATTATTGTGCTACAACTACATAGATTAACCCAGTATGGCTAAACTGCACAAGTATGTTCAACAGCGTGTCCTAAAAATGTCCATATGATCACCATATATTTTCTTAAAAGGCTGCCATAATGGAGTTGCATTACGTCATGCACACAGACTGTACTGTGGGTTGGGAACAGTTTTTCCTCCAGCCTGCAGACAGTCTCGGGGTCTCTAGTCTCCACACGTGTAAATGTTCCGGGTCTCCACCTGCAGAATCCACGCAGAAAAGACTCTTGTAATTTGTCATGTTTGGCCACACGCTCCCTTATCCATACCGTCCCCCCTGACATACCGGAGGTGTAACGGAGCGATCAGCAGCCATAGACCCCGCTGACAGTGTGGCGCAGCACGTTGCCATGGCTGCCAAGCACCCCGTTACCGAGGAGACCCCGGTACATTATGTATGCTACAGTAACCAAAGATTAACCATCATAAATCCCATATAGCAGATAACGCCAGTATATGTTGTTGTTTCAGCAGTAAACCAAACAAATTACTGGCCTGATATTGTTTTATTATGGCCATTTTATTATGGTGAGATATGTACAGTATATATATATATATAATTTTTTGTTTTACTTTTTAACCATTGATAAATAATGTGAATGAAGTCAAACATAAAACACAACATGAATACACCCCTCAATACAAACAACCCAGAGACATAACAAAGAGACCCGTCCGTTACGACCCTCCCTCCCCTCCCGGTTGGCGCAATGAACCGCACGCTCTCTCTCATCCCTTCCCGTCATGCAGCGCTCTTGCCTTGCTCCTCCGTCGAGCCGCCATGTTGTCGGAGTGAAAGCACTGGGGTGTCAGAGAGAAACTGGGGCCGAAATCCGCGACCATCCACCCTCTCCGCCGGTGAGTATCAACTCACACCCAATCGTGACACCTCGGGACGTTGTTTATTCGTGCAAAGGGGCAGGTATTGTGAGTATGGCGACTCCGAGATGGGGGGGATACAGAGGTGTATTTGGTGAAGCTGTAACGGCTACCTCCCTTTCTGCTGGTTGCCTCCTTCCTCTCCTTGTGTCGGTCTTCCGCTCTAGACAGCTCTCGGGCCTTTGTTAGCATCCGCGTCACGGGAACCTGTGGGGCTGCAAGGCTGGCAGACAGGTAGAGACCCCCCGGGTTTGTGTTAATTAGAAGAATATGGTGTCGGGGTGTGAAGGGGGGGGGACACTGCGGCTGTTTAAACAATGTGTGGAGCCCGTGTTTGGTCACCGGTTCTCCCGGGCTGAGCTTGTGTCGGGAGGCCGTGTTATTGTTGGTAGACATGGACAGTGAACCCTCCCATAACAGACCCGACACTGCTTTGAGTGAACACGGATGCATTTAAATGAAACCCCGGGTGAGTTCTTCTCACGGAGCTTAAACATGTTATCTTTTGGTTTTGATGTGTCATGTCTGCAAGGAGGGAGATCTTTGGTCTGTGTGTTGAGACACCTAACGTTGTCTCATGCTAGCTGCAGGTTTGCTTGCTCGTATTGTCACACCCCTGTCTGTGCCCGGTATGCGGTGGATCGATCTCCGGTATTGAATAATGATTAACCCAGTTAGATTACAGAGCACAGAGCCTGTTTCCGTGCGCTCAGTCAAACTTGTAGCAGAACAGGTCGTGTGCATGGGGATCGGCCGTGGTGTTGTGGATTTCCGGGTCTTTTCTCTCCCTGATCTAAGAGCAGTAATAAAGAGCTAACATTTCCTCGTATGAAGAGTGGAGCAGGGAAACAAACACATGAGTACATGTGCGAATGATCACTTGGCAGGCAATTTCTTTTGAATCTTCTGGGACTGTTCAGCCGGCCTGTAAGAAGGCGTGTGTTGCACATTAGTTTTAGCAGACTGAAGAGAAAGCTGCATACTTTGGATGATGTCAAACATGCAGACAGAAGCCGACAAACTTAATTACTGTGTGTGTATATATATGTATATGGCTCAGGGTGAAAATAAATGCTTTTAATTTCCTTGCAGCCGGTAGGAACACTAATGTGAAAATTGGCAATTTGGATAGAGATTAGAGTTTGTTGAATAAATGGAGGTTGTCAAATAGAAATGTTATCCCTCTGACTGATGGAAATCATTGAGGGGGTTTTATCCAACATCGACCATGACCAACTATCGGTCCACACACATTCTACATGTTGTGTTTATTATTGGTAAAGATGACAATCTGCATACCACCTTTCAACCAGGATTAAATGGCAGCGCCCCTCCAAACTTTTTAAAATTTCCTTCCCCAGTTTGTCTCCATCTTTTGGTAAGCAATATCAGTAACAATCGTTGTCAAAACTTTCAAACATGATTTGAAAATTGCTCGTTTATACAATTAACTTAGTTGACACTGATCACAATAATTTTTATATGCCAAGTTTGTGGGCACAAACAAGGAATTTGTCTCTTTTTTTCACATTGCTGTCAATGTACAGATACAATCACTAAAACATGCATGCCTATGGATACATATAACATAGTAATTATATTATATAATATTAAAAACAATAACGCTTTTATGACAGAATACAATGGTGTAATGTAGAGTCTGAAGGTCCTGACACAGCAAGGAGGCTGTCACCCGTTGGTAAGCGTTCCTCGTACTAGTTTTTGCGGTGTGTCCAGCTCCGTTGCCGCCCGTCTGCCCCGTTTGGCCTTTTTTTTTTTTTTGGCCAATTCCACATGTTGAATCGATTTCTGCAGTCGCTGGCTCGGTTAGGGGTAGGAGTCTCTGCGATTGGCTGTTCAGCTAAGCGAAACAAGAGAGACGTGCACAAGAAGAAAAATGAAAGCAGAATTCTCGATTACAACTACCTAGATACTGTATGACGAGTGGTGAGTGACAGCAGTGAGTTTACTGTATCACAACAAAGGTTTATTTATCCGCATTCTTCCTCGTCCCGTCCCGGTTTCAGCCGATTAGAGACTACCGCCCCCTGCTGGTTATTGCCTCTCACGCACGCACAGAATGTTACGCACCATCGGCGGGGTGTTCTAGTGCAACTTTTTGGTCGAAGCCATAAGCGGCTTTTGTCTCCACTCGTGCCGTCTGCTTGGCGTGTCAGGGCCTTAATTGGTCAGGTTGGCGTATAAATAAAAGGTTGTAGATCGCTCCTGGAGAGAAGCCTGTTCATATTTGTCGTTAAGTTTGTGTTGTTAATCTGTACATAATTCTGTTCATTAGAAACGGGACAGATCCAAACTAATATTGGTAATATTTGTGTAGTTTATGCACCGTGTATCAGACTGTCGGCGTTGACCCATGTCGCTGATAAAGAAAGATCTTGGGGGAAACAGTTGTTTGCTGCTACGTTTGTTTGTGCAGCCTGCACAAAGTTCAAAAACATGTCTTTGGTCGGTTCAATTATTTATACATTTTTAATTCATAATTTCTTGGCTCCTTCAGTAAGAAATGCTATGCTAGCAGTACACAATACCACGAACAACAACACTATTCATTATGATTAAAAAATATCAATCAGTGGGGCCGGTGGCGCAGTGGTCTCCATGTACGGTGGCACAGTCCTCGTGCGGGCGGCCCCGGCTCACGTCCGGCCTGTGGCAGACCTTCCCGCATGTGTCTCCCCACTCTCTCTCCCACCTTCCCACTCTATCCACTTTCCTCTACAATAAAGGCTAAAAACCCCGAAAACAAAACTTTAAAAAAAAAATCAATCAGTATTGGTTGAAATGTATCAGATCAGAATTGAAACAGTGGATCAGAGACTCTCTACTCACTTCTGCCTACTGATGTCTCTGAATACTGCCATCAAATTCAGAGACGAATCACAATGTAGCACCTTAAGGGAGCACAAAGTTACTATTCTTTCATTAATGTCAGGACGTATTGCAGGACTTTCCTATTAAACTGCATTTGTTTTTGTTTAGATGAGCTTAATATGCAGGCAGCTTACTGATGTAGTACGGCGTGGACATATTAGGCCTAACAGTGTGTCTTCTACTGTGTCCGCTAGCAGACAAGTGCAGTTGTGTCTTACCTGCACTTTGAAAACGGGGACGGGATTGTGAGTAATATGCAGATTAGTGTCTGAAATGAAACTGAGGAAATGTGAATGTCTGTGGCCTGTGTTACCTCACTTCAAACACACACAGGAGTAAAGGGGAATGTTTCCAGTACATCGCGCTGACTGCAGAAAGCTTTACTGTAAAATCACCCGTCTACTTTGCTGGTTCATTTCTCTAGTTTACATCAGGAACTTGTGATTCTCCTGTTCAGATTGGTCATTTCGCTGGTTTACACACCACATGAGTCATATTCATGCTGTCCCTTATGTGGCTGTAACCTCCAAACTTTGTGAGGAACTTTGGGCTCTTTAGGGGGATTAAACTAATTAGGGTTTATACATTCAAAATAGGCCCAGACGTTACATCAGTTCTTTTCACAAACGAACAGTTGGCTCACTAAACCATCTTTTTTTTTTTCTGTAAGTGAGACTGCACTTATCTATAATAGTTTAGAATACAACTGGCTATGATCTAACATCCTTTTCTTTTTTTTTTTTTATTATGTTTTTCTAACATCCTTTTCAATTCAGAAAAAATCACTCCAAAAAAAAAAAAAAAAATCCTACTTGATAAATGTTTCACACTCAGATTTCATAGAAGCTGGTCTATCGGGCTTCACACTTGAAGAAAACTCCAGAGAATTTCAGGATCATCCGTGTTTGCGAACACAAACGACCACGTTTTTTTTCTGACTTAAGCCAGAGTTTCTCCTACCTGACCCGTGATGTCAGTGAGAACGCAGCAGGATATTGTCTGGAAAGTTCACCTCCCGCGCGTGGGAGACGGTGGTTACGTGTACATCCTGTGCCGGGTGCAGACGACGATCTGCGTTCATGTGATTAAATGGCTGCCTCCATTTTTTTTCTGTTGTGTTCTCCGCTCTTTAGTTGATACTGATTTTCCATTGAACTTTACGAAGCATTGATGGAAAGGCACTTTTTTTTGCAGTCTCTGTTTCTTTTACACCATCCTGCAAAGTCTAGACCAGCAGTCAGAATGTGCGGACCATCTTGAAAACTCTGCCATTTGTCGGTGTTGAAAATTATAGTTCTGAAACTTGCCAGATGAGCCTCAATAAATTTGCCACCCAACTGACTGAACTATTTCATGAAGTGGGATAAATTAAAACCTATGTTTCATTGTTCGACCAACACAAACGCATCTAAACACACGGATGTCACACCAAAACAAAACTGGATATTTTTGTCACATGGAGATGTTAACACACATCGGGGACTATACAGTTACTGAGTCGCACAGATATTCATGACACAAAGGAAATGAGGAGCCTGCTAACCTTCTGAGCAGGTGTCTCAGGAGCCACAGACGCTGGCCCCACACCGCCACCTGACACTGATGCAAAACTCAGCTATGTACGTCTCACCATCAGGATACAGAGAAAGTGAAACGGTGCAGGGAGCAAACTTTTCTCCTCATTATTTAAAAATGGCTTTTAATGTGAGTTTTTCCTCCTTGAACATTTTTTAAATTAAGTTTTTTATTCGCTGTATGTTTCATCGTATTTACAATCAGTCTCTGTGATTCCTTCGTGAGGACGTGCTTTGGAGACGCTGGCCTCAGAGTTGGCATCTAATTCCCGAGAATAGAAACACCTAATAAATGCCCCAGTAACACACACCTGAATTTCAGTCAGTGAAATCTCTCGTCTTACATCGTTATTCGGCCCATAGGCTGCAGCATGTGGTGTCTTTATAGTCATTTGAATAGTTTTTAATAGGAGGTCAAGGCGGGCCAGATAACACGTGCAGTTGCGCTCAGTTTTAGGTTAACGAGGATGTGTAAAGGAAAGGTGCGCTCGAAGAGGCGTGCTTACTGTTAAGTACTTCACTTTACTTTCAATTTTGAGAGTACGCCATTGGTCAATAAAGAAGCTGCACAGTCTTTTGTTGAGCTCTATCTTTGAGTATTTGGTTGGGCCTAAAGTGGTCAAATGAAAGCAGCCCATAGAGACAGAATGCAAGGAAGCCCCGCCCACACCAGAGGAAAAACAATTTGTGGTGGTCAATTTCTTTTGTCTATTAAAGGTTCCCCAGTGTCACTTTTTACCAAAACAAAGGTTTTAATAGACATGAGACGTGTGTGGCATGAGCAGGACGATGGGAACACCACCTGCTGGAAAGGCATTTCGTTTATCTTTGTAACTTCAATTTCTTCCTCCAAAGGGATTTCATCATAGTGGTGAGCTTTAAAGAGTTAAACTTGTGATCATTCAAAGGGAACCTTCCCCATGAAATAAAAGCAGACAACAGTGAACAAATGATAAAAAAAAAATCATGTTTGTAAATACACCTCTTTGTTTTTAATAAAAACATCCTTAGGAGTGTTGTGATGTTTTTAGCTAGCTAAAGGCAGTTTGTTAGCGTTGTGATTGTAGCATCAGCCACTTTTTCTGCTCCAAAAATGACAGGACTATCAGATGTACTGACATGATATGACATCATGTGGCTGTTTTTTTTTTTATTAACAGAGAAATAAGCTCTGGCTTTGAACTTTCATCACTTTCCTCCCCATCAGTTGGTCGCGATCAGAGGGCCGATGATTAGCTGTCATTGCAGTCTTCACTCATGTTGGACTGCAGAACATGAACCATAATAATATTATTTAAATTGATGTCAAAAGTAGTTCATACAGTAGGAGCACATTGGCTAAAAGCTTCAGAAGTTGTCAGGTCATGTGCTGCACCTCTTTCACTGGATTGATGTAGTTACAGTGTTGAACCTTCAGTTAGCAGATTAGTCGTAGCACTTTAACCTTAACGGCCCTGTTATTATAAATCATAGAAAGGCATCCAGTCCTTATTTGAACTGATGTAGACTATGTAATTTAGTATTATTTTGTAGGCTGTACTTTGCACTGCTGTTGATTTGTGGTTTTTGTTTTACCACAGCCTTAAAGGCAATTTTCTTTAATTAGTAAAAAATAATTGTTAGACATTTTTTACAATTGTTTTATTGTTTTTCTTGTCAATCACTTTCTTTTTCTATTGCTTTTTATGTGACATTTGTGTTGTTGTTGTTTTGTTTTGTTTTTGTCTGGACAGGCTGTGGTGGAATGAGCAGTGTGTGTGTGTTGAAGAGGAAAGCAGTGCTCTGGCAGGATTCATTCAGCCCCCACCATAGAACTACATCTCCCAGCATGCCCGTGGTGCTGAGCAGCGGAGGACATGCCCCTCCAACTGGGCAAACCCCTCAGGCCACACCCCCCAGCCAGCAGGTAAAAACCCCACGACACCTCGATGCACTTCATTCAATGAACAGTCGTGTCTTTGACGCGTTGGAGTCCAACAAACTGCAGCAAATCCACCTCACCAGTCCCATACAGAACAATACACTGTGAATAACACACCGAGTTCTCTCGCTTATATAATTATGAGGTGGCCGCTATCAGAAAGTCTAGTATAGCCACCCAGCTCTCGTCAAGTTCTGGTCGTTTCCTAAAGACAGCACGGGGTGAACTGTTCATTTTTAGCTGTCATTCCAGCGTTAACCTCTCGATCACATTCAAGTCAAAGAAAACTGTGGACAGAAGAGACGCTGTAGGCAAGGGTCTGCCCATGTTTAATAATACCTCTTAAAAAATCTCTGCCAGGTTCTCGCCAACAGGTCATGTAAACAGATGAACACTTTCTGAAGTGATTCCCAGGTCCGGGGGTGTTACTAAGAAAGCACGTCTGTAGTGGATCAACTCGCAAAGCTGATGTCTGCAAGTTTAATAAAAGTATCAAAAGTGAATCTCCCACTTAGTGGTACAACTTCAAAATCCTATCACTGTATGTTCTTGTGTTGCTTTTTGTGGTGACCGTGTTACATCGCAGTATTGCAGTATTGAAAGCGTTTGAATACTCTCCAAGCCCTCTTTAAAGCAGCCTGTGATGTGACACTGATCTCATTTCAGTGCATGAGAGCAGAGAAATATGTTGTTAAGTTGCTAATACAGCTCTTACCAATTAACATTGTACTAACAGACTTCAATGCAGAGGATTTGTCGGGGAAAAAAAACCCAAAACAAGTTCATTAATGAACTAACTCGGTGTTAGCGAAGTTACAGTACGGGATTTTTCAACAACACTGTAGGGAGTAAGCGTACAGCTGCTCCTTTGACCATGAGTCAGAGTCACAAATCACTGTTTCATTTTATTTAGCTGCTGCTGTGGTAGGTTGGCTGAGCAATCACTGTTGCCTTGTGTGTGCACTACAACCAAAGGCATGTATTCAAACAGACAATGACCGTATGCTGAAAGTCTGGGTGGCGGTAGAACGTCCTCCAGGGGCCTGTGTGGACTCCACCTCTCTTTAAGGTGAGAGTCCAGAACTAGGCTCTGTTTTCCATTGACGTCATCATTAGACTCCCATGTGAGTGATGACACTTTAAATCTGCCACAGTGTGAAATTTGACATTCATGCAGGAAGTACTGGACATTTTTATTCAAATGAAACGAGTTTCCCCTCAAATACAGTTCTTCTCTTTTCTCTCGTTTAAAATGTTCTGTTGAGGACCTCTGGTCAATTTTTATTTAAAAACGTGGTTTTCACTGTTGAAAAGAAGACTTTAGCTTTAATGTTTATGCTGAACTCAATTTAGAATTTGGCAAATAGTTTCTTAACTAAAGTTGATAAGGGACAGTTTCAGGAATTGCTGGATTGAAAAAGTATCAACACGACTGTCCAATCACGTTTCATGAAGGAATGTGTCACTGCCCGCACGTCGCCGTCAAGTCTGTGTGCTCCGCTCTTTGAGTGTGCAGCTGTTTAAGGTTCATTTTCTAAAGACAGACTTGTCCTTCAAGCTGCCCTACACACTGTAAACAAAGTAAAATGTTACTCTTAACACGCCTAAACCGAGCATCATCTTCTCCTACAGCTTGCTCTAGTTGACAATATTCCCTCAAAGATGGTCAGTAGAATTATCTTAAATTTAGACTTATAAAAAATGAAAGCGTCTCGATCGTCCCTCATGAGGCTTCAGTCTGATGGTGACTGTGTCTGCAGAGTTCCTCTGACTCTGTCCGGATGTTTTAGCTGACCCTGAGACGTTGGTGGGCTGGAGGTGGATGCGTTTCCCCGAGCCAATGACTGCACAGAGGGGACAATCTCCCCCTGCTCTGTATTTGTTGCAATTTTCCTTCATTTTTTCAAGAAGCATGTGATACTGTACATGGGCTGGCTCTCAAGAGAATAGATTGATGCAACATATCACGTTACACTAAACTTCTAAGACTTCTAATGTCTTCGTCGTTAAGTGATGATGGTTACTGCTGATGTTGTTCTGCACCCTTTTTAGCTTCGCAAGCTGCAGAAGTTGTAATAACGTGATCATTAATTAAACTTCCTTTTTTTTTTTTATAAGGGACTCGTGTTGTTTGGGCAGATTTGTCGTGTACTGCATACACAAAAAGACCTGCGTGTGTAACCTTTTTTATTTATTTTTTACTTTGTATCTTTCTATTATGGTGCAAGGACAACTTTAAGAAGTGTGAGTGCGCTTTTAGATGCAACCCACATGTTTCGATAACAAAGTGCAGTGATGGAGAATATCATGTCTGTGCTTCAGTTAGCTGTAACATCTAGGCATTTTAGGGGAAACCAGTTTTACTACTAACACTGGTTAAAAACACAACTATGAGCGAATCAGAAAGGCTCTGGTACTCTGGGAATGACTTTCAGACCAAACCTTCGGGGGTCTGATCTGAATGGAGCATCCAGCAGCATCACAGGAGGATTTTGATCAGTTTAGATTTTATTTTATTTTCTTCCTTTTTTTTGTATTTGGCTGTTTTCTTTTACATGTATTTAAACAGAATGCTGAAGTTTGTAAGTATGTTTGGGAAAAAAACAAAACTATTTATTGATAAAATAAAAATAGTTTGGGTAGTTTCTCAGACACACTTTCCTTGTCACTGGGCTTTCAGGCTAATAATCGTGTGTGTGTGTGTGTGTGTGTGTGTGTGTGTGTGTGTGTGTGTGTGTGTGTGTGTGTGTGTGTGTGTGTGTGTGTGTGTGTGTGTGTGTGTGTGTGTGTGTGTGTGTGTGTGTGTGTGTGTGTGTGTGTGTGTGTGTGTGTGTGTGTGTGTGTGTGTGTGTGTGTGTGTGTGTGTGTGTGTGTGTGTGTGTGTGTGTGTGTGTGTGTGTGTGTGTGTGTGACTCAGGGTGTGGCGGGTGCTGGACGTTCTCAGGACGATGCCATGGTCGACTATTTCTTCCAGCGGCAGCATGGAGAACAACCAGGCAAACACCGATGGCCCACTGGAGACAACATCCATGACAGCCAGGTGTGTGTGTGCATGCACGTTTGTTAACATGTACATGTACATATGCATTGCACAAGTGACTGCATACTATTGCAGCACTGGTACTCTTATTGTATAATGTCACGCACTGCTGTGTGCTTGTACAAAGTTCACGGGAACATTTTGTACATAGAAAACGTTCTTGAAATAAACTCTTATGTAACCACAACATAATGCTCCAAAATATGAACGTAAAATAGACACTAAATATTGTGTTGCTGACTTGGGAAAGCACGGAGGTTCATGAAAACAAACGTCCTTCATAGTTTTACAATAAAAGCATCAGAGGCCTTTTGATGGGAAAGAATCCTTACCTGTTGTTTACTGTTTCATTTAAAGCCAAATGATCTATGATGTTATTGCTAATTACCAGACACGAGTGTATGTGTTGGCGAAACTGCATGTTCGATGTGATTTGTCTTTGTTTCATGTCTGACTGCTCCCCCCTCTGTGTCTGCAGGTGCGATCCATGGACGAGCTGAACCATGACTTTCAGGCTCTGGCTCTGGAAGGACGCGCCATGGGAGAGGTGAGACGCTGTCGCTGGTGGTCACGTTCACGTGTTGTCTTAAATACCTCAGCTGACGGAAATAGCGCTCGGCTCGTTGTTTTTGATCCTCACACTATAGATTAAGCTCTTTAGGTCATAGAAGTTTGTAGTTTACCTGCCAGAGTTAATGGCCGCCTTGTATGTTGTCACTTTGGCACCTGAGCTGCAAAGATACGTCATGGATTACTCATGAAGTCAAACTTGAATAACAGGAAGTCCAGGAAAAAGAGATGGCGTGGTTGATTATTGTAAGGCCTCAAAGTATTTTGGCGTTGAGATGGCGTCGTTTTCTTGACAGAAAAACTCTGAATGGTGAGATGAAACTCAACAGAGAAGCTCTGGACTGACTCATGGCCTTTATCCAACACAGTCAAGTCATTTTGTTAATGTTGGATCTGTGCAGAAAAATGTGTGTTGTTTTTTGAACATAATACTGCTGTTTGTCCTTTTATAACTCAAATAGATAGAACATGATAAAACATCCATGGCATCTACGTCTATGGCCTTTATCTTGATACAAAGATTGCTGATGGTTTAAACTGATTCTGAACAAGTTACCATGTAACTGATGGTGATTTTATCCTGTGACTTTAAGATAAAACTCACAGATCAAAAAACAAGCTGATTGGAGTAAAGTTCTGACATCACAAAGTATCTCTGTACAGCTCTTATTCTGAGATTGAGATGTGATAGTTATGCCACTCTATCAACAGAACTCGTTACATCAGTAATCAGTTGATCTTTGCTGTTCTTAAAGCTATACAATGTTGAGCCAGATTCTGCATGAGATTAATGATGGCTGCCAGCTGTTTTACAAAAGCAAAGCAGAGCTGATGTAAAGGAACTAGCAGACAGTGCGGCGCTCGTCAAACATTTCAGCATGTGCATAAAAAAAGATGTTCAACTCGTGTTCATGTGGAGGAAGTATTCTCGGCCTGAAAATGATGTGTATGATCCCTGTTGCACTGAAGTCCCATTGATCCTCTGTACCAGCTCATACACTACGCAATTCAACTTACTTTTTTAAAGAGTCAAAACCTGACTCGTGATGAACAGCCATCTGTGGAAACTGTGAGATAGATTGAAGAAATGTTGAAGTGGGAGTTACTGGAAGAAGGGGGAGCAATATGCCACGGTTTTCTTTCAATGCGTGATTATTATCTCACTATGTTCAAAAAGTAGTGCAACAGTACAGGTGTGGGAGCCAGCACAGGTTGCGATCAGCTTGTAATATGTAGTAAATGGAAGAGAATCGCATGCTGTGGGTGACGGTGGCGGCTGTACAACGTGGGCACTCGTAGTGATGACAGCATTAAATACTGGTATATTGGTCGCACTCGTGTTTAAAACGCAGCGCACACACACAGCTCTGTTTGTTGGAGCTCTGACTTTAAAGCTGCAGACTCATAACATCACTGACTTCAAGTTCCTGATTGATTGTTGTAAGCAGCCACCAGCTGATCCTCGCATGATAACTGCAGGCTCTCCACGGTGAGGAGAAACTGAGGAAAGTCGAAGGAGCGTTTGACACAAAGTAACCACAGAACGCTTTCTGACGCCTTGCTGCGGGAATGTTTTTCCATATATTGTGGCCTGAACCGTAAGGGGGTGATCAGAACAAATCAGCTGGGTCTGTAGCGCCTCTAAAAGATGGAGGAAAGAAGGGGAAACACTGAACTATCAGAATCAGTGTTGAGATGGGGAAGATATATTTTAAAGTGAAACGACATATGCAAAGAAAGACAAAAGAACTACTGATGAAAAGCTCGAGTTTCTCAGTCTTCACCCAAAAACTTAGAACTAAGGTTAAACATAGAAATTGAAAATTGTTGCTATTTCAGGATAAAAATCGGAGTTATGTCCTCCTAAAGACCGGCTTTGATTGTGGTCGTGTATTATGTTTTTGAGTCATTCAACCAGTTCGAATGGCTTTGTTTGTTTGGAGTGCAGTTAGGGGTCAAAGTACTTCCTTTGATTATTGTCTGTCTCTTACTGGAAACTGCAGTGCTGACAGCTTAGCATTTAACCGGTAAAAAAAATCAAAAAACATGCTAAAGGTTGAGGTTTTGAAGTCTGTCCTGCTGGAAGGTTATTCAGTTAAACAAAATAATAATCTTAGGATATTTACTTGTAGTTTTCCCTTGTTTGTTGTATGTTCACATTTCTCCTTTCTGCGTCTCAACAGCAGCTGCTAACGGGTAAGAAGTTCTGGGAGACGGATGACTCTGGGAAGGATGGACCAAAAGGGATCTTTCTGGACCAGTGGAGGGACAGCGCCTGGGGGGCCTCAGGTATTTACTGGTGTCTCAGCTACAGATCAACAAACCAACAGCTCACACACTCTGCTGTTCAAAAAAGAATACATTCAGATTCCCGTCAAAATCAGAAGCTGGTGTCAGAATGATATCACACATATCAATACGGTGCAGCTATTTCTGTCGCCATGATGCCTGAAGAAGCTGTCTGGCTGCCCACTTTGATATCAGTTTATAACTGTGGAGAAAGTTATGCACAAGAGCTATTATATTAAATCTGTTTTAATAGTTGAAACATCTCTTGATATCTGCACGTTATCTGCATTTGGATGTGATGTAGAGCTGAACTTCGCTGCCCTCTGATATTAAACACAAGTTATGACGTGTGTTAGGTCACTTGTGCCTGAACAGTTTTTTTTTACGCCTCTGCACGAAAATGTTATTCATCTGTCCCTGCTTTCCCTCATGACAGATCACTCGGTGTCTCAGCCAATCATGGTGTCTCGTCGGCCCGGGCAGGGTTTCCACGGCGGGGGTGAAGTCGGGGTGGGCTCAGTTATGTCACCGCGCTCTGAGAGTGGAGGGTTAGGAGTCAGCATGGTGGAGTATGTCCTCTCCTCCTCGCCGGCTGACAAACTGGATTCCTGCCTCCGAAAAGGACCCTATGTGAGTCGGACCAGCAGTGTTTGTCACATTACTAATAATTTACTCACTGCCAGCCAATCACTATGGTGATGGAGGTTTGACTTATGTCCCTTTGTGCCTTGCACTTTCTTCCCCCCTTTTTAGTGTCCGTCACATTCAGGATATCAGCATCTCTCTGTTTGGTTGATCTCCGTAGTCATTTTATATTTCCTGTTCCTGTCCCACAGGGCCAGCGGGATGGAGAGGTCGAAGAAGAAAAGAGAGAAAAGCCGAAAGCAACATTTGAGGGAGAGAAACTGAAAGAGTTGACAGAAGGTGAAGCCGATGTCATCGGCGACGTAATCAACCCCAACGGGCTGCCGGTGCAGAACGGCCTTGACGTCGACGTCAAAGAGTTTGGGTAAGACTCAGTTTGAAGGAGACGGACTCCCAATTAAAAGTGCTCTATAAACAACTTTTTTTAAGATGTAGTCTTTACTCTCTTCCGTGCAGCCGTCCTCCAGGCAACATGCC
Source organism: Symphodus melops (assembly GCF_947650265.1). Lineage (NCBI taxonomy): Eukaryota > Metazoa > Chordata > Actinopteri > Labriformes > Labridae > Symphodus > Symphodus melops. Next base: position 13,528,249 of record NC_136708.1, on the reverse strand, counting down.
AGCGCCCGGCCCCGAAAGCGACCTGCTTGGCGGTCCAGGTGGTGTAGGCCCCGAGGGCATGACACCCTTGGGAGGCGGTGGAGGCCCGAAACCTCCTGAGGACTTCTCTGGCGTGGATCAGGGTGGTGTCACCATGGACCACATGGAGTCAGTGATGGAGCCGCTCCAGTTTGACTACAACTCCCAGATGCAGATGGACTCTGCGCCCACTGTGGGTTTATTTGATTACGCCAACCAGCAGCAGGTAAAAAGCAGCAGACTCTGAGCTCATGGGCGCTCTAAAGGCTCTGGCGTTCGTGTTGCTCACCTGTCAATGTGCTGTTTGCAGCTGTTTCAGAGAAACAACGCCCTCGCAGTGCAGCAGCTCACAGCAGCACAACAGCAGCAGTATGCCTTGGCAGCAGCACAGCAGCCTCACATTGGTAAGAAAGTGTGTTGACTGTGCGTGTTTGGACGTGCGAGCACCTTCATGTCATCTTTTCTCTTCATTGGCTGAAGTTTGTTTTTTCTCTGAAAAAAAGTGACATAACGTTCATTCGCACGATTTTGCCACCGCCTTGTTCAGTACGGGAAGGATCACTACACGAAACATGCAACAGAGTTAAAGTGCAACCACATGATTTTCTGCAGAACTCTGTAATCTAAACTCTTAATGTGAGAGAATAAAGGTTACTTCTTAAACGTCAAAAACCCAAGTAAGACCAAATCTCTCCCATAAGTCCCGTAATTACATTGTATTTGCTGCACTTGTGACTCAGAGGCGATTGCAGTTTCTACTGTTTGATTTCAGAGCTTAACATCACAGAAGTTAGTAAAGACTTCATCAGGGCAAGTAATGCTGAACGAGCCTAAGTCTTACACATGTTGTGGTCATGCACTAACCTCAAACACATTCTGGAGAGAAGGATTTATTTATTAGTATCTGGACTCTTGATATTATTTGGTTATGTGTTGAAGCTTTATTGTCTGAATTTTTAATCAGTTCATGTTTTGTATTCTATGAAACCTTTTGCCCTGAGGACTCTTTCACTGTATTTTTCAGGTCTGGCCCCAGCATTTGTGCCCAATCCTTACATCATCAGTGCCGCTCCACCAGGGACAGACCCCTACGCAGCCGGACTCGCGGCAGCCGCTACGCTCGGTGCGTTAAAGGACGCCTGACATTTGTTCTAGAAACAGTTGGAAGGAGAAAGGCTCATTCACGTTTCCCGATGAGGAGCGATTGCTGTATTTAGCGTGTTTCTTTTGCGTCCAGGTCCAGCAGTGATGCCTCCCCAGTACTACGGCGTGACCCCCTGGGGGGTTTACCCCGCCAACCTCTTCCAGCAGCAGGCGGCTGCAGCCAACAACTCGGCCAATCAGCAGGCGGCAAACCAGGGCCAGCAGAACCAACAGCAGGTCAGTCAGCTGCTTGCCAAAGAGAGAAGCTAACAGGCAGACTGCCTCTGGCTCAGAATGCGTCTGTGTGAGTGCTTCCTATGTGCCAGTAGAAATGTGCATTTATTCTCACTGCTGCTCTCTTTAGATCTATAAGCAGAAAACTGCATAGCCTGGGGAGTTTATGAGCTAGTCAGCAGGAAACGTTTTGTACAAATGTTCTATCTCTTATTTACTTTTGCTTTGCTCATAAATTTAAGCGAACATAAGGAACACACGCTCATCCTGGCTCTTTTTATTACACACCGCTGTTTGTCTCTCCGTTGGTTGCCACATTGTTTTAGACATTAACTGTGGAGGAATTTGGACACACGGGCTCCTCGTCTGGTTCTCAAGACTGAACATGAGCACTGCATTTGTAATAATGTGCATGTTTGTAATTACATCACCTCTTTCTGTGAAGGTCATGCGTGCTGGAGGCAACCAGCGACCTTTGACCCCAAGCCAAGGTCAACAAAATCAGCAGAATGACCAGTTGGTTGCAGCAGCAGCGGTCAACTCAGCCCTTGCTTTTGGACAGGGGTTAGCAGCAGGTGTCCCTGGTTCGTATGAAAACTTGTTTCATTGCCTTAACAAACAATTTAAAATATTATCTTAAAGATTGTAGCAAAATGTCTCAATATATTTATGAATTTCCAAACACGATAAGATGTTTCAGAACTTACAACAAACCTTAGATACATGACAGAAGGCTTGTTTGAGTCAATAAAGGTACACTCTTAATTCCTTTGTTGCGGTTGATTTCTCTCTCAGGCTACCCAGTCCTGGCGCCTGCAGCCTACTACGATCAGACAGGGGCCCTTGTGGTTAACACCGGAGGCAGGAGTGGCCCTGTCCGCCTCATGGCCCCTGCTTCCGTCATCATATCTCCTTCTGCCGCACAAGCAGGTAAGACCGTTTTCCACGCACTCCAACTTTGTAAAGAAGTTTGGTCTGTCCTTGTTGTTCACCGCAGCCAACAGCACAAAGGAGGATGTCAGGCCTACATAACAACCTAAACCCAAGTATTGGAGATTTGATTTAGAGTCTCCCCAGAAGAAAAAATGTCTCCTTAAGAATATATGTGGTTGTCGTAGATAGATAGATGATAGATAGATACTTAATTGATCCCGAGGGAAATTCAAGATTCGTATGATGTTAATCAGTGTCGCTGTTTTTAATGATGACAATTCAGATTAAACTCTTTGATTTAAGAGAAAGACAATGTGTGAATTCTCTTCTACTGTTTTCCTTCCGTAAGTTGCAGCAGCAGCAGCTTCCGCAGGTGGTGCCAACGGAGGTCTCGGCGGCGGAGCCAACGGTCCGTTTCGTGCCATGACGTCCCAGCAGCCTCAGCAGCAGGGCGGCCCTGGCGGCGCTCTGGGAGGAAGCTCTTTCTACGGATCCTCCTCCCTCAGCTCCTCGTCCCAGAGCTCCTCTCTTTTCTCACAAGGCTCCGGTCAACCCGGACCCGGTTCAGCTTCTCTTGGCTTCAGCCAACCTGCCTCCTCCTCCCTTGGGGCCACACTTGGAGCCACGCTTGGTGGCTTTGGCACTGCAGGTAGTAACACACCTGTCCCCCAAAAACTCATGTTAGACAGTCTGTGTGTTATGATTTTTGCTCATTATTTTGGGCCAAGTTATGCAGCCAGTAATTTGACTTATTTAAATCTGAACAATGCTTTTCAAGGATTTTAATTCTGTTCTCATTTTCAATCATATTCTTCCCACCTAAATTTCAAAAGTCTTTCCATCTGTATCGGACGCTTCTACTGTTAAACACTTGTTGGACTTGTTTTTCTATTACAGATTCCCTTTTTATGATTTAATATCGTCATCTTCAAGATCAGATCAATGCTGTTGTAGTTAATTGCTCTCACTTTGTGGTTTAGTTTCTTGGATAACGTTCTAACTTAAGTTGTACTGAGCCTAGTGATGTAGAGCCAGTTATGACATGAAGTACAATTACTGTTGCAGCTACTGGTGGAGGCTTTCATTTACCTGAGTTCAAAGGGTCGAACTAAAGATCAGTTAAAAACACATCAGCGTTCCTCTGAATGCCGTGGTCTCATTCACAGTTTTGTCTCCCTCTAGTGGCCAACTCGAGCGGCGGCAGCGGGTCCAGACGGGACTCCCTAACAGGCAACAATGAGCTGTACAAACGCACGCCCTCCAGTCTCGGTCATGGAGGTTTTTATAACGGCACCCTGGGCTTCAGTCCCTCCCCTGGCCCTGTGGGCATGCCCCTGCCCAACCAAGGCCCCTCTCACTCCCTAACACCCCCGCCCTCCCTGTCCAATCACAGCTCCTCGTCCAACCTCAATCTCGGTAAGTCTTTCTGAAGACGCCTATGTCATCGATTGTTTTAACTATTTTGTTCAGTAATGTTACATATGTAAACACATGATGCTTTTTAAATATCAATATATGAGTTTATGGTTTAATGACCAATTAAAACAAACTAGACTAAATTTGCATGAATGAAATGAATTGCATAATTTAATAGCAGCTTTCTAAACTAGGTTTGTTAACAGACATTGACTTCAACATGGTGGTAAAATAATTTATCAGGTTATTTAGATTATAGTTTAGGGCAAGAAAACAGTGTTTACTTTATATTCCTTCACCGCTTCAGGCAGCTTCTGTTTCACAAGACACCGCTTTAACGTCAACATGGACTTACAGGCTCCAGTGTTTCGCTTTGGACCTCGAGCAAATCTTTTTCACCATTAAAATTCACCTACGGTTTGTGTCAAAGTTAATGTAGCAGTGGATTACAATTATTAAATCTTCTCGACCAGACACTTCACAAAGTGAAAGAAGTGTGACAGTGCGACTTTGCAGAAGACAAATATAACGTGTAAGCACATTAAAGGAGCCATTATTGGTGCACTTATTTTCCCCATACGATCCTGTGAAAAGGAATGAACACAGATGAAAAGATCTTACAGAAACATGTCGTGTCATTTTAAAAGTTATGGCGCCAGTAATGATTCTCCGCAGCCAGATTGAATTTCAGAGCTTCGTAGTATTTAGTCATCTATGTTTTCCCAGGCAGAGGGCCAGGTCCATGGATTTGATTTATCACTACATTCTTAATACAATCCCACGATACAACCTACAACATCTTCAGAAGAAAAACAAAAAACCTTTATCCCCTCCTTTTGTCTAGTTTGTTTTAAAATGATAAGCTGTGTGTGTTTTGAGATGTTTTAAATTGTAAATGTGGACAAATTAAGGCTAATTTCTTTACAGCCCAACGCTGATGCTTACTAAATGTTTTTGTGTTTTGGAAGATTTCAAATGATTCTCTTACAGGGCGTGGTTACAGCGCATCATGCACAGTGGTTGTAGTCCTCCTCAGATACTGACAATTGAAACATTCTATATTTTTTTCTTGTCACTTAAAAGCACTTTAAAGATGAGTATCAATCTTTCTACTCTGGACCAGCTTATGACTTTAGATAGTGCTGCCATCCAGTGCTGCATTTCTATGAGGTGATATTCATGATGCTGTTTATTAACACTGCAGTGTCATCAATTAAAAGAATTAATCCAAGTTGACTCATGCAAGTAATCACTGCAGCATTATATTACATGCAGTGGATTATGAAAGAGAACTTATTTACATTTCCTCAGCTTTAGGTCAGAAGTTTTAGTTTCAGCTTTTGAACATTGTTAGTACTCTCTGTCCCCTCAGGAGGATTGACCAATGGCAGTGGGCGTTTCATCTCTGCGGCTCCAGGAGCAGAGGCCAAGTACCGCAGCGCCGCCAGCTCAGGCTCCTCCCTCTTTTCACCCAGCAGCCAGCTGTTCCCGTCCTCACGGCTACGCTACGGCATGTCAGATGTGATGCCGTCAGGCAGGAGCCGCTTGCTGGAGGACTTCAGGAACAACCGTTACCCCAACCTGCAGCTCAGAGACATCGCCGGCCACATCATGGAGTTCAGTCAGGACCAGCACGGCAGCAGGTACACACACAGGAAACAAAATACAGCTTTGTGTTCACGCATGCAGCTCACTTTGAAAGTTAGTCAGGGGTTTTGTGCATGTGTGAAAGCACCAAGAAGAATCTCTGAGTGGGAGAACAAAGGCCAAGAAGAAATCTGATGAATTGAGTCTGTTTTAAGTAAATCAAGTAGAAGTTCTACGGTGTAAATTTCAAATGACCTGTCTTGAAATTAGAATATCCATTCCTGATGCTTTAAAACACCTTCGTCCACAGCTGAGGATTTTACAGGATTTGTTTGAGTAGGTGATTGGCAGCAGCACTGGCACTGTTAAATAAATAAGATTGCTGCATTAGCTGATGACAAAACATCAGCCAGTGTGTTACACAACCTTGTTTTTGTGTATTGAAACATTTATAGATGTGGATCATAGCAGCAGAGAATTGTGTTTGAAAGGTGTACTCGGGGGAGATTTACAAGACATAACTTATAAACACATTATGACGTTGATGCAGCCAGGCGAGATTTTGTGACTTGAAGTCTCTTGGTCTCACATCCGACCTCTGGATCCTTTCCTGCATGGCTTCTCTCTCCTTATTTCTGTCTTCATTCACTTTCCTCTAAAATAAAGGGGGAAAAAGCCCACGTTCAATAATTACAGAAAACTACACCAGTGTGAAGTGCATGTCCTTCAAAGCAGGCGTCCCATGTTTTCAATGAACTGTTTAAATGTCCAAGCCCTTATATCCCACAGCCGTCTGTGATCATCTTCACTTCTGATCTCGAGAAGTGAATGTTTAAATGTTCAACTTTGGACTGCCATGTATCGAGAGGCAACGCACATGAACAGCCTTCAACGTTCTCACCCTCCTGTGGCTCCACGCTCGGCTTCTTCTCCCGTAGACTCCTCTGACGGGCTGCTTCTCACACTCATTCCTTCTCAGTCTCTTCAACATCCCTCCTGTTTTTTTTTGTTTTGTTTTTTTATCCCTGCTTCTTTTGCCTGACATCCATCACTTCCCCTCACAGGTTGCTCCTTCTCCCTCTTACCTCCTCTCTGAGCTGTGTCTGCTTTTGTCTGGCTGGTTCCTCAGGTTACAGATATAGGAGCAACTCCCTCTCTCTGTCTAAGCACATCACCGTCTCATGTGTTTTTCTTCATCCTCAAGTTTATCCAATATTCGTACATGCACTGTATATTCTTGTCAGGATCGAAGAGATCAGGCTGTATTCTTCCCCCTTTATGAGCGTATTAAGATAACTAACTCAGAGAAAGTAACATATATATTGTATTCCTTCTGTCCTAAAGGTTCATTCAGCTGAAATTAGAACGAGCCAGTTCAGCCGAGCGCCAGCTTGTCTTCAGTGAGATACTGCAGGCGGCCTACCAGCTCATGGTGGATGTCTTTGGTAATTACGTCATCCAGAAGTTCTTTGAGGTGTGTATGAAAAGCTGGTCAGCATTTTTAAAGAATTGAGTCAACGAGACTGAATTAAACTTATAGTCAACTCTGCTCCACTAACTTGTGTACTCTTATGTTGTGAGTGGCCTCAATAGATGTTTTCTGCAGGTGATATTGTCGTGGATTAACACATGGTTTAACTGTCTTATTTGTGTGTGTGTGTGTGTGTGTGTGTGTGTTTCAGTTTGGCAGCCTGGACCAGAAGCTAGCTCTGGCGGAGAGGATCCGGGGTCATGTGCTGTCTCTAGCCCTGCAGATGTACGGCTGCAGGGTCATTCAGAAAGCTCTGGAGTTCATCCCCTCCGATCAGCAGGTCATTGTAAGTATGGCGCTTCTCACTGACCTGTCTGCATGCACACACGACGGAAACAGACGGCACCTTTGCACCGTCATGATTGGACTTCTCCTGCCATAGCTCTGCTCTGAGTTTTAAATGGAACAGGTCCTTCAAAGTGCACTCATTTAAATTTAAAAGCATTTCTTTTCTCCATGTGCTCATAATGTAACTGTGAACGAGGCTGCTTTGCTCCTGCATCACTAATTTCTGTTTATATAACTCAATGCTACATTGATAAAGACGCGTGCTCCTCACGCTGAAACTGCATTTCTTGCCTACATTATAGTTTTTTTATGATCGAGCTGCCTCTTGAAGCAGCAGGTTCCTTGCGGGCTCTCTATCATCAACGATGAATGGAGCTAATGATCCCACTGTTTATATGCAAATGTTGTACTGCAGGTGTGAGGATAAATCAAGCCGGATGTCAACAGTAACGTTCTTAAATTCAGGGGTTTTGGGAAAACGTTAGTGTGTGTGTCAGAGTGAAATAGAGATCCATCTCCCCTTAATGGACCTCAATAGATTTCTCCAGGGCAGCTGTTCAAAGCCTGGTGTTATTTGTTGGCCTGTGAGCCATCATGAAAAATGAAGGAGCAACTGGAAAATGCTTTGGAGCAATATTTGCCTTTGACTGACTCCCAAAAAATGACAGGTCCCCTTCCATTTCTTCTTCTTCTTCTTCATCTCCTCTCACCTCTTCTTCCTGTTCTTTCTCCTCCTCGTCCCTGCAGAGCGAGATGGTGCGCGAGCTGGACGGCCACGTGCTGAAGTGCGTGAAGGACCAGAACGGAAACCACGTGGTGCAGAAGTGTATCGAGTGTGTCCAGCCTCACGCGTTGCACTTCATCATAGACGCCTTCAAGGGACAGGTGGGTCCCCTTCCCCCTCTGTGGACACACACACGCACGCACACACACGCACGCACACAATCTCATACTCGCACTTAAAATGTTTCCACTTTCAATCACTGAAGCCTGCCAGTGCTTGGCACACATCCATACACATACGTTTCAGTTGTGAGCAGACACACACACACACAGACACACACACACACACCGTTGCTTCCTTGAGGCAACAAGCATATTGTCACTGCCAAAGTGCATAGACAGACAAGTACTGAGTCCTTCCCAGGGACAGCATGCGTTGCCATGGCAACAGAAACCTCAGCCCAGTGGAAAACAGCCATTTTCTTTCCAGCAGCTAAATGTTACATTAGCATAAAGTGTTAAAAGAGATTTTTTTTTTTTTTTTCCTTCTGGATTCAAGGTGTCTGTCAGGATTTTCTGACTGTAAATCTCACTGTGTGTGTTTGTGTTCTGCCTGTCACACATTTGCATATTGAGTAGCTGTATGTTTTCTATCTGACGGCTCAGGTTTATTTGTGTGGGTGAAAGCACGTCATGTGCTCTCACCGTCCCTGCAGGGGTGGAGCTGGGTTAATCAGAATATAATTATTTGCTACTGTAATCCACGCAACGTTCTCGCCCCTTTTTAGTGTTTGAACAGAGATAAACTGGTGTTCAACTGTCTGAGCTCCAGGACCGCTCGGTGTGCACGTTGAATAAGTAAAGATGTGTAATTATGTGCGTCTCTCAGGTCTTTGCCCTCTCCACTCACCCTTACGGCTGCCGAGTCATCCAGCGCATTCTCGAACACTGCCTTCCTGAACAGACGCTGCCTATACTGGAAGAGCTCCATCAGCACACAGAGCAGCTAGTGCAGGTAACACACAAGACACACACACACACACACACACACACACACACACACATACAGACGAGCGATCACTGTCATCTTCCTTCTACCACCGTGTGACACATCACGTCAGCTTGAATAAAGCTTCTCTCAGTCCAGGTTTTTGATTGCGTGTGTGTGTGACGTGACGTCAGAGGCACCAGCTGCTCCCTCACGTTTTTCGTGAATGTGTCCGTGGTGTGTTTTATTTAGGACCAGTACGGCAATTATGTCATCCAGCACGTTTTGGAGCACGGCCGAGCCGAGGACAAGAGCAAGATTGTGGCTGAGATCAGAGGCAACGTTCTGGGACTCAGCCAGCACAAGTTTGCAAGGTAAACTCCAGGACAGACTGTCAAACACAAAGCTGCGATCTTATTTAGTGATTCTCCACAGTTGCAGCCCTTGTGTTTTTGGGTTTTTTTTCCTATTCCAAATCTGCGTTTGCACTCACCGTCCTTCCTTTCTTTTTCTAGTAACGTGGTGGAGAAGTGTGTGACCCACGCATCTCGAGCAGAGCGGGCAGTGCTGATAGATGAGGTGTGCAGCCTGACTGAGGGCCCCCACAGTGCCTTATACACCATGATGAAGGACCAGTACGCCAACTATGTGGTGCAGAAGATGATCGACGTGGCTGAGCCCACCCAGCGCAAGATCGTAATGCACAAGGTGAGCGGACACAAGAGGGTTTTCAAACGAGCTGCCTCAAAGTGACAAAAACGGGTCTCTGTTGAAAGCATACAGATGCCATGTCAATAAAAACGCATCATAGTTTTGATTAAAGGGTTGAGAACAATGAGATTTATTACAGGCTAAATGTTAACTCACCGGTCTTTCAGTGCTGTTGAAAGTTTTTATATTCTGAGAATGAACAAAAAGAAAGTCTTGTATAACATTTATTTTGAGATAATACCTGAATAATTACGTTTGTCCTACGTCCAGCAAACGGACGTGCGTGATCTCCTTGTACGAAACAAAACTGCTTCATTATGTTTTCTGTTCCCCAAAATGTTCTTTACTCATTTGTTAACTTTGCACATATTTTTACCTTCACATTGTATCGATATAAAGCCAAAAATGTTCACCGGAGTGTCCGAAGCAGTTGCTTTTGGAAACTAAAAACGACAGGAAAATTAAAGAAAAATCATTGATTTTAGAAGGCAGTCATCTCCTTCCCCTGTAAATGTGAAGGACACAGAAATGGAAATTGTACAGGAGTATAAGTATCTTGGTACAATAATTGGCAAAAAAACTGACATGGAACGCCAACACAAAGCTCAACAGCACCTCTAATTATTATTATTTATTTTTTTTTTAAAGGAAAGTTAGAAATGTTGATGTTGAAAACAATGCTGAAACTATTTTACAAAGTTTTATTGAAAGTGAGTTGACCTTTTATATTCAGTGTTGGGGAGGAGCACTGTCCGTACAGAATAAGAACAAAGTGTTTTTTAAACTAGGCAGCAAAATAACCGGGAAGCAAATGTGCTGCATTTCTGACTTGATAAAAAATTTAGCTAACAAGATCACAGCTGACCCTCTGCACCCGCTTTGGTCGGAGTATGAACTCTTGACTTCAGGGCGCAGGTACAGAATGCCCAGGATGAGGCCTCAAAGAGTCGTATATATCGTACCCAACAAGCTCTGATTTATACAGGATGTTCTTGGCACTCAGCACTTTATTTACCGTAAATTCCGGACTATAAGCCGCTACTTTTTTCTCACACTTCGAGCACTGCGGCTTCTACTCCGGTGCGGCTAATGCATGGATTTTTTATGGGGGACAATGAGCTTCTGCCGCAAAAACATTTGACTTCGTCACGTCGGATCTTAATATCAGTCATTTTGCGCTTCATGCTCGCACCCTCATGATGGAAAACACACGGAAAAATGCATATGATGTAGCTTTCAAGTTAAAGGCGATCGACCTGGCTGTCAAAGAAGCTAACAGAGCTGCTGCACGTTAAGATGACACTGACAGCGACAACAGAGACTGAGGAAGTGAGTAATGAAGTCATTCTGAGGCAGTGAATGGATGGACTTTTTCTTGTGAAATATATTACGGTCATCTTTTTCTTCAGCCGTGTTACAGACACCGTCGGCTAGGCTTCGTATTGTAACGGTTCATGTTGTAAAGTCAGTAGTTGATAATGTGTTCATAATTCCGATTATGTGGAGAGTCAGTGAATGCACCAGCGAGAACGTGTTGAGTGGCTGTATGAGAGAACGCTGGGGGAGAGAGTTGGATTGTTACGGCAAGTTATGTGTTGCTCTCTGCTGTAAACGGCGTGGTCACGGCCGACAGTGATCGGGTTATTAAGTTATTATTTGAACGCTCTCGTCGTCCTTTAACGTCCGTACGGACGCTACAGTATTTGCGGATGTTACCGGTAGCCTACGTCTGTGTAAATAGCTCTTGTTATAGCGTGGACACCTGCGGCTTATAATCAAGTGCGGCTTATATATGTACAAATACATTTATTTACTTATTTTTAGCCGGTGCGGCTTATATCCAGGTGCGCTCAATAGTACGGAATTTACGGTAACTTGTTACTGAACTCCCTCTTTTAGTCATGTGATGCTTTAGTGTGTTTTATGAGCTTTTATATTTTTTGTGCTGTCTTGTAAATGTTTGTTTGTATAGTGTTTTATGCTCTCGGTGCAAGACAAATTCCCATAGGGACAATAAAGGTTTCATTTATTTTCCCACAACTTCAGTGTTATTCTTTTAACATCAAGTGTGAGATCTTTGGTGAATTAGCTTTTTATCGACTAATAAGCACTAAACTTCTACATTTGTCTGAAAAGATAGATGAAACATCGACCCATCATCTAACCTTTTTCATCATGTCAATGGTTTCCTAGGCAACGGCACAGAGGCTGACACAATGACAAGTGCTAATTCATTTTCAATGAAACTTGTTTGTTGTTCACTGAAGAATGTGATGGAGGGCTAACTGTTCGGTGAGCCTGTTAGAAGTGTCGTCTTCCCATGATCCTTTTTTTAAGTGTTCAAAATGTTTGTTTCTTTGTCTCCGTGCAGATCCGGCCTCACATTTCCACCTTGAGAAAGTACACATATGGCAAACACATCTTAGCCAAGCTGGAAAAGTACTACATGAAGAACGGCGTTGACCTGGGTCCTCTCTGCGGCCCTCCTAATGGCATCATGTAAACTCCCATTCTCCAGCCCCTCCGACCTGAAATCACCTGATCTACTTTACCCTTCACCCTCTTCACCTTTCACCCCCCCTGCTCCTGTCTGACCCTTCAAAAGTCATTGCCCTTCCCCCCCCATCCCCTTTTATCCCTGCTCACTGAGGACTTTGAGTACCCGTCTTACCCCTGTTTCCACGGCAACCCTCCGGGAGGAGCCTGTTGCTACAGGCAGCCTTAGTTTTTTGTCTGAGTTTGTTGCCCCTCCCCCACCTGAGCCCCAGGCCTCGGAGCTCAGGAAGGGAAGGACGGCAAGGAGTGGATTGAGCTGAGACCTGCTCCACTCCCTCTTTTTTTGTTTGTCCTCTTTTTTTTTTTTCTTTCATTTCCTCTTTTCGATAAACTCACAAAAATCATTTCACCGTTTTGCTACTGCTGCACACACAATCCTGCTGTCCCCACCTCCCCCCCTCCTCCTCCCATCTTAGCTATTTACCACTATGAGATGGAACGAGTATTTAATTTGTCTGACTTCACAGAATCGTAGAAGAATACACGCACACGCGCCATCAGCTAACCAGCAGACAGATCATTTAGCATGGGAGATTCGTTTTCTGGTCTTGCTTCTATAAATATAACGTGTATACTTGGTGTAGACCTTTGCATATATATATAAATATATATATAAAACTTTGTAGTTTTTCTGGTTTTTGATGTTGAATCTGTATCTATAATGTATCCTAGTAGTGACCACATACTTCTGACTGTATAATTGTACATTTGTAAACCCTTGTAATGTAAAAGTGCTTTACCACCCTTTTTGGTATGAGAAGAAAAAAAGCTCACTCTGGAAAAAAAAAATCTTACAAAAAAACCCTGTGCATTTCAGTGTATATTCTCACCTCCTTGGTTGTGACATATGAGTTGTTGTATATTGTAAATTGTAATATCAAATTTTTGTTTGAAAAGCCCTTTCTATACAGCGTAGTACTTGTACAAAGATTCGCCACGCTTGGTTTTATCTTTATCTTGTCACTGCTTAACTTAAGACGTCGATCTCCCACTGAATCCCAATTGGACACGTTCTGTTAGAATTAGTGGTGTCTTTTGGTTTTTGTTGAAGGTTCTTTCTTTTCTTTTTTTTGACCTTTTTTTAAGATCTTTTTATAGGAATGCTTTACCCCATGAAATGTCATGTTTATGGGTATGCTGGCTGGGTGGGAGAAATAACTTTTACTCATTTAAACCCTTCAATTACCAATGACTGTTTTCAGAGGGGTAAACCCACAGATTGTACAGAGGAGATATTTTGTGTTTTTTGGCATTTCTCTAGTGCTGTAAGTGCTGTATCATACTGTCTATGTCCTTTTGGGTGAGAGAGGCAGCCTGCCACAGCGCAGGGTGTACATTTGGAGCAGCCTTGTGTATATTTACTACGAGCACACCTGTAACCATATGTGTATAGTTAACAGAACCTGTGTATGCTTATTGCCTGGGCAACTATTTTTTGTAACTCCTGTTGTAGATTGTCTCTAAACAATTGTGTGATCTTTATTTTGAAAACCAAACTGAACAAAAAAACTTTGAAAATTTAACAGTCTCAAGTGTGCTTCATTGTACGTTTAATGTAAATGGTAAGAATTTATTGCAAAGACAAAAACACTTGTAAAATGAAAATAGTCTGAGTTTTAGTCTCAATTTGATCAAATGGTATAACTTAGCACAGCATAAGCATTACAACTGATTGTCATTATACTTTGCTGTCCCCAAAAATGTTGCTGATTAATAAGAGTGGCATTTAGGCATTGAATAAGACTGACAAATTGACAGCCAACCATGTTGATCAGTTACAATAATGGCTGCTCTCGGTGAGGAATAACTTAAATTTCAGTGATGAGAACAGATAACAGCAGCTATTACTTTGATTCAAAGACCATTCCCTCATTTATTACAGAGGGCAGTATTCACATCTGGATGAACAATAGTGAAAGCCTTCACATCATAAATCCCAGCAGAAGTGAAAGGCTACTGGTGTAGAGAGAACAAAAGGCGAAGTAAACCCACGCATTACCTGATACTCATAATTAAGACTACACAAACACGAGTAATGGCTGTGAGGTTTACGACAAGACATTTTCAGACTACACTGCAGTGTTGAGCAGAAGTCTTTTAAAAACAAAACTGCTCTCTGTTTTCCTTTTATATCTTCTGTCTAAACATGAGTGCAAAATAAATCTGCTTTTACCTGCCCACCTTTTTTCTCTGTGCATTAGGCCAATGTCTTTGTGGTAAAGGTGGTGTGGTAGTTTAAGAGTATTTGTCTTGCAGGGGGCGAACATAGAGGCAATTATATGACATTGGAGATTTTGTATACTATATACTAGTTGTGTTGCACCACCTTTAGCTTAAAGTAGTCCATTATACATGTCTGTTTTTACACTTGTAGATGGGCTTTATGTCAAACTACACAATGTATTTGAAGAATTCTGTTAAAGTCACATTCAAAACAAATGTTATCCAAAATTGGAGATGAAAAAAATGACTAAATACATAATTTCCTAGTTTATATTCTTAAATAACCGTATCACATTTAATTTAATTAAAAAAAATCACTGGGCCTATTTGCAAAGTTCCAATTTGTGTTTAAGTTCCACAGGCCCAAAAAGCATTTCAGGTACTAGACTACATAAGAGCATCTTACATGTGGTTAATAAAGCTTTATAGAATTAGCAGTGACGGCATGTGTTTTTATTCGATTTACTTTCCTTTCAATTGTAAAGTCTATTGCTATTGTAGGGCACAAGTTTGCTCAAAGTGTGTATTGTGTGTGTGTGTGTGTGGGGGGGGGGGGATCCAAACGGAACGGTTTAAACAAGACTCAGCCAATCACAGCCGAGGACTGGAGGTGAACGACACAGGTGAGTAATAATGGCGCGTAGCCAACTGGAACCACCTGAGCGCGAAACAAAAGGCACAATCTGGGAGCAGCCATGAATGCCCCGCGGTGCGCCCTGCTTCCTGCATGTGTGCTTAGTGTGTGTTCTTCTGTGTGTATTTAAAGGGCTGCGGGTGCCTAAACGATCTGCAGGGGGCATACTCGCCCTTGTTCGAGGAGATCCCCCCCCTTCTCTTAACACACACAAACACACACACACACACACACACCATAGTCTGTATCACACACCACTCCTCCTGCCAGATTCCCAGGCCAAGCAGCGTCGCCATACGGAACATCCTAACCTCAGCGGAGAGGGGGAGGAGAGAGAGCCCAAGTGTGTGTGTAGAGCGAGGGGGGATAGAGCGAGGTTGTCTGTTTTGAGCGAGAAAAGAGAGAGAGAGGGACGAGGTCTGGCGTTTCCCAGTAGCAAATCTATCAGGTCTCGAGCAAAAGAACTCCCATATACGGACCGAAGAGAAGAAGAGGCCTTGTTAATCTAATTGTACTGCTGCCTGGTGACCTGGACCAGCAGCGCGTAAAGCCTTGGATTAAAAAGCCCGACTAGAAGGACGGATGGTAGCGCGGTCGGGCGGCGCGCTGTGAAGTTGGACAGACTACCCGAGACACCGATAGCAAGCGGCGGCAGCAAATCTCGTCCCAACCCCCCCCGCCCCATCCACCACCTTCCCGAACCCCGTGAAGCAGCGGCGGCACCGGGAGGCTGCTCACGCGCACCCCGACCATGAAGCTGCCTTGGCTCCTCGCGCTTACGGCGCTGCTTGCTCACGCCGCCACGGTAAGCACAAGCATCAAATCCTTTGTTAACCGGGGAGCTCTCGAGCACTGGGAGGCTAAGGCATTTTGTGTGCATGCTTGAATTTGCTTGGGGTCTGTGTGTCTGAGTGCGCGTGCTATCATTAATAAGTCAGTGGTATCGGTGATCGGAAGGAAATCCTGCTCTCGACCTACTTATCAGCCCTTATTGGCCAGCCGAACT